>NC_140644.1:37455867-37816867 GCF_978046115.1 Saccoglossus kowalevskii | reverse complement strand
AGTAATGTTTGTTAGTGGATTATTCCTCAGTGTGAGTTCACATAACTCTAGAAGCCAGCTTTCCGAAAGCTCTAGCAGTACGGGAAATGTTTTCGACAATTTGAACGCTCACGCTTGAAATTATTCGTTATCGGACACAATCAATACTGTGGTATCAGTGGTTAATAAGTTTGGCCATTTATAATGTACGTTTTTGATAATACAGCAAGTCTACAGTGTTTTATTTATTATGTATTGTCCCAAGTAAGAAATAATTAGCGAACAAAAAGCAAGTCTCCATAGAAACTGAAAGAAAAGGTATTCTCATTTTCGGAGACATTTCAATAGACTTGATTACGCCAATGCCTTAAGACAATTTCATCCAGAAGTTCAGCAGTGTGATCTCGCAATCGCGGATTCAGTCAGTTTAACAAGGTTCGTCATTTTTGTGGTAACGTGGTCGTTATGTAGATAATGACTGTCCATTATGTGCAAATTTGTCCGTCTAAATTGAAGCTTTTGAAAGTTACGCTAAATTACGGTTCAGAAAGAGACAACATATAGGAAATGCTGAACTCAAAAATATCATCAAATCCTTCTCGATAATTTAGTTGTTAATAGTTTATGTGTGTTTCTTACTATGAATAACTGTAAATGTACTAAGTACTGTTGCATGTAGAGACATCCAGAAAGTGTTTTAACTTTATTGTAGGACAAGTTATATGACCAAAATATTAAGTCATCACCTTTGGTCGTTATTTCATTGAATATTAATAATTATTAAACCGACGCTATTTGAAACTATCCTTGTCATTTGTTGTACTGGAAGCATGTGTGCTTACTGTGAAAATAAAATACACTGACAAGTATACGGTCAAAATAAGACATATTTTAACAGTTTTGCATTTGATAAATACATTGTTTTTTATGTGTATTTAAGATATGCTTTTAATATAGTAGATACAGTTTTCTTAGTTGTACTTTATCCCTCCAAAAACATTCAGCACACGAGAGTTATTTTTTAGTTTCATTAATCCAAGGTATAACTTGGTATTCGCTTCCTGTAATATTGATTTCCTCGAAAAGTTATCTGTCATTAGTAAATTGCGCAACAATAAATAAAATGGGTGGTTGATCAAAAGATTGACGGTCGAGTCGCGTGTATCTATTTGTTAAGGATGTTGTACATACATTCAAATGAGTACAGGAACCAATAATGCTGCAGGGTGTAATGGGAGAGATGGATGATGTTTGCAATATCTGAATGTAATATGCTATCTTTTATTTCAGGATATAGGCTGATATTTGATGCATTCTTGTGTTTTTCAATGATGGATGCAATTTCTGTGGTGTGTGGAAGATAGTCTTTAATGAATGTTGTGTCATTGTTTAGATAATTAGTTGTTGAATAGTATGACCCAATGAGAATTTAATATGAAAACATGTCATCAAAATGTTTTCTGTTTATTTATTAGTGTTCTAGATCCTGAGAACTAGCCAATGGGTATGTTGTCGGGAATAAATGGCAAACTGAACAAGATTTATTAATTATTTCTAGCAATATTTTAATTTGAATTTGAAACAAACAGTGACACTCTATCTAGTATTTGTTTTGTTTTGCACAACAACATTTTTTAGAATGTCTTGAAACAGATTTAAATATAAAATATGGATTGTAAAATGAGAAAATGAATTATTATCCAACAAATTAATTTGTATATGTCAAGTCAAATCAGTCAAGTTAGTTAAATACTATTGACACTCACGATATCACTTGGGGTAGAGCATTTTTTTCTTTTTTTTTTCTTTTTTTATTTGTGAGAACGGCAAATAAAAAGACACTGAGAATGCAAGGCTAGATCACAAACATCTCACAAATGTATCTTCTCAAGCTAAGTGTGATAGTATATGGTTCAGTGACTAACTATTATTTTTTCAAATATTATAACTTTTTTTTTATTTGGAAAGGTTCTTCTGCATTAATAGAATATATACTTACCTATATAAGCCACCATATACATGCAACGGCCGTAACAAAATAGCGATACATATGAATATTGCAATGCAGTTCTGCAAAATACTACCAGATACAGTTACTATTCATGATGCAGTCAGATTGTGCATGTTGATTCTATGAAATTAACGACTATACAGATATGATACAGAAGAAAAAGTTTGTTCAAACCGGACAGTCATTATTTGCTTAAGTACCACGTGACAACAAAAATGGCGAACCTTGTAAAAATGACTAAATCCGCGTTTGCGATAGCACACTGTGGAATTTCTGGCTGAAATTTACGTCATGAACTGTCCATAATGCAATAAGTCCATTGATATGTGTCCCCGGCAATCAAAGATCTATTTTTCTGATTGTTACGTAGCTTTGTTTTGGTCCCCTAATTATTTAACGCTTGACACCTTCAACAGACTATTATTTGGAGACAAAGGATCCTCTTAAAAAAATACAGACATTGTTCGCACTATCATTACCTTTTGAACGATAAGTGTGAGTTTATGTAACCTCAATCACAAAGTAACATCGTGTCCCAGTTGATATCAACCAATATAAGCCATTAGGCATCGACCTTGAGTTCAAAATCAACACCGATATTTGGAGGCCCCATCTCCGGTGGAGTATTTAATGTACACGTACATTACAACATTGCTAACAATGATAGTTCAACAATTCCAGTGAAAATACGTCGGATATGTGTAATTAATTCTTTCAGTCATCGGATGAGAACTAATTAATAACGTTCAATTGACGCAGGGTTGACTTCGACGTTTGACATCATGGTTCATGTCAATGACGTCATGGAGTTAAGGGAAAACCCCCGATAAATACTTGTAGTTCCTACATTTTTTTGACGTATTTAATAGTTTTTACTGTTTTCGTTTTTTCGCTTTACGTGTTTAAGTTAAAAATAATGTAATTTGTTAATTTGTATTCCAACTAGTTTGGCGTTTGGACTTGCATTAAAAGTATTTTTGATCGCTTGAATTGTTGTCTCATTAATGACTCTTTGCTTTTCTTGTCCGACTGAATCAATGCGCCATGTGTTTGCGTTGTCGATGTCGGCTGCTGGCGACGATGGAAACATTTGGGACTGAATTACAACAAAATTACGTCAAAGGCTCAGAACATAAGGAAATTACTACACTCGTTTAATAAATCCGATATTACATGGTCACTCATTAGAGATCCTCTAAGTATGTGAACAAATTTGTTACTTGCACTGCAACTAGGTTATTCACAGTGGCGCCAGAATAATACTCTTAATATAAATCAATATCATAGCAGATATATGTTGGATTATATGCAAATTCCTGATTTTAAATAGACAAAATATTTCGTTCACATTATTAGCATGATATTGTACAAGACATTTCTTTTGGATGAACAAAATAGCATCATAATTCTTATTTGAGATTCATGAAAAAATTTCTAGTATGACTTCGACAACAGCATGTAAGCTATTTAACATATTAATAACATGCAGTCTCGGATTTTTCTTAATTTTGAGTTATCAAAAACAAGATTACATTTTTGTATTACAATTACAAGAATAAATGTTCACAGTTGTTTGTATGAAGTATGATAACAACTCCTGTTATCAATTGAAAGCAATTATTATTTTATTTAAAACTATCCATGTAAATGCTAAATGGAATAGTTCATGTTTAGAAAGTGATCATTACCAAATTATTTATCAATGTTGAATGTTAATATGCAGAAATGTTGATATATACTTTAATGACTAAACAACTTGATTATTATATTATTTTGTTCGATACAATAATATTACGTTTTTTTATATTTATATTACTCAGGTGTACTTAAAAAATAATATGAATCGTTTGTATAAATTTGTACAAAGTGCTTGTATGACAAACAATGCATAAACGCAGTTTATATATACATGGATCCTGTTAAAAAATATTAGTTAAACCAGACTGAACACAAATAATTTAAGCCTAACCATAATATGAATATGTGTACGTCTTATCTATTAGAACTAAGAAAATATAGGTGAATTTTCGCTTGTTAATATAAATTGTAAAATTGAATAAGTCGTTATTATGTCAAAATATATGTTTACATTGTTTACTTAAAAACTGGAGATTATGCTTGTATATTTATTTTACAGATTACACAATAGCAACAGATTTTTTAAATAAATACATTTGAGAACACGAGGAAATATATTGGCTCCTCAAAAAACGCCGATAGAATACTAAAATATCAATTATGTCACAAATGCCAATCTTTTTCAGTTCAAATCTTTCCTTATTTCTTGACTAAAAGCGTAATCATCTATATATTATCATCGCACCATGTAAATTCCAATATGTATTTCTTGAACCCAGAGAGCAACAGGATTGGACAGGATTGTAAAGCACTGACACAAGATGCAGTTCTACACCAGGCCGTTATTTTTACAACATTGAGTTTCCATTCCCAGGTTCCAAATAAATTAAAGCTATATCTCTGTATACAAAGTTAGCCATAATAACTTTCTAGTTCAAGCAAATAGCATATTTCACATGTAACTTTTAAAAACGAGAAAAGTAATTCAGTATACACCTCAATAATACATACAATAATATATGTCTAAATAATATTTTTCTGTGATTACATTATTATTATAAGTGTGTGTTCCTAGCTATTAAGCTATATGTAGCACGTGACAGTATGACACATAAACTCACAATGCAAACTATTTTTTCAATTGAATTACTTTTCAATAAAGCTGGAAAATACAACCATATTCAGTTACAGTCCACATTTAAATCATATTGTTCATATACATCATTATTCAGGTTCTTAACATGCATTATCGATGCCCTTAACAAATGAAAACTAAAACCTGTTCAGGTATGGTGTAATGTATGTTTGCCGCACAGTAGTGCAAAATTCATAAAACGCCGTATTTGATATATATTTTGTTTTCCAAAATGATAATTTTAATGCTTGTTACCATGTTATCTGTGTAAATGCGTTTTAAAATGTGTCTCTGTTACACACACTATTCAGTTTGTGTTTTGCGTGAACGCACTTTTCAAAGTGTTCCGATGTTAAACACTTTTTCTATATGTTTATCAGAATGTGTGTCTAGTGAACAAACTTTTCAGACTGTTATGATAGTAAAATATGTCCTCGGTTAAGACACTTTTCTACCTGTCGTGATCATAAACACTTTACAATATGTGTGTCTACTTAATGCACTTTCAAAAGTGTTCTGACATTAAGTACTTTTTTGTTACGGGTGAAAACACTTTTCAAAATATGTGTCTAGTAAAATCACTTTTTAAAGTGTTGTGATAATAAGCATTTTGAATACATGTTTCTGATGAAAACACTTTTCAATACGTGTTTCTAATGTAAACATTTTATATATTGTGTAAAAACATGCATGTGTTTTCAGAATATACATATCTCGCAATTACGCTGATAATAAACACATTAATTTACGTGGATACAAGCTTATAAACACTTTAAATGTTTTATTTTAAGCGACTAATGTTGTAAATACCTCATTTGCGATTTTAAGAACACATATATTGTGTTTAATTATAAAACAATTAAAGTGATTTTAAAGTGGGTACACAAATGTGTCATATTTTGAAACACCTAGCTTTACAGTGTATAACTAAGCGACTTAATCATATATAAAAACATTTTAAATTTCACCAAGAAGTAGATTGTTGTACACGGTTGAGTCCCTCCCTGTTATAAAACTATATTCAAAACTTAATAAATCATTAATATCTAAATAAGCTCACAGTTTTTAATTTAAGGTCCATTTATAGCAAAACATTGCACTAAAAACTTTCATATAAAGTAAACATGACATAGAATGTCATGTAAGTTGGTTAAAATGTGGATTTTCTGAACGGAAGCAAGGTAGCCTCAGTAGTGTTTGCCAAAATCAACAAGGCAGGTTTAATCTGTGTACCCACAAATTTCTAAAATTAACTCAGGACAATGCAATGTTTAATCACCACCACTAATTTTTTTGATATTTGAATCCCTTTTGTTCGAGTGAGCGCAAACAATTATTAGGAAATGGGGTTCAGTCAAAAACACTAATGAGAAAATATGACCTTCAGGATACATGATATTCACAATATTTCTCGCCGTCTACTACGGCAGGAAAGGTCCAACATACTAGAAGTTCTTATCTCACACACACACATCTGGCTGTAAGTTTTGCAAAATCCTGAGAAGTATGAATGTTGTTGTTCTCACTCTGAAATCAGACTAGTCTCTATAGTCATAGTCGTGTTAGTACGTCCATGCACAGTCCCTCTTTCACGGGACTGTGTTATATGCTATTGTAGTCTGAGCCCTGAACAATCGATAAAATTTTCCAAAACTAATCAATGCTTTGGCAGCGTCTATAGTACACCTGATTGCGCTGCGAGTGCTCGAGTCTTGGGTTAACGTTGCCGACTGCTTGATTGTTTCGTGGCCTTAACTGAATTAACTGCTGCCCGTCTTCTTTTGGGGATCTTGCACTCTTTCGCCATGTCATGTAATCCATAAATATAGGATATGTTATCAGTAGCTATCTGACACATAATGAGTGTTCACAAACACTTGAGTGGTTGGTCTCCGACCCTGTTTGTTTGACATATGCTCTGAGAAAATGCTCAAACATTTTAGTGTTAAATTCCATGAATACTAATTACTCAAATTTAAGCATTTTAACTTGTTTCTCATGTACTATTAAACAGGTTTCAGTGGAACTAGGTACATAGATGCTCTGGAAAAATAAAGAGAGCTGACATGTTTTTAATTGAAATATATGACTATTAATAACCAAATGTGTATACAAATTGTAAGCATTTACATATTTTTCTAATGAAATATTAAAAAGATTCTAATGAAACTTTTTTACATATTACAAATGCCAAATTTGTTTTTGTCAGAAAATCTATGCATGCTAATTACACAAATTGCATATTAATTAGACAAGATTTAACTTTTCCACCAATACTTGCACATGTAGATGATTAGAGATAAATTACATATTTGAGCTTACTAATTACCTAATTTGCAAAAAATAACCTATTTATAGGTGCTCCATGGATTTCCACTGATCCAGTACCACTGATCAAATGTTGATGACACAGGGTACATATGTGCTTTCCGGTAATCAACAGTTCTGATGGGGAATTTTTATTTTCTTCTTGTTTTTTTTTAAACTCGATAAAACGATGAATTTAGACCATGGCTCATCATCATGTTTTTCAAAAGACCGAAATTTCCATGAGACGCTGTTCAAATTTTGTGTTTAAAATGCTAACACAAATAACTACGGCTACCTTTTCTTGGATATTTGCATAATGTGTATCTTTGGGATGGATTACATTATGTTGATTATTATTCTATATAACAGGTGATATTCTCCCATTCGCAAGCAATGCGTATTCTTCTAACGTCCATTGCCATCATTATCATCACTCAAGACTTCGTGGGAGAAACACGGTCCTAACCTTATTTTAATTATCTTTTATTTCGTGTCATTATGCTATTCATTATTCGAGTTTAATAACACCATTTTACTAACTCAACGGTGAAGAAAATACAAATAATGTACGACCAACCGCCCAAAGGCTGGAAATGATGTTGTGGTATAATGCATTAACTTAGCTTTACGCCACCATAACTGCAAAAAAGAGATAATGTGTAATTTAGTTTAAAACGATAGCACTAATCTGTACATCACATTTTAGCGTGGATTCAGCGTAGACAAATTAAATACGAAGTAGTTGATTTGACATGGACGTAAATATTTGTTAATTGCATTCTGTGAACTATATTTAGGTTTTCTTTTACAAAACAATATTAATAAAATAAAGCTGATTGCCTGTTTGACCTGTATCACGCATTGACTGACGTTCAAAATAGTGAACGTAGTCATAACAAATTATACTTGAAATGAACAAGAACAAAGTAACATTGATAGTGGAAAACAGTAGATGTAAATTTGAAAGGCGGTAATTTTCATACTACTGTTATGTAACGAAGTTGGTAATTGTGCAGCTATCCAAATAAAACTGTGACTGAGCGATACTTATCCATCAACTTGTAATGATATAGATTTATAAGATGTCTTATCAGTGACACATGAGGGATTAGCTTATTTGCAAACAGGCAGCGTGTACAGTGGGTCAGTAATGTTTGTTAGTGGGTTACTCCTTCTTGTGCATAACTCTAAAAGCCAGCCTTCCGAACTGACAGTTGTTTTCTCCAATTTGTACGCTCACAATTAATTAAATAGTTCTGTGATATCAGTGATTAATTACCTTGGGCATTATCAATGTAAGTTTATAATAATACAGCAAGACTACAGTGTTTTCATTATTAATAATTGTGCCAAGTCAGAAATAAATAGGGGACAAAAAACAAAACAAACTGCAAGAAAAGGGCTTTTCATTATCGGACTCTTTTCAATGGACTCGATTACGGCAATGCCTAAGGTAAATTTCATCCATAAATGCGGCAGTGTGATATCGCAATCGCGGATTCATTCAATTTAACAAGGTTCGTCATTTTTGTGGTAAAATGGTAATTATGTAAACAATGACTGTCTAGTTTTTTGCAAATTTGTCCTTTTAAATGCAAGCTTTTGAAATATACGCTAAATTAAGGTTATGAATGAACTGCTATATTCAAAAACATCATCAAAACCATCTCACAAATTTAATTGTTATTAGTTTATGTTTGTTTCTTTCTAAGAATAACTGTAGTGTAATAAGTACTGTTGCTTGTAGGAATATGCATCCAGCGCTTTAACTTTGTTGTCGGACATCACATTTGGTCATTACTTCATTGAATAATTATAATCGATAAACCATAACTGTTTGAAATCACCCTAGTCATTTGCTGTATTGGAAGCATGTGTGCTTACTGTGAAAATAAAGGATATTAAAATATTATAATAATTTTGCATTGAATAAGTGCAATGCTTTTTATGTGTAATGAAGATGTGCTTCAAATAGAGTAAATACAGTATTCTTCTTTGTACTTCATACCCCCAAAAACATTCAGAACACGGAAGTGTTTTCTAAGTTTCATTAATATAAGGTATAACTTGATGTTCACCTCTTTGTATATAAAATATGTTTAATTGCTTTAAAAATTTTCCTTCCATTAGTAAATGGCGCCCTCACTCATCAATATATAAAATTAGTGGTTGGTCAAAAAATTTGTTAGTCGTGTGTAACTATTTGCTAAGCATGTTGTACATACATTCAAATGAGTACAGGAACCATTAATGATGTAGGGTGTATTGGGAGGGGTGGATGAATTCGTGTTTGCAATGTCTGAATGTAATATGCTGTGCGTTTCTTTCAGGATGCAGCCTAATATTTTATGCTTTCGTTGTTGTTCAGTTATTGATAACATTTTTGTGGTGACTGGAAGATATATTGATTTGGTGTTATGTCATTGTTTAGATAATCTGTAGCTTTAGTGGTGTGGTTCCAATCAAAACTTATTATGAAAACATGACATTACAATATTTCCTGTTTATTTATTACTGTTGTAGATCATGGGAACTAGCCATCGGATATGTTGTCGGGAATAAATTATATACTGAACAAAATTCATTAATTATGCTGTAAATATTTCAATCTGAATTGGGAAATCTTTGTACTGTTATGCTTCAAAAATAAATAAAATATCTTGAAAAAGATTCAACTATGAAATATGAATTATAAAAGCAGAAGATGAAATATTGTATGAACAGCCAAGTATTAGTGACACTTATGATTTTAGTTGGGGTGGGCTATTTAGTGTAATGGCGAGAGCTTTTTAGATGGTGCATTGTAATGTATTTTGCGGTAATTTGTTCATTTTCAATTTTCAGAAGCAGACTATATGTCATGTCCTCCCACGCTTCCTATTCTTTGATTTTCTACTATTGTTACTGGTCTATCCCGTACTTGATGCTACTAGGCACGTTGGTGAATTTATGACTTAATTACATCTGTAATTTTGTATGTGTAAGACTTGGCTAGCCCAATCATAAGTGATGTGAGGTTTTATTTCATTTTGTACAGTTGGTGCACAAAAAAATAAAACACTGGGAGTACAAGGCTAGATCACCAACATGTCACATATGTCTCGTCTCATGCCTGAGTGTTAAATTACATGGTTCATTTACTAACTATTATTTTTTCAAATATTAAAACTTCTTTTATTTTGGGGAGGTTCTTTTGCATTAATAGAACATATACATACCTATATAAGCCATCGTGTAGCTGCCACGTCCGTAACAAAACTAGCGAAATATAAAAATACTACCATGCTCTTCTGCAATCAAGTTGTGCATATTGATTCTAAAATGACACCATAAATGACTCTTACCAAATAAAGGAAATCTATCTAGGCATGACATGACATGCGTAGTAGACATTTCTACAAATAGTCAACAAAGCAAATGCATTGACTCACATTCAGTAGTACGATATATACTTCCCGATAGGTGAGTTAAGGGAAAGTAAATTACATTACAAACCAGTTTGGTTATCTACATCTTGATGAAAACAATACACATCTGTTCAACAATTATATATAGACATGTAGCATGTAGCATATTACAATTATTGTACGAAAACAAATTATAGATGTAGTTAATACATTGACATGAATGATGTTGAAATAATATTAGTTAAACCAGACGTAGTTTACAATAGTTATAGTATACAAGACCAATACACGATATATTATTAAACATTAGCAGAATATGATGGAATGTACTCTGTATCTTTGTGAACAACTTGAATACGTGCACAGCTGGGATCCTCATGGTGGATTCAGAATAATACACTGAACATAAATTAATCACAGAAATATATGATGAATTATATTCAAACGCAAATACATTTGGAGGAACATGCCTTGTTTACCTAGGGATATTTGAATGTGGCTCAGACAAAATGATATATAATTAACGTTATTTGCATAATCAGATATGTAGTGACTGTACAAATAGAACTCGTCTATTATAATATATAATTCGAATGCATAATGTAGGTTTTGCATTACAACTAACTTACTACTGTTTCTCGAACACTTACCGGAATGGGATTGCATGATCTTCATATCTATATTAAGCTGTGAATTCGTTGAATTGCAACTTTAAATGGTCGCTTCGGAAGGATACACTAAACGAAAACAAATTGCAACTCAGATATATAATGGATTATATGCAAATCCCTGTATTTTCTATCCAATAGAGATACAGTGTGCTGTGTTGATATGGTATTGTACTGTAATAGCATATTATTTTACCGATGGAAATAAATATTTATATGCTAAATAGATTATTTCAATTTTCGAAATACATTAAGGTCATCGTAACCATGACAATTTAATAACATTTCTACGCAATACTAGTCTGTAAAATTTTTGTATGATACAAAGTTGAATTTTTTTTTTATTATTTTGCCTGATATATTTGATATTTTTGAAAATGGTTTCATATATATCATTACTCTTTGCATTTGTTTTCGTTTTTTCTAAGATGTACTGTTTTGATTATCTAGTTATTCGTCATAAATTAGGAACGTGCAATTACAAAACCGTTATTTCGAATTGGTTAATATTGATACCTGTCTAGAACAGTACGAACAATATAATAAGAGTTTATAGTTAATATCAAATATGAGAAAAATATCCACACAACCTGTATTGCTAATTTAAACTTTATACCAGATTACACATAACCCAATCAAATATTTGGCCCTACCATAAACTTTACTATGTAAAAATAATGATTTTATAAAAATAATATAGACTTTCCATAGCCAGGATAGAGTAGACACGATCATCCATTTTCTGGATGTTAGAGGTACAGCTTTATTATTAGGCCTCCATATTTAGTGATTCATCGGCATTTGTATTGAAGTATAAATAATCCAGTAATATGATTTATTATGTAAGTAAGCTGTTCGAGGTCAATGGTACAATGGAAACCATCGTTGGCAAAAAAATTAGGGTATTTTATTGTGATTATATTCTAGTAAAGGATAACATAATAAATTACAATTAACCAATCTACTATTAAAATGCAATTATTTTTTTCATGTGAAGAAAATTTGATTTGTTTGTACATTTGATACGAAAATAAAACATGATCGTTGAATCAAGTGGTTCTATGAAAAAATAAATGCTGATTAAGCATTTTAGATGATTGTTTTCTGAATATATGAAATGGCAACATCGGTAACGCCTATTCCACCGATCCACTTTAGCATCAAGATCATATATTTCAACCATACAATAATTTGAATATTTTGAGGAGAAATGTGACTACTCTCCCTTACATTTTACAATATATGTTTATGGTTATGCATTGTGCCATCCTCTGCACAATAATAGTGTTAAAATATAATAGACATGCCATTTTTTTCGACAGAGCAAGATCCGTGATACACCTAGAATGATGAGAACCTTTTTAATCGTATTCCTGGATGGCCACTATATCACACTTATATAAGTTAGATTTTCACTTTGTCCCTATCATTGTAGCTAAAAAAGAACATATATAAAGAGTAAATGTATGTAGTTCACTACATTGTTTTTTTTCTTTTTAACACAGTTGTTATAATTTTTTTAAAAATTCTAACAAGTTTGGATCCCTTCCGAGTTTGTAACAATGTACATAACAAATCATCTAGAAATATTCATGTGTGTGTTTACTGACTTGATTAAATTATTACCAACAATTATAGGTGACTTTCAAGAAACGAAGCCATTCAGCATGAACATTGGTTTCTGTTACATGCAACTGACCCCAGAAGATGCCGTTCATTCTAAATAATACGGTATTCCTATTGCAACACGTAACCATATACAAAAAATGTAAGCAATATGGTTTATCTGGCAGTGGTCGGATTCACCTTATTGATCACATATTAATCTTATTAGGAAGCCTTGAAAAGTCTTAAATGTTGCATGAATTTCTAAACGCTCAATGAGATCACAAGCTTTTATGATGAGCCTCACTATAACCAAGAAAAGATTCAATTATAGACTGAATCACTTCATGACACAGCTTTAATAACTAAACCAATAAAATGTTTGTTTCACCAGTTAGCCATATGGTGGGGAAAGGACAATTGTCACACACGTGGTAGAAAATTATACATTATTATATGGTGTCTTGGAATAATATTGGACAATACTTATAATATTTAACTCTGATCCTAAATTTTGCCGATCGCATACAGTTACCACTAGTGCTATAACCCATATCACAGTTTACTAGGATCTGACTAGAGCAACCGGAATACTATTACGTTGCACATGCTCTGAATTACCCCTATCGTTGTACCTTAAAAAAATACTGACGTATTCTCGTAAACAGAGAAATATCGTCTCACGTTTTTAATGATTCATAAACCGGGACAACATTCTATGTCCTCATTAATCAAACCGTATTTATAATATTTTGCATTTCATTGAATATATGTCGAAAGAAAATGATAGTTATAAGAATAATGTAGACAACTGTGTTTATATATGAGAATTATTTGCGACTGTAATTTTACATTTTGAGACCGTTTCTATAGTACCACTGACCTCGATCAATTTACATGCTTGAGTACATTACATTGCTTGTGCGTGGATTTGTGTGAATGAAAATTGTAAGTCATTTAGACAGCAGTGTAATTTAAACAGCTGTTTACGACAGGGATAATTTTCAACAAATATAAATACAATTGGTTATTGTGAAAACACTGGAAATAACATATTTATTGTGAATAAAATGGGCAATGACATTATATTGCAGATCTATCAATTATTCTAATACAATACAATACAATACAATACAATACAATACAAAAACTATTGAAAGGGCAATGTGTATTCTAAATTACACTGGAAATGCATTTTGCATGTTTCAAAAAATGAATCATAATAATGAGAGCGTGTTAAGTGATATAGTATATCATTACCTTAAAACTCATAATGTTTACACCGTCTCTTGGTGCTATACAACAACCATAGCATCGCCACACATTTGCCACTAAAGTGTCTTCTGTCCTACTTACTGTACACTGGATTATATCATATCTGAACTTATTATATCTGAACAGAGAATCTACAGATTGCAATGTTACTCCAAGAACAGCAATGTTTGATACACTTCAAGTATCGTCAATGTTTTAACAACGTGGGTGACCCACATGTTTTCATTCATTTAAAAAAAAACATTGTTCCTTATCGTGGACTTCAACGATAATGCAGTACACAATTGGCATTTTTACTTGCCATTGAGCTTGTGTAAAAATTTATTTTTTGTAAAAAGAATGGTTAATCAAATGATTTCATGTATTCATTATTAACTGCAGGTATCGGCCTGCACTATGGCCACCATTATTTTTTTTAAAATTAGGGCTACTGCTCAGTTCAACTTACAATGTTTATTTTTTGGGGGAATTTACATGTGTTTATCACAATATTAACTTTCGGAATATTTTTTTTACTCGTTGTTATTCTTCAATGTAAATGATATTAAAACATTATATTTCGAGATTATTTTTGTAATTTTCCTTATTTTGTTTTGTATTATTTTTCTACTTTTTCATCTTGTTATAATATTGCTTAAAATACAAGAAAAGTGGTAAAGGAATGATCAATATTAATTTGTATTAATTATCCATGTGATGGAAATGTCAAAACAGTTTTTGGGTACTGAAAACCAAAAATTGATCGTTACATATTTTGTAAGCATCGAATGTTTCCATGGTACTGCTGACCTCTATCAGCTTTCACACATGAATAAGACACATAGCTGGTACATAATTTTGTTTATGCTAAATTAATTTCGGTATGAACATGAACTTTTATTTGTAAATACGGGAGGCATGTGTTGTCCTTCTGTATATGAGAACTAGGAGATTAGAGTCAGTACAAAACAAAAAACAATCTTCTCTGGTTGCATGCTAATTTAAAAAAAAAATCAATTGAGCTCTGCAATGTTCAGGTGCTAAGTCTATTTAGTGAAAATATATCATTACCATAACACAATATATAAGGTTTCTAACTTTTTAATCAACGAAAAGAAAAAGTAAATAATTACATGAGGTATGTACACTAAATAAAAGAAATCAGGATAGTAAAATGATGTGGATTGCTGCTTTCCTTTTTTCCGTCGTATTGCTGCAATGTTTCATTGGTCATGCTCAGTTAGTTAACTAGACATGCATTTAACACAACTCGTTCCTTTGACTCGAAATAAAGTGAAATATAGTATATACTTCCAATATTAAAGCAGGCAGTACATGTTTACAAATGTATGTCACACAATATTAAGAGTCTGTTAGCAGTACAAACGCTTTTCAGATTTTATAACACCATTCAGTGCTGCAAAATACTGTTAGATACAGCTACATTTGCAGTAATTTCATTCTAAAATAACATCATAAACGACAATAACGAAGCAAAACAAAACTATCCAAGCAAGGCGTAGTGGGGATTTCTACAAATAGTCTATGGAGGAAATATAGAAATTCACATTTAAAAGTACCGGCTGTATTTCCCAATGGGTAGGTGCGGTTCAGAGAAAATGGGTTACAGCATATACCAGTTTGGTTAATTACATACTAAGGAAAAAAATACACGTCTTTCCAACAACGTGAAAAAAAGGTATGGAGCATCTAGCATAACACAGTGGTTGAACGACAAAAATACATAAACGCACGCACTTAACGTAGTCTACATCGGTAGTATTTTAACACACAAGTACTATTTTAATCTTACCAGAATATGTGAACCACCTAAATATTGCACAGCTGGGATACTCATGGTGGCTTCACAATATGGTAACAGCTTGTGTTATCAATTGAAAGTAATTATTATTTTAATTAAAACTCATGCATATGCTAAATGATTTTTTTCAAGTTAATAAAATCATCATTGCCACGAAAATTTCATTAGATTTCGAAATGTTAACAATATGCACAACTTGTGAAAGATATATTGTGAAAGTATATTCCAAATATGGAAAGAGAATTATTCACACATGGTATGATTCATTTAAACACATACACATTTAACATAATTTTGAATTTACAAAAATGTGTACCAGCAATATCGTATTATATTCATGTGAAAGCTGACAGGTCAGTGATACCATGACAACGTTCAATAGTAACACAATATGTGACATGATACGTGCAACAACTGGTCATGATATTCATCATTCCTGTAAATACAATTTGCATACTTTGTAAAAACAAATAATAACTGAAAAAATGTCATAAAATAGTAATTGCCAAAATAAAAACTACCTCTCGTTTGAAAGTTGAACGAGTTAAGATGGCATTAATCAGTCTATTACTAAGCAAAACTAGTTAGTGCTTATTAAAGATTTGTATTGCAGAATGAGTAAAAGTAGATGGAGTGAGTTTACTTGACAGAATTGAACAGGTGAAGCCTTCCTTGTGATGTAAAATTTAATGGGCCATTGATGTGTAAACATATATGTTCACATTGTTCTCATTATTATTGGACTGGTGATACCTATATTATGCTTGTATAATTATTTTATAGATTATTTAATATCAAAAGACTTTATAAACAAATCAAATTTAAAACACGATGCAGATGCCGATGTCATACTAAAATCTCAATCATTACACAAAAGACACTATTTTTCAGTTCAAGTCTTTCCTTGACTGCACGAATCATCTATATATCATCATCGCACCATGTAAATTCCAATTTGTATTACTTGAAACCAGAGAACAACATATTCGGGAAGAATGGTAAAGCGCTGACATAAGATGCACTTCTGCACCACGCCATTATTTTTACACAATTGTGTGTACATTCCAACGTTTCAAATGAATTTAAGCTTTATCTATGTTCACATAGTATCTCAAAGCTAGCCATAATAGCCTTCTAGTTCAAGCGAATAGCAGGTCATAACATGTAATTTTTTTTTAAAACAAGAAACGTCATTCAGTATCATGAACTTAAAAACGGCAAATATAGTATACATCCCCAACATAAGAATACTTATCACATCTCACTGCTGTTACACATGCTGTGATTAGTTGAGATTCGGTCACATGACATTGAATAAAAATGAATATTACATGGTGTATTGCCCGCCAAGTGGATATTACAAAGGTATATCACATGGATGACGTCACTGAAACTACTGCGCAAAGATTCTGCGCATAACAAATTGTCATTCGCTGCACTGGTGCTGCTCCAGCCGCTTTTATTTTCGGGATTGCTTTCAGGGTTTTGAAGATACTTTAGCCATCCGAAATAGACATTGAACGTGCCAGAATGGATATTAAGTAAGATATTCTGTTTTGATGTTTAGGGCACTTTTTATATAGAGCAAAAATGTACGGCAAATCCATCACTGAAACGTCGCAGTCGGGGTCGCTGCAGCGCGTTCTACGCTGTAAGCATTTCTATGCGTTCCACGCCGATGCTAACCGAAAACGCTCTAAGCTATGTGGCCTGTGAATAGGTGTGGTACGTTCGCGAGAAGGTGAATTCAGTCATTTTCACGGCACTCTGACTTTTTTATCTGTAGAGTTATCAAATAACTTGCGTTTGAGAATTTCTCAATTCATTTCAAAAATATTATTCTCGATAATTTGAGTGATTCACAATGCTGAGTATCCAT
The DNA here is from genome assembly GCF_978046115.1 of Saccoglossus kowalevskii. Classification (NCBI taxonomy): domain Eukaryota; kingdom Metazoa; phylum Hemichordata; class Enteropneusta; family Harrimaniidae; genus Saccoglossus; species Saccoglossus kowalevskii. Next base: position 37,799,219 of record NC_140644.1, on the reverse strand, counting down.
GGCTGAAAAGAACGAGTATTTCGTTTTTTTTCAGCAACGAATGTATGTATGTTATTGAGCAATGAGTAACTTGTTAAAATAGATAAAATAAAGTATTGCATGCTTCAAATATAAGTGTTAATATTTTTTGGGAGAGCGGGTATGAGTGGTGTATGGTTGCTGTGATTTCCATGGTGGATGTTTGTTCGATGTGATGAAATAAATAACATATTGTTATTCGGGCATTATCACGATTTGTTGTCTGCCTTCGGGCTGTTGGTCATGACGACCATTCCTTGGGCAGGCAACAAATCGTGATATTACCCTTACAAGCGTTTGGTATTATTTAAATAATATATGTGCAAATAATATTTTACTGCGATTACATTATTATCATAAATGTGTTTTCCAAGCTAACAAGCTATGTAGAATACAACCATACACATGTACAGTCCAGAATTAATCCAATATGACAAATCTTAGATCATATAATTACTAAATGAACACGTGACTAATTTGCATAGTGATTTCATGGTGTTTGGGATATCCTTATTTATGGAAGAATGTAACTTAGAATCTCTTATTCTTTAAATATTTTATTCAACAAAACATAATTCGTGCCACAGTATAACAAATTCGTTGTCCAACAAATTCTCAAACAATTTTAGAATGTACAATTCTATATTTGTATATCAGTTGTAGGTAATTCTAAAGTTGTTCCAAAGGAAAATAAATAACACTCACAACTATTGAGGAGTTTCCAACTTCCGCTAAATTTTGTCAATATTCATACCAACACTCAGCGCCTAGTTTATGTTTTATGCACATAAATATATTGACCTTTAAAATTCAAATGCAAGTAATTGGGTCACAATCGGAACATGTGTGTCAAGTTTTTTGTGACAATGCCGATCTTTTTTGGTAGTGATATTGTGAACATACATACGCAAAATAGCCAATAATGTTGTATCACCCAATAAACGTAGTCCGTTATTATTGCCAAAATATACCAATATTTATTCACACCCAGTATTTTGAGCCAATTTGGCACATGACTATAACTAGATAGAAACTATTTGCATTTTGCCTCGTGCTGTGTCATGGTTAAATAATTTGCACCAGCTTGGCACATGTTAGTGGTGCTTTGTACAGGAAGTTAAATTTGCAATCTGAAGAAGAATGTGCAACCCAAATGTGAATTAGCAATCGGAATTCGAATCTGAATCACGTTCATCCAAAAAAAAATAGTCAGAATTTGGGGAGAGGGGCACTTTTCCAGAATCTACAGATTGGTTTGTAATAAATCAAATTGTACTGATATGGGCATTTTGCCATAAGATTTAATGACAATCTAAACAAATGCTAGCACATCTGGCTAGATTACAATAGACCACAAAAAGTGTGGTATTTCTTCATAAGGGTGAATAAAATTAAATAAAAATGAAGTTTTATTGATCTGTCGTGTATCTCAATAGTTTTGCCTGTTCTCGTTCATATGGATAGTTTTCAGGAATTCACATCTTTTATCGACTATACGGGTCATTTATATGTTTCACCATTTCATCTTGCAACTTTTGTTATGAAACATGGAAAGCAGCTTAATACCCAGTCTTCCATTACACAGTCATTTAACAGAATCAGTTATTATTCAGTAGTATGAAATATCGGGTTTTGCTTAAACAATGTGTATTTGTCATTTACAAAACAATGTGTACCAGCAATAGTGTATATTTATATGAGAAAGCTGATAGAGTTCAGAGTTACTATGGACAAGTTCGATAGTTACACAATATTTTCGTTACAAATGGTCATGATTTAAATCATTTCTGTAAATACCATTTGAATACATTGTAGAACAACTAATAATAACAAAAGTATTATAAAATCGCATTAGTCAGAATCAGATTAACAAAACGTGCTTCAGATAACCCGTACGTATGAAAATTGGTTGAGTTATGATATATCTACACTGTAAATATTAGAAGCACTTTCATGTTTTTGCGTTGAAACGCCGCTTAATTTAAAACTCACTATTGCAATTCTTTTTAGAAAGGTCGTTTGGGGGAGTCATTAAAACACTTTTTAATGGAAATTAAGCACATTGTAAACACACAAAAGTACACTCAAAATAAAACACTGTGTCATTGAAATGTTTATTGGTAGGACATTTATTTACAAGTTCGTCCAAATTTATGCAAGCAGTATTAAAAAAAAAATGAGTGGAAAGTCTGGAGACTCGTAAGTAAACATTGTGGTATATATGCCAACTAGACAATCACCGAAAGTGAATTAATTCAATGCATACTTAGATGAGTCATGAAAAGAATTTTATGCTAAGCACCAGGTTGCTGAATAATTCATTGTATGTACACTTATATGATTTTACTAACATAAGTACAACTATAAATCGAGACTCGTGGTAAATTAAGTAGTGTCATAGTCTAACAGATTTTGATACTCTGCATTAATATTAATGTACAGTAGTGTAGTTCCAATCACATAAGTGCACTATCACATGTGATTCAAACATTTTCAACTAAATCTGTTTGAAACACTTCAGAAAGCAAAATCGCCTCAAACAACAATCCAAAAACAGGCTATGTATGTTGTGCAAAGTGTTCATGAGAATATTTATTTTGAAGCACTTCTTAAAACAAATACGCATACAATGCTTCACGAGACCACACACGACTAAGCATGATTTTTTAAATGTTTTTGTGTACGACATGTACACAAGTTCATAAGAGTAACCAAAACACTTTTCTTCCAAACCGTTTCAGTTTGACGCATCTTAAATCAAATTCAAACTAAAACGTTGCATGGCGTCTACGGTATGCATCTATAGTAGACACAATACATAATGGCGACTGAATGCAGCATATTTATCGAACAAATGCCCACACACTTCACCATTGTTGGCAAACATACTGTGCATTCTGCGATGAATTTATTGATTTTAGTATTTTCAATAATAAACAACTTTATATATTCTCATATTTTGAGAGCGCACATACCATGTGCCTGTCACAAGTTGAATAAGCGATGCAATTAAATCTGCACGTTGTTGATATCAATGCTCGAGTTAGTAAGCTGGATACCCCCGCGCTAGACATACGCTAATTCCATGTGATCTAATCAGTATATTCAATTTCTTTATATGTATTATTCTATTGGAAATACCTTGATCTTGAATTCAAAGGGAAGATTACCACACACCTGTTAAAATTTTAGAAAAGTTTACGCGAAAAGCCTTTAATAATACATAACCAATTAACTAGTAATTAGAAATGTTATTAATACAATATAAAACAATAATTTAGATTGTTACTTCTTTACTAACATTTTGAGATACTTGTCGTAAACGATGGTGTTCACAATAAACACTGTTATATGTTGCGCGTTCAAGTGACTGGTAACTTGTGCCGTGTGCACGCTCATTCAATGATGGAATTATACGATTGGAAGAAAAGAACGAAGCCGACAAGATGTTCGGAATTGTTCGGTTAATATAGTTTTAAAATACCACTCTCCCGTTTTAGACGGTGATTTTAAAAGTGTTGAAAATGAGCAATCAAAGCATTTGATAGATAGAAAAGTGAAATACGAATGAAATAAATAAATTTAGTGCGGACATGCAGATTCCAGCATTGAGTGCTAATGTGATCGCAATTAATGAAAGTAATGATTTTTCATTTGTTCACAATTTTTTTCCAAGGAATTTGATGTGTCCAGAGAGACTACATTTAAGACAAAAATGACACACTTTCATTTATGTCAGTGAGGAAAGGATATAAAGATGTTATTGTTTGTTTCAGTCATTATTCATTTGTTTTACAAAAACTATATATGTTTTCTTTTTCTAATGTTATAGTCGAACTTACTTTATTAATGATTATATTTAGGAATAAATATTTACTTCAATATGTAATTTGTTTATCATATGTTATGATTGTTGTACAATAATGCAACGTGCTTATTAATAAAACGCCGTATTTGATATATTTTGTTTTCCAAAGCGATATTTTTAATGACAATGTTTTTTACCAGGTGAAAATACATTATAAAATGTGTCTCTGTCACAATCACTTGTCAATATTCAGTTTGTGTTGTCACAATAAGTAAACGTTTGCAAAGAGTCAGTAATGTTTGTTATTGGATTATCCCTTATTGTTAATTTGCATTACTATAGAAGCCAGCCTTCCGAAAGCTCTTGCAGTACGGGACTTAACATGACAGTTGTTTTCTATAATTTGCACACTCGCGCTTGAAATAATTCGTTATCAGACACAATTAGAAAATTTCAACCAGACATTCAGCAGTGTGGTCTCGCAATCGCGGATTGAGTCAGTTATCAAGGTTCGCCATTTTTGTGGTAACGTGATAATTATGTAAACAATGACTTTCCAGTTTGAAAAAAATGTCTTCTGATTTTAAGTTTTTGAAAGTTATGCTAAATTACTATTCTGAAAAAAGACAACATATAGGGAATTCTAAATTCAACAAACATCATCAAACCCTTCTCGATAATTTAATTGTCATTAGTTTATGTGTGTATCTTACAATGAATAACTGTAAATGTACTAAGTGCTGTTGCAGGAAGAGACATCCAGCAATTGTTTTAACTTTATTGTTGGACATCACATTTGGTCGTTATTTCAATGTATATTTATAATTGTTAAACCGAAGCTATTTAAAACAATCATTGCCATTTGTTGTACTGGAAGTGTGCTTTCTGTAAAAAAAAAACAATAAAAAAACAAAACACTCAATACGGTCAAAATAAGATATATTTTAACAATTTAATAATACATTGCTTTGTATGTGAAATGAAGATATGTTTTTAATACAGTAGCTACATTTTTCTTAATTTCCCTTCATACCTCCAAAGACATTTAGCAAAAGCAAGTTCTTTAATCCTAGGTATAACTTGGTATTCGCTTCCTGTAATATTAATTTCCTCAGAAATGTATATGTCTTTAGTAAATTGCGCTCCACTCAACAATAAATAAAATGAGTGGTTGGTTGGTTGGTTGGACAACAAATTGATGAGTCACGTTTAGCTAATTATTAAACATGTTGCACATACATTGAATAAGTACAGGAACCAATAATGCTGTAGGGTGTATTGGGAGGTTTTTAGGATGTTTGCTTAGTTTGAATTTAATATGCTATTTTTTATTTCAGGGTGCAGGTTGATATTTGGTGCATTCTTTGTTGTTCAATTATGGATACAATTTTTGTGGTGGGTGAAAGATATCTTTATTGGCTGCTGTGTCATTGTTTAGACAATATGTAGTTGTCGGGGAATAAATGGTACACTGAACAAGATTTACTGTTAAAAAACTAAATTATTCATACCCCTACTGAAATTTCAATGTTTTGTGTTTTTCTGGAAAACGACAGGTGGATACAACATTTTTTTTCGCTTTAGTTGGATACATTTACTTGAAAGGTAAAACTTCTGAATGGGCTTTGTACAACATCATTTGCATAACAAAAAGTATATTACTTTATTTGTTTTCTAACTTACTCAAAATGATTCATAACCTTTGTTAAAGCATGCCATTTGGCCATATCCATTTGCTATGCAAATGCTTCAGACATTCTGCATGTTGTTTTGTTCACATGTAAAGTTGTGTAGGCCAGTCTGAATAATTTCCAAGGTGGTAAGTGAGTTCTGGAATGCTATTGTTCTAGAGTACAAAATCAAGTGCAATAATGGCATCTTCCGTATGCCCCATGGCAAAAACAAAGGAACTCAGCAATGACCTCGGCATGAGCATCGTGAATGCCAACAAAGATGGGAAAGGCTATAAAGCCATTTAAAAAAATGTCAAAGAATATACTTTTGTTTTCGCTTTCGTTCTGACAAGCTCGTATTTATCTATATATCACGCCTCACGTACATTAAATATGTCATTTGAAGCGTTAGTTATTAATGATCTTTTTCTGTTTTGAATTTTTGTTATCGTAGATTTGTTTTACTTAAAGCTTGGAATAGTAGTAAAATGAATTTAAAAATGTACATAGCGAATGAAGCGAAAAAATTAGGTGAAATGTGCTTTTTGTATCAAAACAGTTTATGAATATTTAATTAATATTAATAAAACTGAACAAGATTGTCCTCAATTATTCCTTGCAATAATTTTATTTGAATTGGGAGCAAACAGTGACACCTAATCTATACGTTGCAGTGTTAAGCTTCTAAAATAAATGTTTAGAATGTCTTGAAACAGATTTAAATTTAAAATATGGATTGTAAAATTAGAAAATGAATTATTTTTCCTACAAATTAATTTGTATATAGCAACAGTCAAGTACTCACGATATTACTTGAGGTGGAGCTTTTAATGCAGTTTTTCGTTTTCGTTTTTGTTTGTATTTGTGACAACTTCAAATAAAAAGACACTGAGAATGGAAGGCTAGATTACCAACATCTCACAAATGTATCTACTCATGCTAGAGTGTGATAGTATATGGTTCAGTGACTAACTATTATTTTTTCAAATATTACAACTTTTTTTATTTGGAAATGTTTTTATGCATTAATAGAACGGATACTTACCTATATAATCCACCATAAAGATACGACGGCCGTAACTAAATAGCGATACATATGAATATTGCAATGCAGTTCTGCAAAATACTACCAGATACAGTTACTATTCATGATGCAGTCAGGTTGTGCATGTTGATTCTAAAATTACATCATTTATGACTATTACCAAATAAAAGAAATCTATCAAAGCAAGGCGGAGTGGAACTGTCTACAAATGGTATACACAGCCAATGCTTTAATCACATTTATAATTACTATATGTGCTTCCCAGGTACGTGAGTTCAGGCAAAGTGAATTACATTACAAATCAGATTTGTTATCTACATCTTGATTAAAAAATTACACGTCTGTTCTACAGCGATGAAAAAGATATGTAGCATCTACAATAGCACTGTTTTTGTTCGACAAAAATACATGAATGCAGTTAATATACAGAAATGGATGCTGTTGAAATTGACCCATACTAATCATAGTATACCGTAGTTATAGTATACAAGACCAATACACAATACATATTATTAAACATTACCAGAAAATGATTGAATGTACACTGCATTTGTGTGAACAACTTGGATACTTGCACAGCTGGGATATTCTTGGCGGCTTCAGAATATTACACAATCATAAATCAATCACAGCAATGTATGACGGATTATATTAAAACGCAAGTACTTCACATTTTGGAGAACGTGCCGTGGTTACCTAGGGATATTTGAATGGTATGGTAAATAATCAACATTATTTGCATATTGAAGAAAATCTGAATCAAATTGCATAAAACTGCAGTGTCTGTACACATTTAACACATCAACGATAATATTTATAATTCGAATACATAATGTAGATTTGTTATTACTACTAAAATACTGTTGTTTCTAGAACAATTACCGGAATGGATTTGCATACATTACATATCTATGTTAAACAGTGGTCGCTTCCGAAGGATACAGTGAACGTAAATAAATTGCAACACAGATATATAATGGATTATATGCAAATCTCTGTATTTTCTATCCAATAGAAATACAGTGTGCTGTTTTGATATGGTATTGTAATGAAATAGCATATTATTTTACCGATGAAAATAAATATTTATATGCTAAGTGGATTATTTCGATTTTTGAATAGCATTAAGGTCATCGTATCCATGACAATTTAATAAAATTTCTACACAATAAAAAATTGTAAAATTTGTGTTCGAGGTCATTGGTACTATGGAAATCATCGATTGCAAACTAAATGATACCATGTTATTGTGATTATATCCTAATCACAATTCACTTTCATTTTTTAATAAAATGCAATTAAATCGTTTCTGTGAGGACCATTGTTTTAGGTTAATACCAACATAAGGCTAACCATAATAAATTAAATTAAATTAAATTAAACAGTCAGTATTAATGAACGGATTGTTGGTTCGTGTATTTGATACGTAAATCAAACATGATCATTGTATCAAGTATTTCTATGAAAGAAAAATAATTGTTAAGCATTTTAGATGATTTTTCTTTCTGAAGATGACAACATTGGTAGCACATATGTCAACACAAGTATGACAGAAATATCGTATTGCAATGGCGCCCACATTTGTGAATACTTTAATCCTATATGGCCACCTATCCACATTAACACCAAGATAATACATTTTGAATATTTTGTGGAGAAATGTGCCTACTCACTCAGACATTTTATACTGTATGATAATTCGAATCACGTACTAATATCCGAAATTTTAGATTAACCAGATTATGCCTTTCCCTGCCAAATAACAGTGTTAAAATATATATAACATGCTATTTTTTGGAAGATGAGAATTTTTTGAATTGTATTCCTGGATGGGAACTATATCACAACAATATATTTTTGATTTTCATTTTGCCCCATATCATCGTAGCTAAAAGGAAACATACATAAAGAATAAATGTTTGTAGTTAACTCCATAACCGAAATACTACTATATTTCACATGCTCTGAGTTACACCTAACGTTGTACCTCAATAACTACTGATGTATTCAAAGTACTAAGTTGTATTTTGATGCATAATCCCTGTCTCGTAAACACAGAAATAATGTCTCATATTTTTAGTGATTCATAAACCGGGACAACATTCTCTGCAATTCATAAATCAGACAGCAATTATAATATTCTGCATTTCATTAAATATATGTCGAAGTGAAATAAATGTTAGTTATTAGGATAATATAGACAACTGTGTTATACATGACAATCAATTGCGACTGTAATGTTTAAATTTTGAGTTGGCATCGTCCGTTTCTATAGTCCCACTGATCTCGATCAATGTACATGCTTGCGTACATTACATTGCTTGTGCATAAATTTGTGTGAATGAAAATTGTAGGTCATTTAGACAGCAGTGTAATTTAAACAGCTGTTTACGACAGAGATAATTTTCAACAAATATAAATACAATTGGTTATTGTGAAAACACTGGAAATAACATATTTATTGTGAATGAAATGGACAATGATAGTATATTGCAGATCTATCAATTATTCTAATACAATACAATATAATACAATACAAAAACTAATGAAGAGGCATTATGTATTCAAAATTACACTGAAAATGCATTTTTCCATGTTTCAAAAAAATTAATCATGATACAGAGAGCGTGTTAGGTGATATAGTGTATTTTACATTGAAACTTATAATGTTTACACCATATCTTGGTGCTATACAACAACCATATCAATACCACACACTTGGCGCTAAAGTGTCTTCTGACCTACTTACTGTACACTGTCAAAATTTACTTTATGTAAAAAGAATGGTTTTACTCAAATGATTTCATGCATTCATTATCAACTGCTGGTATCGGTCTGCGCTATGGCTACCATTATTTTTTTAAAATTAGAGCTACTGCTCAGTTCAACTCGGAAATTTAAATGTGTATATCACAATACTAACTTTCGGAATATTGTTCCTACTAGTTGTTATTCTTAAATTTAAACACTAGATTATCCTTATTTTGTATTGTATTATTATTCTACTCATGTTGTTATAATATTACTTAAAAGACAAAGAAAAAAGTGGTTAAAGGAATGATCAATATGAATTTGTATTAATTATCAATGTGATGAACATTTCAAAACAGTCTTTGGGTACTGAAAACTGAAAAATTGATAGTCATATATTGTGTAAGCATCGAATGTTTCCATGGTACTGCTGACCTCTATGAGCTTTCACACATGGATAGGACACACCGCTGGTACATAATTTTGTATATGCTAAATTTGTTTCGGTATGAACACGAACTTTTATTTGTTAATACGGGAGGCATGTGCCGTCCTTCTGTATATGAGAACTATGAGATTAGAGTCAGTACAAAACAAATAACAATCTTCTCTTGTTTCATGCTTATTTTATTTTTTTTCCGTTGAGCTCTGCAATTGCCAGGTGCTAAGTCTGTTTAGTGAAAATATATCATTAGAATAACACAATATAAGGTTTCTATCTTTTTAACCAATGAAAAGAAAAGGTTACGAATCACATGAAGTATATACACTAAATACAATAAATCAGAATATTAAAATGATGTGGAATGCTGCTTTATTTGTTTTCTTTCGTATTGCTGCAATGTCTGATTGGCCATGGTCAGTTATTGAACTAGACATGCATTTAACACAACCTCGTTCCTTTGACTCGAAATAAAGAGAAATATAGTATATACTTCCAACATTAAAGCAGGCAGTACATGTTTACAAATGTATGTCACACAATATTAAGGGTCTGTTCGCAGTACAAACTTTTTTCAGATTTTAATTGCTCCATTCAGTGCTGCAAAATACTGTTAAATACAGTTACATTTGCAGTAAATTGATTCTAAAATGACATCATAAACGACTATTACCAAGCAAAAAAACTATACAAGCAAGGCGTAGTGGGAATTTCTACAAATAGTCTACGGAGCAAATACAATGAATCACATTTAAGAGTACCATCTGTATTTCCCTATGGATAGGTGCCGTTCAGAACAAATGGGTTACGGCATATACCAGTTTGGTTAATTACATATTAAGAATTACATGTCTGTCCATCAACGTAAAGTTATGTAGCATCTAGAATAGCACAGTGCTTGAACGACAAAAATACATAAACGCATACTGTTGACGTATTTTTAGTTAAATCAGACTTAACATTGGTTAGAGTCTAACACACAAGTACTATTTTAACCTTACCAGAATGTGTTAACCACCTGAATTTTGCACAGCTGGGATTCTCATGGCGGCTACCGAATATAAATCAATCATAACACTATATATGACAAATTATAAATTCACGATATAAATATATGGTCAACTTTTGGTTCAGTTAAATTATCTGATTGGTATGATATTTTGGGATATTTGTTTTTGATAAACAATATTGCATCAAGATATTATTTGAAATTCATGAAAACAAAAGCGTATTATAGCATGGTCTTTCATCATTGTCACGAAAATTGTATTAGATTTAGAAACGTTAACAATATATTCACAGATGGTAAATTCATTTAAAAACATACACATTTAACATAATTTTGAATTTACAAAAATGTGTACTAGCAATATCGTATTAGATTCATGTGAAAGCTGACAGGTCAGCGATACCATGAAAACGTTCAATAGTAACACAATATGTGACATGATACGTGTAAAAACTGGTCATGTTATTCATCATTCCTGTAAATACAATTTGCATACTTTGTAAAAACAAATAATAACTGCAAAAATGGCATAAAATAGAAATTGCCAAAATAAAAACTACCTTTCGTTTGAAAGTTGAACGAGATAAAATGGCCTTAATCAATATATTACTAAGTAAAATAGTTAGTACTTATTAATGATTTGTATTGCAGAATGCAGAATGAGTAAGAGTAGGTGGAGTAAGTTCACTTGAAAGAACTGAACATGTGGAGCCTTCCTTGATATGTAAAATTGAATAGGTCGTTGGTGTGTAAACATATAAAGTTCACATTGTTCACATTGTTATTAGACTGGTGATACCTATATTATGCATGTATGATTATTATATAGATTACTTAATATCAAAAGACTTTACAAACAAATCAAATTGAAAACACGATGCTGATGCCGATGTCATACTAGAATCTCAATCATGTCACAAAAGCATTATTTTTCAGTTCAAGTCTTTCCTTGATTGCACGAATCATCTATAAATCATCATCGCACCATGTAAATTCCAATATGTATTACTTGAAACCAGAGAGCAACATATTCGGGCAGAATGGTAAAGCGCTGACATGAGATACACTTCAGGCCATTATTTTTACAACATTGTGTGTACATTCCAACGCTTCATGTGAATTTAAGCTACATCTATGTTCACATAGTATCTCAAAGCTAGCCATAATAGCCTTCTAGTTCAAGCAAAGAACAGGTCATCACCAGTATTTTTTTTTAAAATGAGAAACGTTATTCAGTATCATGAACTTAAAAACGGCAAATATAGTATACATCCCCACTACATCTCACTGCTGTTACGCATGCTGTGATTGGTTGAGATTCGGTCACATGACATTGAATAAAAATGGTTATTAAATGGTATATTGCCCGCCAAGTGGATATTACATAGGTACATCACATGGATGACGTCACTGAAACTACTGTGCAACCATACTGCACATAACATATTGTCGTTCGCAGCACTGGTGCTGCTCCGGTCGCTGTTGTTTTCGGGGTTTCGTTCAGGGTTTTGAGGGAAATTTGGCAATCTGAAATAGACAGTGAACGTGCCAGAATGGATATTAAGTTATATACTCTGTTTTGATGTTTAGGGTTCTATTTATATGGAGCAAAAATGTACGGCAAAGCCGCCACTGAAACGTCACAGTCATGGTCATTGCAGCGCGTTCTACGCTGTGAGCATTTCTACGTATTCCACGCCGATGCTAACCAAAAAACGCTCTAAAGCTGTGTGGCTTGTTATAGGTGTGGCACGTTCGCGAGAAGGTAATTTCAGTCATTTCCACGGCACTCTGACATTTTTATCTGTAGAGTGATCAAATAACTTGCGTTTGAGAATTTCTCAATTCATTTTAAAAATGTTATTCTAGATAATTTGAGTGATTCACACTGCTGAAATACGGTTCAACTAAAAGGAGTATCCATGGCTGCAAATAACATTTACTGATTGTATTTCGTTTGTTTTTCAGCAAACAATGTATGTATGTTATTGAGTAAAGTGAAACTTGTTATAATAATTAAAATGAAATATTGCATACTTCAAATGTAAGTGTTGTTATTTTGTGGTAGAGCAGGTGTGAGTGGTGTATGGTAGCTGTGATATTCATGTCGGATGTCTGTTCGATGTGATAAAATAAATAACACATGGTTATTCGGCTCTGGCATCATCAATATTATGGTCATTACCACCATCCCTTGGGCAGGCAACAAATCATGATATTACGCTTACAAGCATGTGTTATTATTTAAATAATATATGTCCAAATAATATTTTACTGCGATTACATTATTATCATAAATGTGTTTTCCAAGCTAACAAGTTATGTTGAATACAACCATATACATGTACAGTCCAGAATTAATCCAATATGACAAATCTTAGATCATATAATTACTAAATGAACACGTGACTAATTTGCATAGTGATTTCATGGCGTTTAGGATATCTTTATTATGGAAGAATGTAGCACCCGTATGCACCATAACCTCCTTAAATTAGTGTCATTACCTAAGGCTCAATACTACTGCTTGGCGCCGTGACACTAATTTAAGGAGGTTATTGGTGCATACGGGTGAAACGGGAGACCCTGAGAAATATGGTTCATGTATTAGATGCGGGAAACTTTATATTGGTTCTACAGTTCGTCGACTGGGTGATCGGTTTGCTGAGCATCTACGGCAAACTAGACAGAAAAATCGTTATTATCCGGTTTCACTTCATTTTAATTCTAGTGGACATAATATTACAGATATGTCTATTTCTGGTGTATGTGTTGTCAATGGCAACGAAAATCAGCTCAGGCGTGTCGAGGAGGAAACTATATTCCGCCTTGGAACTAAAGAACCCCATGGTATTAACAAACAGTTCAACTCATTTGTTGAGCTCACTACCTAAGGCGCGGTATTTGTTCTATTGTGGAATTGTTTTGTGATTCTAACTTATAGTTCATGCGCGTTCTTACGTTCCTATGTTCTACCTGTACGTTATCACACTTGCTTCTATGCTATCGATAAAGAGCCATTGCTCGAAACGTCTAGCTATTTTTAATAGTTATTTAGGACTACGATTACCAAATATTATCTTCAATATATGGTACATGGCAGGAGTGCTTGGTAAAGAAAGTTAAATTGGCAATCTGAAGAAGAATATGCAACCCAAATGTGAATCAGCAATCGGAATTCGTATCTGAATCACGTTCATTCATAAAAAAAAAACAGTCAGAAATTTTGGGAGAGGGGAATTTTTCCACAATCTACATCTTGATTTGTTATGGTATTGTACTATAATAGCATATTAGTTTACATGTTATGTGGATTATTTCATCTTTAGAATAGCATATAGCATTAAGGTCATCGTTATAATGGCAGTTTTATAAAAAAATTGCACAATAAATGTATGTAAAATTTGTGTTTGATACCGTAAACCTCTTTTTAAAAATAAGAATTATAAAAAATAATATAAACTTGCCATAGCCAACCTACTTGAGATTGTTTCGGGTGTTGAATGTGTAGATTTATTATTAAGCCTCGGTATTTAGTGACTCCATGGCATTTGCGTTGAGGTATAAATAATCGAACCTGGAATCACCGATTCGAGAGAAATTACTAGATAGAGTTGTGTATAAGTGATTATTGTTCTACAAATCCCCTTACGTTAAACTAAGGAGTATCATGTTTTTTTTTTTCAGAAAATTCACATGTGTTTCATGATTGGCAACAATGTCTTCGGCTATACACGGTTGAATACACTATATTCACGAATACAAGTAAAAAATGATTATTTTCTTTTAAACAATGGTATATGACGATGAAGATGGCACAAAAGCATACAATTTTCAGTCTTTGGTTTGGCAGCACTTTTCACATAAGTCTGAAAGACAGTACTTAACGTTCACACATTCAAAGATACCTAGCTTTCATAATTATACAGTATATGTTATATATAGCTGATAACTAATGTCTCAAAATAATTTCGATTGACAGAATATTCATAAACGTATTGGATAATTCTAGATATTTAAATCAAGTCTATCGCAATATTAAAGGTCACTACCATACTTCAAAACATTGGTACATTGTTTGCAACGTCAATCAATTCAAATGTATTCATGTAAATATAATTTAATTGTTATTCTCCATAGGTATGATTTATTTGTCAATACATTTAATTATGATTATATATTTATTACAGTATAGTTACAAATGATGAATTCACATTTACTATCATTGTTTTTTAGTATTGAAGTTGACTTTGTCTTGAGTACTTTCACCTTTTATGTAAGTTTTTCAACATTTTACTATTTTCACACAAATTGTGTTTTTTATAAGGCAAGTTATTTTATTTTATTTTATTTTATGTATTTCTTTTGAATTTTTTAGGTTAATATCAACATAATGCTAACCATAACAATAAATTAAACAGTCAGTATTACTGAACGTTTTTTTGTTTGCGCATTTGATACGTAAATAAAACATGATTATTGTATCAAGTAGTTCTATGATAACAAACATGTAAAGCATTTTAGATGATTTTTTTTTCTTTCTGTATATCTAAGATGTCAACATTGGTAGCACATATGTCAACACACACAGTATGACAGAAATATCGTATTGCAATGGCGCCCATATTTGTGAATACTTTAATCCTATATTGCCACCGATCCACTTTAGCACAAAGATAACACATTTCAACCATATAATTAATTTGAATATTATCACTCAGACATTTCATAGTGTATGTTAATTCGAATCCGGTACTAATATCCGAAATATTAGATTAACCAGATGTTGCATTTCCCTGCCAAATAACAGTGTTAAAATATATATGACTTGATATTTTTTTGGTGATGAATCTTTTTTTAATTGTATTCCTGGATGGAAACTATATCACAACAATATGTGTTTGATTTTCACTTTGCCCCATATCACCGTAGCTAAAAGGAAACATATATAAAGTGTAAATGTATGTATTTCACTCCATAACCTAAATACTAGTATATTCCACATGCTCTGAATTACTCCTAATGTTGTACCTTAATAACTACTGATGTATTCAAAGCACTGAGTTGTATTTTGATGCATAATCCCTGTCTCATAAACACAGAAATAATGTCTCATATTTTTAATGGTTCATAAATCGGGACAATATTCTCTGTCATGCATTAACCAGACAGAACTTATAACATTCTGTATTTCATTAAATATATGTCGAAGGGAAATAAATGTTAGTTATTGGGATAATGTAGATAATTGTGTTTATACATGGGAATCAAATGTGACCGTAATGTTTAAATTTTGAGTTGGCATGTCCTTTTCTATAGTACCGCTGACCTCGATCAATTTACATGCTTGAGTACATTACATTGCTTGTGCGTGGATTTGTGTGAATGAAAATTATAATTCATTGTGACAGCAGTGTAATTTAAACAACTGTATAAATACAAATAGCTATTGTGAATAAACTAGAAAAACATATTTATCGTGAATGAAATTGACAATGAAAGTATGTTCAGAACTATCAATTAATCTAATACAATACAATAACTAATAAAGAGGCAATGTGTATTCTAAAATACACTCAAAATACATTATGGATGTTTCAAATAATGAGTCATATTACTAAGAGCGTGTTAATGATAGAGTATATTATTACAGTGACACTCATAATGATTACACAGTCTTTTAGTACTATACAACAAGCCATAGCATCACCGCACACTTGTCGCTAAAGTATATTCCTACCTACTTACTGTACACTGGATTATATAATATCTGAACTTTATATATCTGAAATGAATATCTTAACATTGTACATTTCGCAATGCTACTCTTGGAACAACAATGATTTACCCTCTTCAAGCCCATATTTCCTCATTAATTATAAAAACATAGTCCCTTAATGTCGGACATCATCTATAATTTTGAACTCCAACGACAACGCAGTACGCAAACTGGTCTCTTTACATGCCATGGAGCTTGTCTCAATATTTATCTTTGGTAAAAATAATGTTTTGCTTCAAATGATTTCATTTATTCATTATCAATTGCTGTTTTTTTAAAAAATAAAGGCTACCGCTCAGTTCAACTTACGTTGTTCACTTTTTAGAAATTTACATGTGTAAATCACAATACTCACATTCGGAATATTTTTTTCTACTAATTGTTATTCTTCAATTTAAATGATAGTGATTTTATTTGAGATTTTCTTTATTTTGTTTTGTATTATTTTTTACTTTTTCATCGAGTTATAATATAATTTAAAATAGCAAAAATTGTGGTCAATGAAATGATAAATATATTTTTTTTATTAATTACCAATATTATTGATATTTTAAAATATCAAAACAGTCTTTGGGTACTGAACCGTTTATTTATGTTTATTGTATCAAAACTAAAAATTGATCGTCATTGATTTTGTAAGCATCGAGTGTTTCCATAGTATCGCTGACATCTATGAGCTTTCATACATGGATAGAACACACCAGTGGTACACCATTTTGTATATGGTAAATGTATTTTGTTATGGACACGAACGTCTATTTGTTAATACGGGAGGCATGTGGTGTCGCTGTTTATATGTGAGCTGTGAAATTAGAGACAGTACAAAACTAATAACAATCTTTTCTGATTGCCTGCTTATTTCAAAAGTTTTCAGTTGAGCTCTGCCATTGTCAGAGGCTAAGACAGTTTAGTGAAAATATATCATCACAATAAAACAACATAAAAGGTTTCTAACTTTTTAATCAATGAAAATAAAAGTGCGCTACTATGAAGGAATGAATTCAAAAGTGTAAAGAGATTTTGATTGCTGCTTTCCTTTCTTTCTTAACATTATGACAATGTCTCAGTTATTTAACTAGATATGCATTTAACACAACTTCGTTCCTTTGCCTCGAAATAATGATAAATATAGTATATGCTTCCACCATTAAAGCAGGCAGTATATGTTAAAAAAATATGTCACCATATATTAAGGATCTTTTTGCAGTACAAACTCTTTTGAATTGATTTGAACAGTACCATACAGTTGTGCAAAATACTACCAGATACAGTTATTTACAGTTTAGTTATTTACATATCGGGGAAAAAATTACACGTCTGACCAACATCGTGAAAAAAAGTATGTAGCATCTAGCATAGTACAGTGCTTGTACGACAAAAATACATAAACGCATGCTGTTGACGTAATATTCGCTAACCCAGACTTGGCATAGTCTACTTTGGTTAGTATCTAACACACAAGAACTATTTTAACCTTATCAGAATATGAACGGATGTACACTTCATTTATGTGAACTACCTGAATATTTGCACAGCTGGGATATTCATGGTGGCTTCCGAATAATACACTGAATATAAATAAATCGCGACACGATATATGACAAATTATAGATTCACGATATAAATATATGGTCACATTTTGGTTTAGTTGAATTACCTGATTGGTATTACATTCTCGAATATTTGTTTTGAATAAACAAAATTGCATCAAGATCTTATTTGAAATTAATGTATTATTACACGGTGTTTCCAATTTCCCTCGTGTTTTTAGTGTAACGAATCACGGTAAAATCTTGTGTTATCAATTGAATTTCTTTTATCTGGCGAGGTTCTTCTATAAAAATAGAACAGATGTGCTAAGTAGCTTATTTCAAGTTTAGAATATCGTCATTGCCATAACAATGTTATTATATTTCAAAATGTTATTAATATGCAATCTCTAACAAATACTATTGGAATTACAATATCTGTTATAATTAAATTACTCATGCCAACTTACAAAACTAAATATGATTCCTTCGTATATATAACACCTATGTTTATAAATTACTAAACTGAGCACAAATAGGAACTGAATGTCCGTTATGTCATGCAGTTGTAATAATGTTTACGTTACCTGCTCTTAAATCACACTACTACAACAATGGTCTTGGTGAATAGACTTTTCAAATCGTTCCGATGATAGACATGTTTTCTATGTGTTTATCAGAATGTGTGTCTAGTGAACAAACCTTTCAGATGTTATGGTAACAAATATGTCCTCGGTTTAGACGCTTTTCTACCTGTCGTGATCATAAACAATTTACAATATGTGTGTCTAGTTAAAGCACTTTCAAAATGGTTCTGACATTAAGTACTTTTAATACATGTGTGTCTAGTAAAATCACTTTTTAAAGTGTTGCGATAATAAAAACATCCATAAATATTAACTACATGTGTTATAATGATATGCATTTCACGCAATTGTGCAGTTAATAAACACTTTACGTTTTTTTAAAGTGGAGACAAGCTTATAAACACTTTAAAAGTTTTATTTTAAAAGATTAATGTTGTAAAATAACTCATTTGCCATTATAAGAACACACATATTGTGTCTCATAATACACTTAAAGAGATTTTAAAATAAGGAAAATCTGTGTCATATTTTGAAACAACTTTAGAGTTTATAACTAAGCGACTTCATCATATATAAAAACATTTTAAATTTTACCAAGAAATAGATTGTTGTACACGGTTGAGTCCCTTTCTGTTATAAAACTATATTTAAAACTTAATAAATCATTAACATCTAAATATATTCAAAATTTTTAATTTAAGGTCCATTTAACGCTAAACTTTTTGGAAGAATTGTTCACATTATGCAAATTTGTTTGATTTATAGATTATTGACATTCAAACATTTCAATGTATTTACTTTTACAGTAGCGAGACTATTATTTTTGTCGAAAATTTTCACATTTATTTATTAATTGAACATAGAATGTCATGTAAATTGGTTAAAATGTGGATTTTCTGAAGGGAATCAAGATAGCCTCAGTAGTGTTTGCCAAAATCAACGAGAAAGGTTTCATCTGTGCCTACAAGTTTCTAAGATTAACACAAGACAATGCAATGTTCATTCGCCACCATTCATTATGTTGATATTTGCATCTCTTTTGTTGCAGTAGCGCAAACAATTAATAGGAAATGGAGTTCTTCCATATTGAGACAGAGATCAGTTAAAAACACTAATGTGAAAATATGACCTTCATGATTATTTTTTTTCGCGCTGCCTACTACGGCATGGAAGGTCCGAAGTGCTAGAAGTTCTAATCACACACAAACACACACACCCGGTTGAAGTATTTCAAAGTTCTGAGAAGTATGAATGTTATTGTTCTCACTCTGAAATCTGCCTACTATCTATAATCATAGACGCGTTAGTACAGCCATGCACAGTCCTTCCCTCACTGTGGTCTATGCTATAGTAGTCTAAGCCCTGAACAATCGATTCAATTATTCAAAACAAATCAAAGTTCTGAGAGTGTTTTTTGTGCACCCGTTTGCGGTGTGAGTGCCCAAGCATTGGGTTTACGTTGCCGAACGCTTGATTGTTTCGTGGCCTTAACTAAATTAACTGCTGTCCGTCTGCATCAATACATGAATTATCTTTTAATTTTATTGATTGCTTTCATGCAAATTCACATCATTATTATAGACATAGATGTATTTGGCCCTTAAATCGATTAAGAATATGTCAGGTGTTTAGCAAGTAACTACCTAGAGCAGTCTAAATTGGTTTAACACAAGTATCCTTTTTGAGAGGAGTGAGAAACCATTTCTGTCTTTCGTGTGCAAAGCGGAGTCATTGTCGTTGTCGTTGCGAGTAGTGCATCAATGTGTGTGACTGTTCCACTAATATCTCAAGAAATAATTATCAGACTATGATGAAACTTGGTACATAGATGCTCCGGGAAAATGCTCAAACCTTTTCAGTGTTCAGTTAAATTCCGTGAATATTAATTACACAAATTTAAGCATTTTCACTTGTTTCTCATGTACTATTAAACATATTTCAGTGGAACTTGATAAATAGATCCTCTGGAAAAATGAACAGAGCTAACTTGTTTTTATATGAATATTAATAACCTAATCCGCATACTAATAAACCAATTTTAGGCATTTACATATTTTTCTAATGAAATAAACAGATTCGAATGAAACATTTTTACATATTACATAGACCAAATTTGTTTCGACAGAAAATCCATGCATATTAATTACAATAATTGCATATCAATTAGACAAAATTTAACTTTTCCACCAATACATGCACAGGGATAAGTTACATGTTTGTGCTTACTAGTTACCTAATTTGCAAAAATTACCCTATTTATAGGTGCTCCATGGATTTCCACTGATCCAGTACCACTGATCAAATGTTGATGACACTAGGTACATATGTGCTTTCCGGTAATCAACAGTTCTGATGGGGAATTTTCATTTTCTACTTGTTTTGTTTTTTTTTCAAAATAAGATAAAACGAAAAATTTAGACCATGGCTCATCGTCATATTTTTCAAAAGATCGAAATTACCATGAGACGCTGCTCAAATTCAGTGTTTAAAATGCTAACACAAATAACTATGGCTACCTTTTCTTGGATATTTGCATAATGTGTATCTTTGGGGCAGCTTACATTATGTTGTTTACCCTTCTATATAACAACTGATAATTTTCCTTTCACAAGCAATGCGTATTATTCTATCGTCTACTGCCATCAGTGTCATCACTCACGACATCTTGGGAGAAACACGGTCGTAACCTTATTGTAATTAGCTTTTATTTTGCTATTCGTTATTCGAGTGTAATAACACCATTTTACTAACGCAACTGTGTAGAAAATAAAAATAATGTATGACCAACCGCCGAAGGCTCGAAATGATGTTGTGGTATAATGCATTAACTTACCTTTACGCCACCACAACTGCAAAAAATTTATAATGTATAATTTAGTTACAAACGATAGCATCAATTTTTACATCAAATTATAGCGTGGATTCAGAGGTAGGCAAAAAAAAACGAAATCGACGTAAATATTTGTTAATTGCATTCTGTGAACTATATTTATGTTTTCTTTTGCAAAACAATTTTAATAAAACCGAAGCTGATGGCCTGTTTGACCTGTAACACGCTTCGATTGGAGTTCAAAATATTGAACGTAGTCATAACAACTTATTCTTGAAATGACTAAGAAAAAAGTAACATTTATATGGCAAAGTAGAAAACAGTAAATGTTAAATTGAAATGCGGTAATTTTCATACTAATGTTACGTAACAAACGTGGTAATTGCTCAGCTAGCCAAAGAAAATCCTAACTGAGCAATACTCAAAATGACAGTTGTTTTCTTTTCATGCTCACAATTAAATAGTCCTGTGATATCAGTGGATAACCTTGGGCATTCATAATGTTCGTTTATAAAAATACAGCTTGACTACAGTGTTTATTCAGATTCTTAACATGAATTATCGATGCCTTTAACAAATGAAAACTAAAATGTGTTCAGGTATGGTGTAATGTAAATAAGGTATTCAAAATCATAAACTGAAAATATCGTGTGCGGGAAAAGGTAAATATTCTGATCACATTCAGGAGTATATGCCGTGTTAAACTAATAATATGAAGTGTTTACATAGGAATCAACACATACCATACCATTGTGGTTATTTACATATTGTCGGAACACTGAAACAATTTAAAGTCTGACCAATAGCGTGCAGAACAGATACGTAGCGCCTGAAATTGTTCTTCAAGTACATGTGGATGAAGACACACATTGTCCACGTTAAATTTAAACCTTACCAGACATAACATATCAGATGATTCGTGAACTGCACTCTAAATGATATTCATTTCTTCATTAACAGTCCGAGAAACATTTTCAAGTTTCCGAAAAATGCGCATTTTGCTTTATTTTTAATAGAAAAAAACAACATTTTGAGAACTTTCACATATTTGCAACATTTTAGCAATAATAAACAGTTTTCATAAAATGTGCCCCAACTTGTATACATTTACGATAATTTTGTGTCTTTTTCACAATATTGTAATCATACCTTATAATTTTTGATTATTTGCCAAGATAAAATTCAAAATTAAACTATGTGAAATGACAGCTCACCAAAAGCCGAACTCCTGACAAATTTTGTAAGACCACTTATCATGCTACTGCAGTCTTTGTGTGAGGGAGTTTGCAAGAAATTTTTGACATCTTTGTTCTGGCCAAAGGTTGTCAAAAAAATTTCTGACATCTGTACTCTGGCCGAAGGTTGTCAAAAATTTCCCGACACCTGTGCTCTGGCCGAAGGCTGTCAACAATTTCTGACATCTGCGCTCTGGCCGAAAGTTGTCAACAATTTCTGACATCTGTGATCTAGGCCAAGGTTGCCAGAAATTTCTGACATTCATATTCAGAAAGTAAAAAAGACCACACCACCTAGTTCTCGTTAGGAAGTATTTCAATTTATTAAATATTAGTACTAAATTGAAAAAAGCAATTGTAATCAAATACAGGTCTATGTAAGTGAACATTCTGTGTAAAATATATCACCATAACACAGGGAATAGAAAATACAATTACAAGCAGCCTGTAGGCTGAGATAGTTCAGCTGTTATCAATGTACATAATTTTCAATTAAAGAACTGAAGATATCATTAGAAAATGAACAATATGTATAGTATCAAGCAATGGGACTTGCTGTTTTCAACAAAAATATAACTTAATCAAAAATAAACCAAAAATTACAAAAATATTCACTAAAATAAGAGAATTAAAGATATCATCACAAAATAAACAATGAGAAAAATCCACAAGTAGTACCTATATATGTATTAAATATCAAAGCAATCAGACTTGCGATTTGCAACAAGAAGTTGAAAATGTTACTTTTTACTAAAACTTACAAAAATATTCATCAAAATTAATATCAAAGCAATCAAACTTGCGTTTTTTACAAGAAGTTGGAAATGACGAAAATATTCACAAAGAATTGAGAATTTAAAATCTTGACATGAAATGACACATGCATTGTCTATAACAATACGCAAGTTAATGACACTAATTATGTGGGTCCTGTTCTGTGTCATCTTCAAGGAAGTCTGCAACTCCATCACATCTTACTTTACAGTAGTTTACACATTTTTCGTTGATATCGACTCCAACAACATTTCTACTGTGCAGAAGCCCCACCATTATACCAGTTCCTGTTACATAATAGAATGAGACAAATTTTAAACTTTTAAAATTTTCACTGCACACACTTTTTGAAATGCACATCTAAAATCCAATATTTAAAAGAATACCATAACAGTGTTACCACAGGCACTGAGAACACCCAATCACATGCAATCACACGAATAAGAACAAGTCTGATGACATTGGTCATGCAACTTTAGAACATTCTCCGCTAAAGCTTCATCTTTTAAGCCACCAAAAAGGTCACCAGGAATGCCTCCTAAAACAGTCTATAAGGATAATTTGAGCTTCTCTTTGGAAAACATGCTCAATGGTAAGTTATTTTGGCTATTCACAACAGAAACACCTAATCATTTCAGTAAAGTGGAAGACGTTTTGTTGTATTGAAAGGTGGTTTATAATTTATAATACTGTGAAATACTTCATTTTCGCTGGAATTAATTTTTGCTGAAAAGGCTTTTTGGGCGTTCTTTATGGAATTTATTTTCATTGATTTTTTGATGAGTTGAATGTGAAATACAGGAAATTATAATATATTCGCTGGATTTTATTTTCACGGAATCATCTCTTCAGCGAAAATAAATTTCAAGTGAAAATAAAGTATTCTACAGTAATTTCTTATTTCTAATCACCTGCTCCACATGTCCCATCTAAAATCCATGCTGATTTGCTACTGCAAAGTTTGATGACTTTTTCGTACAGCTGCTGCGGCTTTTGCTTCTTCGAAACAACATCCCCCTCGCCATCTTTTATGACTGACTCTGCTTTTACAATCCAAAAATTGTGTTGTGGCTCATCCACATGGACCTGGTCAAGTGTGATGACTCCATTTTCTGCATAGTACGCAATCACCACCCCATGGACAGACTCTGTTAATATTGATGTTGGTTCTGCAGAGAAAATGTAACAACTATAAGTAACAACTATATTTATTTGCCCCAGCCCCAAGGTGACAATCTAAGTAGTCCATTAATACTATATTATTTAATACGACCTGAGAATAGACAGAAGGATTCATTTACAAATTAGGTAAAACATATATGGCTCACCTTTCCTTGTATTTTCTACATAATAAAATATTTCCTCCACTTTAGTAAAAGTATTTGTTTTTATAAGTTCTCCTTTTATTCTAGTCATCAGACTGGTGTCACATAACAGGACAAGTCTATAATTGTCAATGCTGGTGTTGATTGTTTTTACAGTTATTACCAACTCTTTTATTTCCTCGGTTAGCCATTCCTGGAAAAAAATGAAGTGTAATAACTGACAATGGCTGAATAAGAAACAAGACAGATTTTACTAACTGCTTTGAAGCACGTTTAAATACAAATGTAGCTACATGCATTTTAGCGAATTTGACTCCATGCATGAATTAACTGAATCTAAACTGCCAACAATCTTATTGTTAGGATATATATTGTACTTTATTCTAAATTAGCAACATCTTGAATTACCTGAATTATAAATTAGCTAAAATAACATGTTAGCTAAAAAGACATGTTTTACAGTATTTTAATCTCCCCCCGCACATGCATTTACTTATTTTTTTCACAGCTCTGCGAAGAGCAACTGCCTGGGCACAGAGCTCTGTCTCAACGCCTGGGCTTTCCAGATGCTAACAAAAACAAAAACTGGTACATGTTGGACAGCTCATCTTTTATGTTTTGTTTTTTTTCGGTAATAGCAATAAATTATGACCAGCATTGTTTGATGTGGCGCACATTGACTTGTAAACACAACCCCTCTCAGACAATACATTACTGGAAAAATTAGTGTACTAAAATGCCCTTTCAGCTGAGTTTGGGGTAATAGCGCAAGGTTGCAGCCTCGGTACAACACTCTTTGAGGCACCCGAACTTCTGATAATTTTAAATTATTTTTATGAGTGACAGTGCATGTAGTATAAAATTTTGGAAAAGTGGAAGTGATCGGTTTTTAACAAAAATAAAAAGCAATACAACTTCAATGAATCTAAACTATCATTGTATTATTTTTAAACAACTTATGATAACTATTAATACTTACATCAGGTACATCCACTATTACACAGTCAAAACCATTTGATTTAACACCATTCTCTTTTAAAGTCTTAGGTGACAGCTTCAGTACATCATGGTGCAAAACAATACCTTTTGAACCATCTATACCATATAGGCACTCTTGAACTGTATTCGAGTCCTTATCATTTCTTTTTCTAATACTTTGACAGTATCTGACAAAGGTATCAGGAATATTTGGTCTGAAAGGTAACTTTGTGAACCTGCTCAAGTTCTCTCTTTGTGTCTCTTTTGGAAACAACTCCATGGCTTCCTTCCACGTTTCTACTCCCATCATTTGTATGAATGCTCTTTGTATTAATGAGAGCTTAGTCAGAATTTGGCTCTCTTTTTCAAATGCTGTCAATGACAGGTTTTTGTCTACAACATCTGACACCAATGCCAGCACTGTGTCTGCATCTAAACTCTTTAAGTATTTAAACTTGTATGGCTTTATATCTGGCTTGTGTCCTTGGTCTTTCTTTTTAATTCTTTGTTCTTTGAGATCTCCATCTTCATATTTTTCAAACAGTTCCATAATTTTGTTATAGAGTAAACCATCATAAGATGCCAAAGCACATGCAACGTCTAAAGTTTGGCTGTTCTTATCCTGAAACAAATGAATAGTTAATATATCAAAGTGAACACTTAACTGAAAAAAAAACAGCTCAACTTACAATGCACAGTTGGTTATTTGGTAAAATAAAGCAAATTATTCTGTCGGGTGGGAGCACCTGAAACCCATGTCTGTGAACGAGGTTTCATAAATGACCCTAAATAAGTAAAAATTCCATACCATTTTCCTTGTTACAATGGGTAAAATACATACCCTAAATGCATTGAGTGGTAATTGTTTTGTCCAGGTTTGTGGTATCACATGCCTTTTTAACGCCCTTTTCAACAGACATGCATACCAGACCAGTTTTTTGAGTTAGACCCCTGGGCAAATTATGGCACCTTTATTTCAAAGTTGTGACATAGGCTTCAAGGAGACCTATGAATTCTAACTCAGTTTAGAAAATGGGATAAATTAAGTGAACAGATGCAACATTTTCATATTTTAGCTTTTTTCATACTGAACTCAGTAGTCAGAATTGCTCTGTACAAATATGCCACCCCACAGAACATTGAATGCACCGCAAATCGGCAAAAGACAAACAATTACTTTGTGTCAGTAAGTGAAAACACAAGATACATATACATAAGAGCAACAATACCTCATTCAGTATAACTTTGCACGACTCTTTCCACAATGTTGTTTTTGTATCTTTGGGCATTTCTTTTCTTCTTCCATAACATATCATAACCTATAGGAAGGTGGAAATCATGAAGTGTTAAAATAGTTTACTACAAAAATCTATAAAAATGACAGATGTTGAGCATTCTACCATTGGATCCTTTTGCATGGCGACATGGGGTGAAAAATTCATATCTAAAATCTGACATAAATTTTTTTTTATTATAAATAGAGCTTCACCCCTGTTTTCTATGGAGATATTTGTAAAATATACCATTTTTGCATATTACAAGACAGTTTTTCTTTGAACAAAAAAAGTAATTTATTGATCACTTTTGCTCTAATGAGTAATTATATATAAATAAAATATTGTGATGGAATTCTGAACCTTAGTGGTGGTAGCACACTTGCTTCTATGCTATCGATAAAGAGCCATTGCTCGAAACGTCTAGCTATTTTTAATAGTTATTTAGGACTACGATTACCAAATATTATCTTCAATATATCATAATTTTTTTAGGTTATCTTCATATTATACATAAAAGGAGCCCGAATGAAGATTTGAGAGAAAATGTCAAAAGTAATGATTTCCACAAAAGTTGAAAAAATTATAATAAATAATAATAATTATCTACTATAAAGTGGGGATGTAGGTTGGCGCAGTGACACACTTACTCGCTTTGCATCTCTGCGACCTGGGTTCAATACCAGGCCGTGAAGCGGCTAGGCTTATTTGTTACCTGCATACATGGGTTCCACCTCAAAATCAGAATGTTGTGTTATTGTAACATCTGTTTTATTTTTTGGATCTGTAAGTGGGCCCACCGATCTATAAAAATCCTCAGGTTGGTGGCACAACATTTTTTAGACCCCCCCCCCCATTTTAATTCTCTTTTATCTCTGGTTTCATGATCCATTAACAAAATTTCAAAGCTATCATATTCATCTCAACTGTGCTACCATTAAACCAAATTCTGTCATAGTTATTTTTAGGTATAAACTGTAATTATATTGTGGTAGTAATGTGGGCACAACAAAATATCACACATTTGTTCATGACCTGCTTTTTTGTAACCCTCCTCTAAGTGTTTTAGTTTTTGTGTGTGAATTTGATGAGATGAGAAGACAGTCATCTATTAGAAATGGAGAACCAATTTAAGTCAATTTGATTACTTAATGTGGAATAGTTGTCAATTTACCTTTTCTTTCAGAGAAAGTGCATGACGAAATTCTCCTGTCTTGTTGTGTCTCACCCCCAACCACTTTCTTTCCTCATTATTGAGGCCAGCATAAACAACACAGTTTACAGTTTTGAGCTTTTCATCCTGTGGGAATTTTCTGGCTAACTCCTGAATTGCCAATAATGTGTGTTGTCCACCTATGACATCATATTGGTAACCATTTCTCTAATTGGTAGGGAAACAAAAAAAATAAGATTATGAAGGCAGAGCAGAGCATTGTATTAAAATCAATCTGCTAAGATATAAGTAAACATGCAGGTCACTAATGATTTCCCCACTTAGCCAACCTAGATTTCCAAATACTGCACTCATACCAGTTATAAAAATATGATAGTCCAAAAACTAGATCATAAGATATGCCCTGCCAGAGAGGATAACAGAAATTAGGATCTTATATCTTATTTTATATCTCTAATTTTTTATTTTTAAAACAACTGAAAAAAGAAATTTCAACCAATAGAAGATCTGTCCTAATGGTATTGCTAGCTTCACACATGCATTTCACTTAGGCCTACCTAAATGTTTTGTTTACTGAGTAAACAGAATTAAAAACTTTGGCACATTCACAAAGCAAAATGTGTGTCCGCTTATAGCATACCTAAATGTGGGCTAGTATAGGCAACCTAACCAGGAAGCTGTCTTTTTACAGCTCCATGCCTAAACCCACACAATTCGATCAGCTAGGCCGTATGTTCATCTTCATTCTATGAATTGGTAAGACCCGTACATTAACGAGTACATTAACTAGTGTTTGAGGGGATCATGATCTGGGAATGGTGAAAAACAAATTTGATGACATAGCAACTAAGTTTTATCTATTTACAAAAAGTATATCGATAAATTGGGCTACTACTAAGTGAAAAGTAACTTTTGTAATCAAAACAAAGCCATTTCTAACAAACGCTTGTGGTTCATTCCTTCGTCTTTTTGTTTCCTGTTGCAGTGAATGAGGTTGGATGACTAATTTGCATACATTTAGTTGGGGTTTAAACCCGTCTGTCTTAATGTGTATTTTTCGGATATAGGCTTGACTATCTAAAGAAACAATATTATCAGTATTTCCACACACTCAAAAAAACAACAACAATAAATATAATACCTTAGCTCCATCAAACTGTTCAGCAGAGGAAACATCTTTTACCAATAAACACAGCGGCTGATAGGACTCATCTTTGTATTTTTCCATGGATTTCACTAATTTGTCTAAAAATACTTTATCTGGTACTCTGATTTGTTGGCCACCTTGTAGTGCTCTGACAGATATAAGGAAATGACCTACAAAACATAATGGCAAAAAAGGTAGAAATAAGGTTATTATTCTAAATCAATATCACCAGACAGTTACTTATGCCATTCTAAGACAATCACTAGAAAGATGAAACAGGTAGCATGTTATTTGTAAGTTGTAACTGCAGTGATGATCACCAGAGAGTATAAAGATCTTTCACTGAAATAACACTCTCTGTGAAAATTGGACATGTCATCGTGTTGGAGGCATTTATTTATTTATGTTGATATTATGTAAGCACAGAGTTGATCTTTTATGTGAAAAGATATCTTAAAATATGCTGTTTTTGAGTGTGTAATTAAATCAAAAAAGATCATGAATTTTTTAAGATTTGATTTAGAACCAGGCACCTCTACCTGGAAAAAGATATGTAGTTAAAGTGCAATGGTCTACAATGATAAAAATATATGCACATACCACAAAAAGCATGTTGAACAGTTGATTGTGTATCTTGTTTGCATTCTTCTATATCTGTGTTATATTTTTGACGTTTGAGTGACACCACACTAACATCTTTTGTACTGTCACTGATACGACGTTTGGCCTTTCTGACCCTAAAAATGAGAAATTTATAAAAATGAAATGTCTGTTAGCATATTATTCACAGATTTGGGTGAAAATTTAGTATGTTATAAACACACAAATTTAGTATGTTATATCATGGAGGTCTTTTTTTACCACCATGGTTATATACACACATAAAAAAAAAATCACCATAACATGGAAAATTTGTTTTAAATGAAAAAATTTGTGAGACCATTGATATTCTGACAAAATCCTTGATACAGATAGACACCAGAAATATAATTGCTTAAATTAAAAGTAGAAATAAATATTTTAATGTATTGTTAATGGAGAAGCTTTATACTGTATTTTATTAATTATGCCTGCATAGTCAAGTACATTTTTAAAGACATCAGATAAAAATCACTGAAGTTATGGCACCTGGAAGAAAAACCAATCAGCAACCATATCTCATTAACCCTTTGCACACCATAGATACTTTGTTGCAACAATGTTGCAGGGCCCATTACTAATTTGCATATTTGTACTCCCATTACCCAAAACTTTTTACCAATTCAGTGTGAGCCAGGTAGGTTGACATGTACACAGGGAAAAGAAGACTAGGACACTGTAGTTTCATTTCATTTAAAAAAAAAACACACATTTTATTTCCAATTCACTTGGTTTCTAATTTATGATAACACCGAAATAGGCACTCATTTCATCTCTGTCCATTTCATACCAATGCCGGTCTACGCGCCCGGTAACTTCCTGTCTATGTCTAGCCATGGAACTATAAACCATGGTCTAGCGTATTTATTTGTTTCCCCGACCAACAAATCCAAAAAAATCGTCCGTAAAATATAATTTAAAAAAATCCAGTGGTTCCCCGTCGAAACCAACACCATGTCTTGGTCCTGAAAACTGGTCGTAATGTGCTGGAATGTTCACGTCGGTCCTTTCATTTGACCAGATGTTTGGTGTATTGGCGATGTCATCGGCATCAGAGTCCGAGTCACTGTCGGCATCGGCATTCAACAAGTCTAACAGTTCATTAGTACCGATGTCACTGCCACTGCCACAGTTGGTATTTTGGCATAGCAATTCACATCTCAATCTCCCTTCGTCTATTTCTTCCACTGTAAAGCCTTCAAACTCAGTGTCTGAATCAGACTCATCGAAAAATCTCAGAATTGCGTCACGATCAGTTTGCGATGACAGCTCCGAGTCGGCCGGTTGTTGTTGCATCCCGGTACTAGGGCCCGTAGTCTGCTGTTCGCTCACAGTTTGGAAATTCATCACTGAGTTAACACTTTAAACGTATCACACAAATAGTTGTGAATAATTGCATAAAAAATCCAAAAATACTCGACAGGAATTTAATTCGTTCGATTACAAGTCAGCTGTGTTTACAAACAAATGCAAATACGCAGTGGAGGTCAACTGAATGATCGTGTCTGTCAACCACTGAAAAACCTTGCATATTCCCGCCACAGTCAAATTAGTGTGTAATTTATTCATATCTTCGGAAGAAGTATTCCTTATTTGGCAGGATTCTTTATTAGGAATATACATATGGAACAGTAGGGCGGGAATTACCGGGGCAACGACACAGTGATTGTGTTTAAATATTCAAACCAACGGTAATTGAGGTCATTGGATATTCCCGTTTAAAACCCCCATTTTAAAGCGATATTTGAACACTGTGAATGAAAAAAATACACGGATATCCAGTGGAAATACAACAGAGGCGAAATAAGGACTTGCAGTGAAAAATAGCAACGAAACTGGGATGCCTTTTTTACGGAACCAGCGACTACGGCAATTTTCACGTGTTGACCTCTGCTGGCACGCAAGACTGATTGCGATGACAGTCTGATTTTTCGACATTAAAAACTCGCCAACAAGGAAAAACAACATTTTATATAGGTAATTTATTTAAATAATGTTTCCAGTTCAGATGAATATAAATTTTATATGTATTATGCGTTTATTTTGGATAAAAACTGCGGTAGAATAAATGAACTTTCACCAAACATGCCGCTGTGTTTGTTTATTTATGCAAATTGTCACAGCTCTTCACAAACACCGTCCGAAAAACCCGTTGTACAAGAAAAGTACGAGGACAATTCGTATATAATTTTCAGTCTGAACGTACCTGTATTTCTAATTATTTTCATCAACAATTTATTTTTTCATGCAAAGATCATGGGAGATCAGAATCAACTTCTGTTTCAATCTATGAAATACCGGCCGTTTACGGCCGCATTGGGATTTTGACAGCGCATTAACGGGTGGCCTTTTACGGCCGGATTGGGTTATTTTTGGTCAGAAATAAGCGGCCGTATATGGCCGCATTGGGGCGCAAAGGGTTAATTATGCATTGCAGTACTCCAATATCAAATTTGGTTATCCTTGCATGTTTGTTTGTAACATATATAAATTATAAAATGATTAGGAAAATGACAAAATCTTTCCACTACCATACCTTACCTTCTATATATACTACAGGCAAGGTAAAAAGCACATCAGAAACATTTCATTGAACTATCATGAACAAGAACATTTACAAGAAATACTCTCTGTGATTGGGTCCCTTCATTTAGAAGGGGACTTTTTGATTGGTTGTTTGCAGGATTTTGTACATATGGGAAAACTGCATGATATTCACCATGGTTTTTGTAGGAAGGCCGAGTAGCCGTCACAAAAGGGCGTGGTAAACGATAATGGGACTGATAACAGAATAAATATGGTGGTATGAAAATAATTCAATACTCACGCTTTCTCAAATGACTTATCACTGCTCTCACTACATGAAGCACTGTCACTCGATAAAGACATATCTTCAACATCACTACAAGAGTCACTGGAATTTCCTGGAGCAGTATTTCGTTCAGTATTTGTAGAAAGCATTTCACTGAACAAAGAAACAAACTCTCTTACATTACTTGTTTCTTTAAACTTTTTGCTATACTGTGACTTATTCCATTCAAAGTATGTACGTTCCAATACATATGGGCAAGTAATGGAAGATCCAGAATCTGAATGAAAAAAAAACTGCAAAAAAAAGAACATATTGACACTATTATAGCCGTACTCTAGGTGAAATTAAACAACTCTCTACATTTAATTTCAATTTGTTACATGTTAAGAGGCATTTTTTTCATTGTTTATAAACTTTTTTATATGTAATTAAGACACAATTAAGTTACACAACACTACATACAATGTAAATGCAACATTACTTCCACAGGTTTTATTAAAATGTTTGTTTTTTTATTTATAATAATAAAAATTATGTGTTTGCATGCTGATATATTAGCTACTGGTAATACTAACTTTTATAATATTATTCTGGTACTGTAGAATACTTTATTTTCGCTTGGAATTTATTTTCGCTATTTTCGCTGAAGGGATGATTCCGTGAAAATAAAATCCAGCGAATATAGAATATCATCAAAAATCAGTGAAAATAAATTCCATAAAAAACGCCCAAAAAGCCTTTTCAGCGAAAATTAATTCCAGTGAAAATAAAGTATTCCACAGTATATTACATAAAATCCATGACAACATCTGATCCACCGACTATATGCATCATTCCAGCTCAGCCAATGTGAACTTTCAACTGGAACACTTTAAAGTTATATTGCCTGTTATATTTTCTTAAAAGCTCTTGACAAAAGTGGTTAATTTGATCCATTAACTAAACCCAACTGCACTATTCACGAGATGTGTAGAAGAGATTATCATAAAGAGGATGTTCTAAATATTTAATCGAAAGCCATGCTGGATCATTCTAGTTCACACGAGACAGGCATCGGGTACTGTCATAAATAAAACTTGTACGCAGCAAATGTAAAAAAAACAATGACCGACATTTCGGCAGATGCAAACGTTATAGTGCGATGCAATGCATTGGACAAAGTACAAAAACCATGAATTCAAAGCAAAATGGTTATTTTCGTCTGTTACCAGGAATTCCCCAAGTCAAGCCTACATCACAGCAACCAATCACAGACTAGCTTAAACAATAGCTTTCCCTGACGATAATACTTAGCAACAATATTTCCCCCATGCTAACTTGAAAAATCTTTTGTTTTTGTCTTGTTTCCATTTCCGGTCTGTCTTATAGAAAAAATTCTCTTTTATCTGAACCATCTATGATATACAACAACAGCAACACAAAATCTGATATTTCAGTTATAATTTTGACTAAGCAATACAGAGAATAAAGAAAGTTTGCATAGGTTTTGAGGGGTATACTTTTGGGTCTTTGCCACAGTTTCATGGCTGAAATGTATTTGTTTGGATTTGGATTAAACTATGCCTCAAGGACGGGGAAAACATAGTGATCCAACTACTAGTATTTTTTTTTTTTTTTTACATACGTGTAGTTTAGTTTCCCATTCTCTTTTGAGGGGACCAGTATAATATTTTCAGTAATGAATCCTACACTCATGCATACAAAATGGGTACTACTAGTAACTGTAATTTCTGGGTTATTCACAGTTTTAAGTTCGACGCAGTCATAAAGCACGATACAGTTAACACAGCTCCTACGCCGATATTTATTGATGCTGACATTACGAGGCATAATGCAATGCCAGCATCGATAAATTTCGGTACAGGAATTGGGTAAACTGCATCATGATCGTGAAAGTAAAACAGACAAATAAATTAATGAAACAAATACCTTCACAGCGTCGGTTTTCTTTGGATAAACTTCAACATTTTCAACATGAGGATAAGGGACGCCAGTCTTTCTATCGGTGAGCCTGTCTTTCTTCTTTCCTTCATTCACATAAACGTATATTTTAGGTCCGTCCTCTTCTAACCACCAACTCCTTCTTCCCATTTTGAAAATAAACACGTTTGTTGACTGCGTAATTTGGTAACGTTCCGTATGTACGAGCGCTTGAGCGTAAACACCAAGAAGCACGATAAGCAACTGACTGACTCCAACACTGAGAGCTGGTTGGTATTAATCATTTTAAAACAAAAGAGGTAATCACCCAAGCTGTGAGTTCCGCTGTGTAGAATTACAGTTCAAAAGTGAAGGTGTGATTACAGGATCTTGATCTCGGGAATTAAACCAGCAGTATTGCTCATCTTCATAGAGGATTCTGGGAGCCAACATTTCAAGACAGTTTCACTTACTGGTGTGGGGGATGTTTTGTTAAAAGTTGTATCATATTATGTGATTTGTGGTCATTCAGTTGTGATCGGTATGTTTGTATTAATAAATATATAATGAAACACTGAAAATATTTATCCATGACCCATTGCATGTCAGAATTACCTGACCTATTTTTATACATTCTACATAAAAACCCCTCGTGAAAATCTTTTCGCCCAGTTAGGCGCTTGACATGACACGCGCAATCGGTAGACCGGAAAATTGGTGTGTAGGTGTTTTTCTCCCAATATACCGATTATAAAGTTACAACGATTTTATAGTTGATGTGTGTCCCGTGTCATTGTTAATTTACACCACCAATAATACTATGAATGGTCGAATCATGGAGAGTGTCCACGAGTGTTCGTTTACAACATTATTCGACGAATCTTTTAACAGTGTGGTTACTTTGTTCGACGATTCACTTGAAGGTGAGAATACTCGCTCATCCATACACACTGTATTTGATAGTTCTATTTCTGATACAAGTATAAGAACACAGTTCGATGAAAGCACCAGTAGCAGGAGCATTGACTCTTTCAGCGAACGCGGTGTTGCTGTCAACTCCCCGCAGACCGAACCAGCAGCAAGTTCTACGCCAAACAAAACTTATAGCACGAAGCGCCGTCGACTAAGTCAGCCAATACGTAACCCAGTTGATGTGTTATGTGAGACATGTTGCAATGACTATTGTATTCGAGATCTAACCGTGAACGACGTGCTTCAGTGCGAGCGGGAAATGAAAAATTTAAACGAGTCTAAGCAAAAACAATTCATTTTGAAGGTCATTCGAGATTCGTCATTCAAAAGATACATCAAAGGCAAAGTTTATGCAGAAACTAATTTGCGAATTTATGGAAAGGATGTATGTATTTTTTGTTGGTGCATGGTGTTCAATGTCTCACGCTACAGATTCAGAGAGTGCCAAAAGCTGTTCCGCCGAGATATTATTACTGTGAAGCACGGCAATTTATACAGGGGTGGCATGCGTGACAAAACTTCAACATCAATTGCATGGATGCGCTTTTATTTTGAGAGAATGGGCGACTACATGCCACACAACACCAAAGTTGTTTTACCATGTTCCTGGACAAAAATTATGGTGTATGAAAGAATGATCAATGAATTCGAGCAGAGAGGTTTTTGCAGACAAGACACCATTTGCTATGATTATTTCTGCAGGATGTGGACAACACATTTGTCAGAATTCACCATTGGCAAGGTATTTATTATCTTTGGGTATTTATGTTCCACAGTCAGCTGGTATCGGTATCGCTGGGTGTATATGATAGAGAGAAGAGCCAAATTTAATGCGTAAAAATAGAACGCGTATTTTGACCTCTATGTGACTAACCAATGACTGGACACGATACGTTTGCGGTCGTTGCCAAAGAGCCCAGCGTCCGTCGCCTGGTAATGCTCTTCCGTTTCACCCCCTCCGGATTGTTTACTTTCGCAGCCTAATCGCAGGTTTTTCGAAAAACGTCGAAAAAACACAAGAATTAATATAAATTTTACTGTTTTGGGCGGATTATTAATAGAGAATAATGTCTTTATTACAAAAATGCTGAAAACCGTGAGTTTTTGCCTTAGTTATTTTGTTATCGGCGAAAAACTGCGAACTTGGCAAATTTGGTTGCACAACTTCCCTCTATCATATGCACCCAGCGACAGCGATGCCAGCTGGCGGTGCCCCATACAACCAATCCAAATGGTTTTCTTAGAGTTGGTTATCTGAGATTTTTTTTCATAGCCTTTCATTCGATGTTGGTTAATTTTGCCTGCTACATTTGACTGATTGCAAAATTGACACACTATTCGACGATGTATTTACAAACAAAAGGACGTCTGGGCTTATTTTTAAAAGCTTTGTATTATCGGACAATGACATTCGAAGTGTGAAATACTGACCGGGATTGAACATATACGGCACACATCCTGCTTGACAACTTTGTAATATGAAAACAAAACATACTATCTATACACCTGAACTAATAAACGTTGTGTTAAGGTTTCACTTGGAATAAACAAGAATTGTGAGAGCTACATGTATTTATATTTGAACTTCCATGGTAAACTGAAAAACACAAGTAGAGATAATGGCTAATCTGCATAAACATTCGCTCAGTAAGAAGTTTGTTCATGCTCATAATTAAAATGGCTGTAACAGTTCCAAACTTAAACCAGAGGGACTGTGTTTAAACCTATTATTGTTTTGTAAAAAGTTAAATAATACATAATATGAAGATCCTGTCATTACTTTTTCTTTCGCCATGTTTCTTTTTTATTATTTATGTACAGCCTTGCTAAATCTTGCTAAGCATTCAAAAGAGAGAATGTTTGTACCTGTTTTCTATATTTTAAAATTGTTTTTTTTGAGTATGTTCCACTATTCACATTGATGTAAAATTTTAACAGTCTATAGCCAAGACTGTTTGGATAATAATAGAGCCTGCATCTATACCTTAATTAAATAAAACTGTGTGAAGAATTCTTTAATGTTTAACTGAACAAACCACAAATTTTACCAGACTGGTAAATTTTCCAAAACCCAGTGGAAATTAGTCATTTTTACGTTATTCAGTGAGAATGTGTGTGTATGTGGGTAGCTATTTGTCACCCTGTACGTACATGTTTATTTTTTTTATTCACCATAAAAACACATTAACACAGTTTTGTACATGTAGTTGGACCCGTTTCTTCAAGTGGTTCACCTTAATATGTACATAAATTATACATAATAAATTTATACATGATATTTTTCCAGAGTTAAATTACATATTTTCTTAATTGGTACCGGTAATTTGATTTGTTATATGCATTGATTTTTCTTTGTGTAGGGTAATGAGTTTGTAGCGTGTAGCACATGTGTACAATTAGATGAACAGTATCAGAAGGCAAAGTCAGCTGTGGAGAGAAACAGAATTAGAGCATTGGTAATTCTACATAACCATCAAGTTGAGTAAGTATTTGTATTCCTTTATTGCTGGATTGGTAGATTTGTATAAAGGTATGGTAGGTAAAAAACAATAAAGATGAGGATTTGTTTATTTCTAATTTTCTGACTTCTTCTTTGAAGCAGTTGCTTTCACATTCGCTTTGTAGGTATTCAAAATGTTATCGCTTAAAATGTTCACCCTATACATTAAAGACTACACCTTTTAGAGAAATTAGTCGCACATGTACAGACAATAGGCATGTCAATCACACAGATCAGGATCAAAGAATTACCAGTCACTGGTAGCATAGTGGTTGTCGCATAAATAAAAACTTTATTTTCAATGTTATGACAGACGTTGAATTTTTGGTGATTTTTTTTGTGGCTTATTATGTTTTATATTTAGTTGAAACCTTTTTGTAAACTTATGTAGGTTAATTTGACCCTTAACTTAAATCCAACATGTGCACAATTTGTGAGAAATCCAGGAAATCATCTGTGGGTTTTGCCTGAAAAATGGCTAAGTTATTTGACTTAGTTCAAATTAAATCCCAAGATGCAACAGTGAGTAGCTCACTAACATTGGCCTGGGGAGTCTGGTTGCACATTTAAAGCATTAACTAACAAAAAATGGTGTGGTAAGACAGAAAAAACTTGGCAAAAGCACATTACAGCCAAAACAAAGTTAGCTTGGACTTTCAGTTGCAAGACAGAACAAAACAAACTCAGCCTATGATACATTTAAAAAATAAACGCAATC
The DNA here is from genome assembly GCF_978046115.1 of Saccoglossus kowalevskii. NCBI lineage: Eukaryota > Metazoa > Hemichordata > Enteropneusta > Harrimaniidae > Saccoglossus > Saccoglossus kowalevskii. The sequence goes on along the minus strand of NC_140644.1, from coordinate 37,760,280 downwards.
AAAGTCGCCAACCACATGTATTGGAAATAAATAGAACATCAGCCTCCTTCAATCACGCCACAGTTTTTAGTAATCATGCTCACGTAATGTAATTACTCGTATTCACTGTGAAACTGCTTTCGTGTTGTGTTAATACAAACATGATTTAAACTTGTTCCTTTTGGTATTTTTTCTTTGCCAACGTATTCAATATACGGAAATAGTGCTTGTGTGTGCGTTTGCAGAGTGAAAAGGCAGGTGTTACTTCATGTCGCAACGTGTTCTCTTGGAGTGAACTGTACTTCAATTTTGCTTTGTCCTAAACAATAACATTAGCTTATGGTATTAGATGAGTTTGACCCCTGATCAGTAATTTGCATATGCCCTGTCAGTCAACTGTAGATAGGCAACCGGTTATGTCTATTTATGCAAATGAGCCAATTAAAACAACAACACTGCCACATGCATTCACTTATTAATTTTTTGATGCAAATTTAACAGAGTTCCACTAATAATTTTAATTTCAAATTTTTACAGAATACAGATGTTCATACAATGCCATAAAAAATTAAAAAGTGAAATTTGTCAAAATTTGAAAAATAAACTGTGTTATTTGTGATATTAGTTGCGTGAAGTGTTATTTCTGTTATTTGTTTTACAACCATAAAATTATTCTCTGTAGTGGATTTTCGTGTTGAATAAAATTATTATTTATTTCCAACGTGCGTGGTCGGCGCCTTTGATTGCGTTTATTCTCGAAATGTATCATCGGCAGCGTTTATTTTGTCGTGTCCCACAACTGAAAGTCCAAGCTGACTTTGTTTTGGCTGTATGTAGTCGTCTGGATTTACCATGTTTATTTGGGACTCCCTAAGTAGCCGAGAACTCTTTTTTAAAATTTACTGTTTTCACGCGTTGTACTGTATGAAGTATAGTAAAATATATATACATATGTTTTTGAAAAGAAAAAATGATTAGTTTTTAACAAAAATTAAAATACAACTTCAATATGTTATGAGAGTCTAGCAAGTATGCATGTGCAGAAGGCAGACTGTTTGACAATGCATCATCGGGACTGCACTTATTTTTATGAATCGATGTTGTTTTTTTAATTCACATTTTTTGTCATATTGTGGAGTTGGTTTAGTTCAAGTTAGTCACTTACTTTATCCTCTTTATGCTTTCTAGAAAAGAGCGTAAACGATTCCATTACCATAGAGAGAAAGCCGAGAAGGAGCCAGACGAAATACTGACTATTATACAAGATGGCATGGATCAAAATAAAACTGATTTACCACATCTGATTAAAGAAGACAAGGGAACCTCTAATTTACATAGACTTAGGTCACATGTTACAGGTATTGTTTGTTTTGTACTGACTGTTTAGCTGCTGTGATTGGGAAATATAATTGTACAGATAATCAGTTACAGTACTCCTGCATAACATTCGATGAACTATAAATTTTACTGAAATAACTTGTGGAGACATAACATTCACTAAAGAGTAGAGTACAATATTTACAGTAGTTAAAATACTACTTCCATTGAGTAAGAGGAACTACATTACAAGTTTATCTTGCGAATATCTATGTTAGTACTAACATTTAATGTTTTTTTTACCCCAAACATCAAGGAAATATTGTGCATACAGGTGTGACATCTGGGAAGTTGCCATATGTATATATTGACTTTAATCAAGTGCCACATGACTCCAACTTAACATTAAATGTTCTGTTAGAAGTGCTAGTTGCTGCCAAAAATCATCTTGCCAAAGTACTGTATCTCCAACTAGATAACTGTTTCCGTGAAAACAAAAACCGTTATGTTCTCAGCTTCATGTCATTATTAGTGGAACTAGATATATTTGAAGAGGTAAGTATTTATTCAAGTTATTACTGAAAAGATATTCTATTTCAACCAGTAGAACAACATCTACAAACCATGTGATATTTTATAGGGACCCTGATCTTTTTCATATTTTATGATGAAGTAAATGGGTAAATACAATGTTTCTTCACTTCCTATTCGCATATTTAGTATTGTAGGTTATGATTTGCACTTACCATGGACTCTGAATAAATAGCTTGATCTCCCCGTTACATTACTATTTTTCTGTTGTTAATATTTTAACGTGTAAGTTCCTGAATATTGGGAGAGTGCTGATATTACATTAGCTTGAAGCCTAGAAAGCGGTTCTAAGTTATCAAGACAGGAACAGCACATAATTCAATTACTAGTATCTCTGGTATTGTACTTATCTTTGAGATTTGTAATTGTATCAGATCAGATAAAAACTATGCAGCACATAAAACATGATTGTTACAGTTCCAATTTACTGTTTTTCTTCTGAAGGTGTATGTCAACTTTTTACCGGTTGGTCATACCCATGAAAATGTTGATCAGATGTTTTCTAAAATATCAACAGGCCTCAGGAAAGATAATGCATATACAGTTGAAGGTACGTTGTGCAAGCAATACATGTAGATAAAAATATTCAAAAACATATGTACTGATAGTAAAATCTAGGTACACATTCATTTTGAAAAACTTTACATATTTAGATTGTAATGAACAGTGTTTGCTAATGTCTTAATTATTTGTTAAATCCCAACAGATTGCTTCTTCTGTTTCATTTGTGACTGTAAATGTGTGTTATCCATGTAATGCTAATATTATTGTATATTTACAGATTTGATAAGTATTATCAAGAATGCCTATACACCTGCCATCAATGTGGCGGTATTGGGGCCACTTCTAAATATAAAAGAATGGCTGATACCACATCTATATGGTAATTTTAATGGACATTCAAAGCCACATAACTTTCGATTCAGAAAAGTTGACCAGAAAACATACATGCATTATAGATTATGGTCATCAGACCCATGGGAACCTCAGTGTACTAGTGAAGATGATGTTCCAGGCCTAATATGTTTCAAAGTAAGTTAGAAATAATTTATTTTTATCTCCTCAGTCCATCAGACTGATAAGTAATTTATTGATTACACAGTGTCCTGTTTCTGGCGAGAACACCAGGTGCTGTTACCTGCATTTTTTTTTAATTTTAACACAGTCACACCTACAGAAATGTGTTGGCACATATTATTGGAGGTTTGGGAGGTGTAGGTGTGATTGTGATAAGCTCAGGGTTTGCACTAGCGTGACTGCAAGATGAGTCCCAGTTACAAAATTTTAAACTTTATTTAGCAAAGCTAATGTTCTTTCTGTGTATGTTTTCATATTAGAGTACTCCATGTATAGATGACCCCCCAGAATGGGTAGTACCAAGTTTAATGAAATTAGATGTTGAAGCCCTGGAAAGATCCATTCCAAATGGTTTTGTTCACAGAATGCCATCTCATGCTGTACAATCTTGGAAAGATTTCATGAGTAATATAAAGGATTTAGAAAAAGTAAGTACCGGGTGTTCCATTTGTACTTGACATCGCGCATGTACACTGCATTGCAACACTTGACACCCACAATCCTATATGTTCTCTCTATGGATCCATGGTCGCACTGGAACGTTTGTGTAAAAGGGAGTTTTACATACTTGGACTTTTGACCAAACTATGTGCATTTATACATCTGGTCAGTCACTAATTACAGTTTTTAGCAAAGTGTTCTTTCCAGGCCTCTGAAACGACACTGTACCATGACGCTTGGACACTCGGTCGTGACGACGAAACAAAATTGGATGACAGTGTGAAAAAAACATGAACAGTCTAATTTAGCAAATGCATTGGTCATAATAATGTATGATTGACATCATAGATAATGTGTGTAAAGTTAATGTGAAAACAAAATCAACATAAATATATAGTTACATTGCAATAATGCGCTAATAAAAACATAAACAATCAAAGTTTATTGTAAATTTGCTTATTTTACTAGCATCTTGCTCCCAAAAAAGTTTAGAAACATTTGCACCTGGGGGTAAAATTAACTTCCCAAGACGGTAAAGTTATAATCACCGATGAGTGACAGGCCCATGTGCCTATTTTTAATTGTTGATTTACTATTAAACATTATAATGTTTGATTTTTCATAACTTGCAAGTTTTTTTATTGTGACTGTCATTTTCAGACTCCCGTAGATGTTCCTGAAAGGTGGCAGCATTGTGGTTATTTACATATTGTCGGAACACTGAAACAATTTAAAGTCTGACAAATAGCGTACAGAACAGATACGTAGCGCCTGGAATTTGTTCTTCAAGTAGTTGTGGATGAAGACACACATTGTCCACGTTACATTTAAACCATACCAGACATAACATATCAGATAATTCGTGAACTGTACTCTAAATGATATTCATTGATTCATTGTTACTTCTAAAAAATACACTGAATATAAATAAATAATAACGCAGATATACAATGGATTATATGCAAATCCCTATATTTTCTATTCATTCAGGCTACAGTATAACATATATGTTCACCTTTTTTGTTCAGTTTATTTACTTTGTGACATGACATTCTTGAATAAAAGTGTTGAGCCCACATAAATGATGACATCAACAGCATGAACGCTGTGCAACATAATATATCAAGATTAGAATATCATCATTGTCATAACAATTTTTTATAGTTTTCAAAATGTTAGGAATATACAATTTCTAACAAATACAATTTGGAATACAATATCTGTTTTAATTACATTACTCATGCCAACTTACAAAACTAAATGTGATTCTTTTGTATATATATCACCTATGTATATAAATTGCTAAAATGAGAACAAATAGGAACAAAATGTCGGTTATGTCATGCATTTGTAATAATGTTTACGTTACCTGCTTTTCAATCACCACACTACAACAATGGTCTTGGGCAAATATGGTATGCCTGTCATTGTAGTTATTATACATGACAAATACAGTTCCTACTAGATAATAAGTGTTTAAAATTGATTCCTAATATGGAAAGAAAATATTTACGCATAGTATAATTCACTTCAATTCATAAACATGTAACATAATTTTGAATTTACAAAAATGTGTACCAGCAATACCGTATTAGATTTATGTGAAAGCTGATAGAGTTCAGCGATACCAGGTAACATTCGATAGTAACAAAATATGTGACATGATACGCGTAACACATAATCATGATATAGATCATTGCTGGAAATACAATTTGAATACTTTGTAAAAAGCATATAACAACAAAATATCATTAAATTGAATAGCCAAGACCAGTATAGGCCTCCATGTAGTCTGAAAAAATCTTGAAAAAATTAAATATAAATTGCGTAAACGAGCGGTGAACGCGAAAGTCGTGCTACCGGGAAATCCTATCAGACTTGTCATCAGTGTAAGCGCCCTCACAATACCGGCCAGATATGTTAGATCGGCAGTCTATATTACTAAGCAACAATACTTACTGTTTCTTGATGAGTTGTACTGCAGAATAAATACTGCATGAGACAAAGTACTCCATAGCCACTGTTGTTCGGTTCAAATCTTGACTACACTCGTAAATCCTCCATATATCATCGTCTGACCATGTAAATTGTAAAATTTATTTCTTGACTCCAGAGAGCAACATCGTATACATATTGCGCCAGGATGGTAACGCACTGACACAAGAAGCAAGTCTACATCAGGCCACAACTGTTACACTATTGTGTATACATTCCCACGTTCAACAAGGCTATAAGCTATAATTATGTACACATAGTATCAATTCAGTTTCACTTCAATGTTCATTTGTTTTGAAGTGTCAATTTTTACAATTATTACATCTACAGTTTCATGAAAGGTTTAAATTACATAAACACACTTATTCAGTTGCGAATAAGTTGATGGCCCTTCTTCTTGCGATTGATAATATTTTTTACAAGTACTATATATGTCTGTCTTTTTAAATGTTATAGTCGAACTTACCTTATTAATGTTTATATTTAGAATTAAATACTTACTCGAATATGTGATTTTTTTATTGTATGTTATGTTTGCCGCACAGTAGTGCAAAATTCATAAAACGCCGTATTTGATATATATTTTGTTTTCCAAAATGATAATTGTAATGCTTGTTACCATGTTATCTGTGTAAATGCGTTTTAAAATGTGTCTCTGTTACACACACTATTCAGTTTGTGTTTTGCGTGAACGGACTTTTCAAAGTGTTCCGATGTTAAACACTTTTTCTATATGTTTATCAGAATGTGTGTCTAGTGAACAAACTTTTCAGACTGTTATGATAGTAGAATATGTCACTGTTTAGACACTTTTCTACCTGTCGTGATCATAAACACTTTACTATATGTGTGTCTACTTAAGGCAATTTCAAAAGTGTTCTGACATTATGAATTTGAAAACACTTTTCAAAATGTGTGTCTAGTAAAATCACTTTTTAAAGTGTTGTGATAATAAGCATTTTGAATACATGTTTCTGATGAGAACGCTTTTCAATACGTGTTTCTAATGTAAACATTTTATATATTGTGTAAAAACATGCATGTGTTTTCAGAATATACATATCTCGCAATTACGCTGATAATAAACACTTTACTTTACGTGGAGACAAGCTTATAAACACTTTAAATGTTTTATTTTAAGAGATTAATGTTGTAAATACCTCATTTGCGATTTTAAGAACACATATATTGTGTTTAATTATAAAACACTTAAAGTGATTTTAAAGTGGGTTCAAAAATGTGTCATATTTTGAAACACCTAGCTTTACAGAGTATAACTAAGCGACTTAATCATATATAAAAACATTTTAAATTTCACCAAGAAGTAGATTGTTGTACACGGTTGAGTCCCTCCCTGTTATAAAACTATATTCAAAACTTAATAAATCATTAATATCTAAATATGCTCACAGTTTTTAATTTAAGGTGCATTTATAGCTAAACATTTTGGAAGAATTGTAACATTTTAGATATATAGATTATTGACATTCAGCAAATTCAATGTATTTACTTTTATGGTAGCGAGACTATTATTTTTGTTGAAAATTACGATTTTCACATTTATTTATTAATTGATGAAATGCACTAAAAACTTTCATATAAAGTAAACATGACATAGAATGTCATGTAAGTTGGTTAAAATGTGGATTTTCTGAACGGAAGCAAGGTAGCCTCAGTAGTGTTTGTCAAAATCAACAAGGCAGGTTTAATCTGTGTACCTACAAGTTTCTAAAATTTACTCAGGACAATGCAATGTTTAATCACCACCACTCATTTTTTTGATATTTGAATCCCTTTTGTTCGAGTGAGCGCAAACAATTATTAGGAAATGGGGTTCAGTCAAAAACACTAATGAGAAAATATGACCTTCAAGATTCATGATATTCGCAATATTTCTCGCCGTCTACTACGGCAGGAAAGGTCCAACATACTAGAAGTTCTTATCTCACACACACATCCGGCTGTAAGTTTTGCAAAATCCTGAGAAGTATGAATGTTGTTGTTCTCACTCTGAAATCAGACTAGTCTCTATAGTCATAGTCGTGTTAGTACGTCCATGCACAGTCCCTCTTTCACGGGACTGTGGTCTATGCTATTGTAGTCTGAGCCCTGAACAATCGATACAATTTTCCAAAACTAATCAAAGCTTTGGGAGCGTCTATAGTACACCTGATTGCGCTGTGAGTGCTCGAGTCTTGGGTTAACGTTGCCGACTGCTTGATTGTTTCGTGGCCTTAACTGAATTAACCACTGCCCGTCTTCTTTTGGGGATCTTGCACTCTTTCGCCATGTCATGTAATCCATAAAGTTAGGATGTGTTATCAGTAGCTCTCTGACACATAATGAGTGTTCACAAACACTTGAGTGGTTGGTCTCCGACCCTGTTTGTTTGACAGATGCTCTGAGAAAATGCTCAAACCTTTTTAGTGTTAAATTCAGTGAATACTAATAACTCAAATTTAAACATTTTAACTTGTTTCTCATGTACTATTAAACAGGTTTCAGTGGAACTAGGTACATAGATGCTCTGGAAAAATAAAGAGAGCTGACATGTTTTTAATTGAAATATATGACTATTAATAACCAAATCTGTATACAAATTGTAAGCATTTACATATTTTTCTAATGAAATATTAAAAAGATTCAAATGAAACTTTTTTACATATTACAAATACCAAATTTGTTTTTGTCAGAAAATCTATGCATGCTAATTACACAAATTGCATATTAATTAGACAAGATTTAACTTTTTCACCAATACTTGCACATGTAGATGATTAGAGATAAATTACATGTTTGAGCTTACTAATTACCTAATTTGCAAAAAAATAACCTATTTATAGGTGCTCCATGGATTTCCACTGATCCAGTACCACTGATCAAATTTTGATGACACAGGGTACATATGTGCTTTCCAGTAATCAACAGTTCTGATGGGGAATTTTTATTTTCTTCTTGTTTTTTTTAAACTCGATAAAACGATGAATTTAGACCATGGCTCATCATCATGTTTTTCAAAAGATCGAAATTTCCATGAGACGCTGTTCAAATTTTGTGTTTAAAATGCTAACACAAATAACTATGGCTACCTTTTCTTGGATATTTCCATAATGTGTATCTTTGGGATGGTTTATATTATGTTGTTTATTATTCTATATAACAGGTGATATTCTCCCATTCGCAAGCAATGCGTATTCTTCTAACGTCCATTGCCATCATGATCATCACTCAACATTTCGTGAGAGAAACGCGGTCGTAACCTTATTGCAATTAGCTTTTATTTCGTGTCATTATACTATTCATTATTCGAGTTTAATAACACCATTTTACTAACGCAACGGTGTAGAACATAAAAATAATGTGCGACCAACCGCCTAAAGGCTGGAAATTATGTTGTGGTATAATGCATTAACTTACCTTTACGCCACCATAACTGCAAAAAAAGGATAATGTGTAATTTAGTTTAAAACGATAGCACTAATCTGTACATCAAATTTTAACTTGGATTCAGCGTAGGCAAACTAAATACGAAGTAGTTGATTTGACATGGACGTAAATATTTGTTAATTGCATTCTGTGAACTATATTTATGTTTTCTCTTGTACAGCTATCCACAGAAAACCGTAACTGAGCGATACTTATCCATCAACTTGTAATGATATAGATTTATAAGATGTCTTATCAGTGACACATGAGGGATTAGCTTGTTTGCAAACAGTCAGCGTGTACAATGTGTCAGTAATGTTTGTTAGTGTTTTACTCCTCGTTGTGCATAACTCTAGAAGCCAGCCTTCCGTACGCTCTAGCAGTACGGGACTCAAAATGACAGTTGTTTTCTTCAATTTTCACGCTCACAATTAAATAGTTCTGTGATATCAGTGATTAATTACCTTGACATTATTATTGTACGTTTATAATAATACAGCAAGACTACATTGTGTTCATTATTAATAATTGTGCCAAGTCAGAAATAACTAGGGGACAACAAAGAAAACAACCTGCAAGAAAAGGGCTTTTCATTATCGGAAACATTTCGATGGACTCGATTACGGCAATGCCTTAGGTAAATTTCATCTTAGAAATGCAATCACGGATTCAGTCAATTTAACAAGGTTCGTCATTTTTTGATAAAGTGGTAATTATATAAACAATGACTGTCTACTTTTTGCAAATTTGTCCTTCTAAGTTCAAGCTTTCGAAATGTATTCTAAATCACGGTTCTGAAAGAAACAATATATAGAGAATGCTACATTCAAAAACATCATCGAACCCATCTCGCTAATTTAATTGTTATTAGTTTATGTGTGTTTTTACTAAGAATAACTGTAGCGTACTAAGTACTGTTACAGGTAGGAAAATGCATCCAGTGCTTTAACTTTGTTGTCGTGCAAATTATATGAACAAAATATTAAGTCATCATATTTTGTCATTATTTCATTGAATAATTATAATTGTTAAACTATAACTATTTGAAACCACCATAGTTATTTGCTGTACTGGAAGCACGGACAAGTATACGATCAAAATAAGACATATTTTTATATTTTGCATTTAATAAATATAATGCTTTTTATGCGTAATGAAGATGTGCTTCTTATGTAGTAAACACAGTATTCTTAGTCGTACTTCATACCTCCAAAAACATTCAGCACACGGAAGTTCTTTCTAAGTTTCATTAATCTAAGTTTTAACTTGATATTCACTTCCTGTATATTAAATAAGTTTAATTTCTTCAAAAGGACCCTTTCATTAGTGAATGGCGCCCTCACTCAACAATTTATAAAATAATTGGTTGGTCAAAATATTGATGAGTCGTGTGTATATATTTGCTAATCATGTTGTACATACATTCAAATGAGCACAGGAACCATTAATGCTGTACAGATTGTTGAGAGGGGTCTAGGAATTTATGTTTGCAATGTCTGAATGTAATATGCTATCTTGTTTGTTTTACAGGATGCAGCCTGGTATTTGTTGCTTTCGTTGTTTTTCAATTTTGAATACAATCTTGTGGTGGGTGGAAAATATCTTGATTGGATGTTGTGTCATTGTTTGGACAATCTGTAGCTTTAGTGGTATGGTTCCAATCAAAATTTAATATGAAAACTTGGTATTAAAATATTTTCATGCAATCATGTAGAACTAGCAATCGAATATGTTGCCGGGGAATAAAGGATATACTGAACAAGATTTATTAATTATTGCTGGCAATATTTCAATTTGAATTGGCAAATCTAGTCGACGTGTTGTTGTGCTTCTAAAATAAACAAAATGGTTTGAAACAGATTCAAATATGAAAATTGGATTGTAGAATAAGAAGATGAAATATTGCCAAATTAATTAGTATATGGCAACAGTCAAGTATTATTGACACTCACGATATTACTTGGGGTAGAACATTTAATTTAATAGCGAGAGCTTTTTGAGATGGTGCATTGTAATGTATTTTGCGGTACTTTGTTCATTTTCAATTTTCAGAAGTAGAGTTTATGCAAGTGTATTGAAACAATGGCCCATGTCCTCCTTATCTCCCTACTCCCTGTTTTTCTACTACTGTTACTGGTCTACTACACCTTACTTAATGCCAATATGCACATTGGTGAATTTATGACTTAATTGCATATGTAATTGAGTGTTTTTTGAATGTGTAAGACTTGGCATAAATGATGTAAGGTCTGCAGTTTTTCTTTTTTCATTTTTTTTATTAATGACAACTGGTGAAACAATAAAACACTGGGAGTGCAAAGCTAGATCACAAACATGTCGCATATGTCTCTTCTCATGCTTGAATGAGAATGTACAGGGTTCAGTGACTAACTGTTATTTTTTCAAATATTACAATTTCTTTTATTTTAGGAAGGTTCTTCTGCATTAATAGAACAGACATAGCTATATGAGCCACCACACAGCAGTAACGCCCGTAACAAAACTAGGGAATCATACGAATATTACCAGGCAGTGTTGTAAAATACTACAAGATACAGATGCAACATAAGTATGTATATCAATTCTAAAATGACATTATAAATGACTCGTACCACATAAAGGAAATCTATCTACGCATGACATAGTGGAAATTTTTACAAATGGTTAACAAAGCAAATACTATATAGTACTATATTTGTTTCGCAATGGTTAAGTGTATATAGTGTATATACACTATATAGTACTATATTTGTTTCGCAATGGTTAAGTGAGTTCAGAGAAAGTGAATTACATTACAAACCAGTTTGGTTATCTACATCTTGATGAAAAAATACACGTCTGTCAATGATAAAAAGATATGTAGCATCTAGCATAGCACCCTTCTTGTATAACAAACATAGATGCTGTTAATATTTGGACATAGATGCTGTTGAAATAATATTAGTTACACCAGATATAGTTTACATTGGTTATAGTATACAAGACCAATACACGATGTATCATTAAATAGATTATGATTGAATGTACAATGTATCTTCGTGAACAATTTGAATACTTGCACAGCTTGGATATTCATGATGGCCTCATAATAATACACTATCATAAATCAATCACAGCAATATATGATTACTTATATACGTCACATTTGGGAGAACATGCCTTGTTTACCTTGGGATATTTGAATGTGGCCCAGACAAAACAAAATATAATCATCGTTATTTGCATAAAACAAGATATTTAGTGCTTGTACACATTCAACACGTCTATGATAATATATAACTCGAATACATAATGTAGGTTTTTCATTACTTACTACTATTTCTAGAACACTTACCGGAATGGGATTGCATAAACTCCATATCTATGTTAAACAGTAAATTCATTGTAATGCAACTCTAAATTGTATTCATGATCGCTTCTGAATGATTCACTGAACGTAAATAAATTGCAACATAGATATATAATAGATTTTATGCAAATCCCTGTATTTTCTATCCAATAGGGATAGAGTGTGCTGTGTTGTTGTGGTATAGTACTGTAATAGCATATTATTTTATCGATGGAAATCAACTTGCATATGCTAAGTGGATTATTGCAACTTAGGATAGCATTAAGGTCATCGTAACCATGACAATTTAATAAAATTTCTACACAATAAAAGTTTGTAAAATGTGGGTATTATACCAAGTTGACTAATTAATATTTTTTTTATTATTTTGTCTGATACATTATATATTTTTTTGAAAATGATATTATGTATATTATTTTTCCATGCATTTGTTTTCATTTCTTTTCTAATATGTACTATTATCTCGTTATAAGTTATGAATTAGGAATGTGCAATTACAAAACTATACTTTCATTTCGAATTGGTGAATATTGATATCTGTCTAGAATAGTACATACACTATAATGATGGTTATATGTGTCAAATATGAGAAGAATTTCCACAAATCCTGTATTGCTAATTTAAACTTTGTAAAAGATTAAAATTTACACAATCAAATAGTTGACCCTATCGTAAACTTACTTTGTAAAAATAATGTTTTTATAGAAATAATATAAACTTGCCACAGCCAGGATAGAGTAGACACGATTAGCCATTTTTGGGGGTGTAGGAGGTTCAGCTTTATTATTAGGCCTCCATATTTAGTGACTCTTCGTCATTTATATTTAAGTATAAATAATCGAACCTGGAATCACCTATTCGAGTGAGATTACCTTATAGAGTACACGGTACAATTGAAACCATCATTGGCAAACAAAATGAGACCATTTTATTGTTATTATATTCTAGTAAAGGATAACATAATAATTTACAATTCACCTTCAACTTTAATAAAAATGTAATTTAATCATTCCTATGCAGAACATTTTTTATTTCAGGTTAAAACAAACACACACAATGCTAACTATAATAATAATTTAAACAGTCTGTATTCCTGAACGGATGATTTGTTTGTAAATTTGATACAAAAATCAAACATGATCGTTGAATCAAGTTGTTCTATGCAACATTGGTTGCACATATGTTATTACATGTATGGCAGAAATGTCATATTACAAAGGCGCCCACATTTGTGAATATTTCAATCATATATGGCCACAGCGTTAGATTTTCCCTATCATCGTAGCTAAAAGGAAACGTATATAAAGAGTAAATGTATGTAGTTCACTTCATTGTTTTTTTTTATTTTAACACAGTTATTATATATTTTTTTTAAATCCTAAGCAGTTTGAATCCTGGCCGAGTTTGTACAATTTACATAACAGATTTTGTTGAGGTGATATGAAAAAAAAGTATAAAAATGACAATGAACACAGGAATATATAAACTGATATTTCATCTAGGCATATTCATGTGTGTGTCAACTGACTTGATTAAATAATTACCAAAAATGATTGGTGACTGAATAGAAATGATCTATTTTAAGGAAAAAGCCATTCAGAATGAACACTGGTTTCCGTTACATACAACTGATCACAGAAGATGCCATTCATTCTAAATAATACGATATTCCTATTTCAACACGTAATCCTATATTAAAAAGTACGCGATATGGTTTAGCTGGCAATGGTCAGACTCATCTTATTGGTCACATAATGATCTTATTAGGAAGCCATGAAAAAGTCTTCAATGTTGTATGAATTGCCAAAAGCTAAATGAGATCACAATCTTCGATAATGAGTCTCACTCTAACCAAGAAGAAATTAAATTACAGACTGAATCACTTTATGTCACATGTTTAATGACTAAACCATTGAAACGCTATGTTTTTTTCACCAGGTATTGGTCATATGGTGGGTAAAGGACAGTCGTCACACGTGGTGGGATAATATACAAAATTATGTGGTGTCTTCGAACAATATTTGGTCACAGTTAACTAGGCTCTGACTATCCCAGCAGAAATACTAGTACGTTTCACATGCTCTGAATTACCTCTAACGTTGTACCTTAATAAATACTTATGATTTCAAAGTACTAAGTTGTATTTTGATGAATTTTAATAATTCATAAGCCCGGACAACATTCTATGTCATGCATTAATCACACAGCACTTATAATATTCTGTATTTCATTAAATATATGACGAAGGGATATAAATGATAGAACATGTATTTATATATGAGAATTAAATCCGACTGTAATGTTCAAATTTTGAGTTGGCATCGTCCGTTTCTATAGTACCACTGACCTCGATCAATTTACATGGTTGAGTACATTACATTGCCTGTGCATGAATTTGTGTGAATGAAAATTATAAATCATTGTGGCACAGTGTAATTTAAACAGCTGTTTACGACAGAGATAATTTTCAACAACTATAAATACAAATTGTTATTGTGAATAAACTGAAAAAAAAATATGGTGAATGAAATTGACAATGACAGCATATTGCAGATTTATCAATAATTCTAATACAATACTACTAATGAAGAGGTAACGTGTATTCTAAATTACACTGAAAATAATGAATCATAATACTGAGAGCGTGTTAAGTGATATAGTATAATATTACATTGAAACTCATAATGTTTACAACGTCTCTTACAACAACAAACCATAGCATCACCCCACACTTGTATTCTGACCTACTTACTGTACACTGGATTATATGATATCTGAACTTTATATATCTGAACTGATTATCTAAAGATTTTACAATGTTACTCCAAGAACAGCAGTGATTTACACTGATCCACATTTCCTCATTTATTTAAGAAACATTGTTCCTTAATGTGGTACAGTATCTATAATTTTGAACTCCAACGATAAAGCCGTAAACAAACTTTACATGTCAAGGAGATTGTATCAATATTTATTTTTGTTAGAAAGAAAGATTTTACTCAAATGATTTAATTTATTCATTATTAATGGGTATCATTCAGTTTTTAAAACAAAGGTCTACTGCTCAGTTCAACTTACAATGTTTACTTTTTGAAAATTTACATGCGTACATCACACTACTCACATTCTGAATATATTTTCCTAGTAATTGTTATTCTTCAATTTAAAGGATGGGGAAACACAGAATTTCGAGATTATTTTAGTGATTGTCGTATTTTGTTTTGTATTATTATTCTACTTTTTCATTTTGTTATAATATTATTTAAAATAGAATAAAAATGTGGTTAATGGAATGATAAATATTAATTTTTATTAATTATCAATGTGATGAAAATATCAAAACAGTCTTTGGGGACTGAACCGTTTATTTATGTTTATTGTATCAAAACTAAAAAGGGATCGTCATAGATTTTGTAAGCATCGAGTGTTTCCATAGTACTACTGACCTCTATGAGCTTTCATACATGGATAGAACACATCGCTGGTACATAATAACACGCTAAATGTATTTCGTTATGGATACTAACGTCTATTTGAATATACCAGAGGTATGTGTTGTCCTTCTGTATATGAGAGCTGTGCGACTAGAGTCAGTACAAAACTAATAAAAATCTTCTCTTCGTACATGCGTATTTTAAAAGTTTTCAGTTGAGCTCTGTCATTGTCAGATGCTAAGTACTGTACACAATAACACAATATATTTGGTTTCTATCTTTTTAATCAATGAAAAGAAAAGGTTGCTAGTCACATGGGGTATATACAATAAATGAAAGAAATCAGAGGTGTAAAATGATGTGGTTTGGTGCATTCTTTTCTTTCTGTCATATTATCGCAATGTCTTATTGGTCAGTTATTTAACTAGACATGAATTCAATACAACTCCGTTCACTTGACTCGAAATGAAGAGTAATATAGTGTATACTTCCACCATTAAAGCATGCAATACATGTTTAAAATGTATATCACGTTATATTAAGTTTCTGTTTGCAGTACAAACTCTTTTCAGTTTTTAATAGTACCATTCAGTGCTGCAAAATACTGCCAGATACAGCTACATTTGCAGTATTGATTCTAAAATTACCAAGCATAACAAATCTATCCAAGCAAGGCGTAGTGGGAATTTTACAAATGTTCTATGGAGCAAATAGTTGGAATCACATTTAGATTTAGGATCCGATGGATAAGTGCAGTTCAGAGAAAATGGGTTACAACATTTGCAAGTTTGGTTATTTACATATTGAGTAAACAATTACACGTCTGTCCAACAACGTGAAAAATTCAATATACTGAATATAAATCAATCACAACACGATAAAGGACAAATTATATATTCACGGTATATATATATGCTTATATTTTGGTTCAGTTAAATTACCAGATTGGTATGACATCCTGAGACATTTTTTATTATATTTCAAGATCTTATTTGAAATTCATGAAAACAAAAATACATTATAGTATGGTGTTTTTAATTTCCCTTGTGTTGTTTATTGTAACGAAATATGGTAACAGCTTGTGTTATCAATTGAAAGTAATTATTATTTAATTAAAACTACTCATGCTATTGCTAAATGAATTATTTCAAGTTCATAAAAGCATCATTGCCATGACAACTTTATTAGATTTGAAAATGCTAGCAATATACACAATTTGTGAAAGTTAAAATATTATTAACATGGTATTATCTATAATAATATTCAATGTTCCTTTTTTATGTTTTCTTTAACAAATACTATTAGAATTACAATATATTTTATAATTACATTACTCATGTCTGCCTGTGAAACTAAATATGATTCATTCGTTTATATCATACATATGTATATAAAGTGTTAAACTGAGCACAAATAGAAACAGAATGTCGGTTAATAATAACCTTCTAAAGTAGATTCCAAATATGAAAAGAAAAATATTCACCCATGCTATGATTCATTTAAACACATACACATTTAACATAAATTTGAATTTACAAAAATGTGTACCAGAAATAGCTTATTAGAATCAAGTGAAAGCTGATAGGTCAGCGCTACCATAGTAACGTTCAATAGTAACACAATATGTGACATACGTGTACGTGATACGTGTAACAACTGATATTCAGCATTCCTGTAAATAAAATATGCATAATTTGTAAAAAACAAATAATAACTGCAAAAATTTTATAAAATAGCAATTGCCAAAATCAAAACTACCTCACGTTTGAAAGTTGAATGTGTTAAAATGGCCTTAATCAATCTATTACTAAGCAAAAAATAGAATTTGAATTGCAGAATGAGTAAGAATAGATGGAGTCAACGATTGGAGATGGCCACCATTTTTTTACTAATGGGTTGCCTATTTTGTGTCGGTTATGAATATAATTGATGAATTGAACTGTCCAATAGAACATGTATGTTCAATGTCTCTCGTTCAGATGTTTACAATCCAAAATGGCTGCCATATTGACTGACATTTGCATATCATATATGCAATCAAAATATACTTTATAAACATTGTAAATTCGGGTGAAATTAGCTTAGTGACACAACTAGTAGTTGATATGATTTGTTCTTCAATAACTATGCTATTATTAGCCATAAAACAAGATAAGAAATTATAATCTAAAATAAACTAAATAATTTAATTTCCATTCAGATTCGTTATCACAACATACATAATAATTTCTGTCATTATTCTGCATGTCTATAAATTACATCAACAGTTAAGGCATTGAGTCCATACCATACTTTATATAGATCAGTATGAATAACTTGTTATCACATGATTCAACAAAAATCTAAAACTGAATACAGTTCACTGTTTGTCATGTTGAACCAGTTATAGCAAGAATGTTAGACAATTCATGTTAAACAACATCTTCATCCATGTCCGTATCATCAGCTCCATACAAGTTTTCACCATAAGTGACATCTTCATCTTCCTGTCCATCTGCGATTGATGTTTCATTTGACAGATTGAGAGCTCTTTAGATATCAGTTGTCATCTGATCTCTATCATACCATTTGATTTGATACACACCATCAACCAGGCGCCAACAATGCTCATCAGGTGAATGATCACATCCTTTTTCTACATTAATGAAACGTAGTTTGCCCTCACCAACTGCTTCAGCAGGACTTGAAAACATGGAGGTATATAATTTGGGTTAACACCTTTGATGGAATCTAGGGGGTCATCCAAACACGTTGGAGCATATATTTTTTCATGGAACATCATATAACGAGCTTGGTTTACACTGGACAGCTTTGATTGACCATATAAATGGCATACAAATTTGTCACAAGCATTGACAGTTTCTGTCGCCAAGGGTTCATATCCAAGTGCAGTCACTTTAAAGGGTTTCACCTTGCCGAGAAAGGATGATATATAATCTCACCCTGTCATTGCATGTAATCAGGCAAGGCACGTGTAATTTTCTTTGAAAGATTATCCACAAGATTGTTGACACTGATGATTTATCTGGTGTTGTGAGTCTGCATCTAATTATACATTGATGGCAGTGACAGTATTGTCAATGTAGTTTAGCGGTATGATCAATGCATCTGTATCATTACTTCTAATTTATATGTTGACTGCATCTTGCACTTGAGCTATGAAGTCAAGGTGAAACACCGTTCTGGTGTCATATTCTTCGTGGAAGGACCTTAGTGCTGGAACAGTAACTCTGCTGACTTCGCCATCGGTAGCAGTGAAGTGAAGTCTTTTTAGCAATACCACAAAAGAGACATACTGATGGAAAGATACAAGATGGCCTTGCATGTGTACCCTCTATGACTGATCTCAATGTATATTGTTTAATGTCAGTATCATTTTCTTGTTCACCATAAGGGCTGTGTAGTTTTTGTAGCAATTGGTGTGGTAGCCAATTTTATCATCAGTCATCCGGTAGTTTCAGGGACAAATATTTTGATGTCCCACAATGTTTTTTTTTTCCGTGTGCATCACACAATTTAACTTTCCTCCAGCTAGATTCATCCTTCAATTTTATTTCTTCAGAAGATTTGTTTCTGTCCAAATCTAAAACACATGTACTGACAGTTCGTTCTGAAATTTTGCTGTCTAACATAATGATACCTCACCACAATGAGTTATCTTCCTGAAAAGAGATATATAATATTCAGCACATTGCATTTGCATTTGTAAATTATTATCATTTAGTAAATCTAATATACCTTAATAAAGATTGATATACAACATATTCTGAAATACTAGTGTGATGTTGATTCAATGGTGCTCCAAGAACGGAAACCTTAGTTAAAGTGTAAGTTGTCCGAAGGTTGAGCACAGGAATTTTGGCACGAAATATGTGAAATTTTCTTAACAGCAACTTTAAATATTAATGCTAATTAAAGTATGCAATATTGTAACATGCGTCTAAAATTAATATGTCAGCTAAACCTTTTTCAAATAAAGTTTGCATGTGAAAATATGTCAGTAAATACATTTTATAATGCCATCCTCAGCTAAAATATTGTCAAAGTTTGCATATGAAAACTTGTCAGTATATACATTTTATAACGCTATCGCAAGATTTTATTACAAACATACATTAGTCAATACGTTATCACTTGGATTTTCAAGATATGAAACACTGATCATGTCACTATAATGGAATCAATTGAAATATGTCAATAGATAATTATTAGATATCTCCTTGCAACAATACGATGATTTCCGATTTCAACGTTCGATAGCAGCACAGATCCTCACACTAAATTTACTTGCCTAACGCTTGCTTTTATGCTCCCTAAAGATTGTTTTAATTGAGTTAATTGCCATATAGAATAAACGCTCAGACCAGATGACATTTCTATTCACAATTTCTCAGAATGTTTTATTAGTGAATTGTATTGATAACCAACATAAAATTGGTAACCCATCAGTAAAAAAAAATGCGGCCTGCTTGGATTTTCAAAATCTAAATCCATGAGTATAAACAACTAAACACATGCTGATAATGAAATTCAATGAAATATGTTATTAAATTACTAATACACACTACGACAGAGCTCATAAATATAAAAGTTTGACATTTTTTGACAATTCTTTTTTCGGTACCCAACTTCAAACTAAATTTTCTAGTCTTAGGTCTACCTATATCCTCATCAGAAATTGATTTTTGAATTCCTGAGGAAGTGTCGGTCCAGAATCATTCCCTAGACCATTTGGCGCTTCCAACATAACAAATCCAATCTGGCACAAGTTGAATAAGCGATGCAATTAAATCTGCACATTGTTGTTATCAATGTTTGAGTTAGTAAGCTGAATGACCCAGCGGTAGACGGTTGTTAATTATATGTGATCGAATCATTATACTCATAGGTATTATTCGGAGCCTCGGTCTTGAATTCCAATATAGTGATTACCACACACCTGTGGAAATTTGAGTCAAATTTAAACGAGCTCCTCCAAGTCTCTAATAATACATAACCAATTAATTTTTATTTAGAAATGTTATTAATACAATAAATACAATATAAAAACAATTATTAAACAATAATTAGGATTTTTACTTCTTTGCTAACAATTTGAGATTCCTTTCGTAAATGACGGTGTTTATTATAGGTTGCGTGTTCAAGTAACTGGTAACTTGTGTTGTACGCACGCTCATTCAATGATTGATTTATACTATCGAAAGCGTATGGTCAGTTAGCATAGACGTAAAAGAAGCAACAAGAACTAATAGATGCTATTTTTTAGATTTTCCCGAGGAAAGAAGTAAACCAGAAGTTATCCTAAATCTGAAGGTATGATGATATCAGAGCATTCCATACTGCACAACGTTATTGCAGACATTCCCCTGAGACATGATGTGAGTTAGCAAATAAAATCATAGAAATATTTCAGAATTCCTATCAGAAAAATAAGTTCAATTCGTGTAAATAATATATTGTCATATTTTCGTTTTCGCATTACTCGTGCGTTAGTTTATAATGATATTATGATAAAATTTAATGTCTGATTCGAATATCTCATTGTTTGAAACAATTACAAAATTCAAACATTACACACTAAATTTTGTTTAATCGGTTATTGTTTGTTCAGTGCCCGCGTCATCTACGTCAGGAGTACTCATACTCCACGTTTTAGATGACGATTTTAAAAGTGGCGAAAATAAGCAATCAAAGCATTTGATGAATACAAAAGTGAAATACGAAAGAATTTAGTGCAGACATACAGATTCGAGCATTGAGGGCGAATGGGATAGCAACAATTAAATAGATATTTTTGTATTTGTTCACAATAATTTTCGATGTAATTTAATGTGCCCGGAGAGACGGCATTTAGGGCAAAAATGCCACACTTTCATTTATGTTATATACCCTATAAAGATGTTATTGTTTCAATTCATTATTCATTTGTTTTTACAACAACTATATATGTTTGTCTTTTTAAATATTTTAGTCGAACTTTCCTTATTAATGATTATATTTAGGAAAAAATATATACTTAAATATGTGATTTGTTCATCGTATGTTATAATTACTGTACAATATGGCAAAGTGCTTATTCATAAAACGCCGTATTTGGTTAATTTTGTTTTCCAAAAAATAATGTTAATGATTTCCTACCATGTTACAAGTGAAAATACACTTTAAAATGTGTCTCTGTCACAAGCACTTGTCAATATTCAGTTCGTGTTTTGCGTGAGCCCTTTTCTACCTGTCGTGATCATAAACACATGTGTGACCAGTTTCAAAAGTGTTGTGACATTTAGCACTTTATATACATGTTCCTGGTAAAAGCATTTATCAAAATGTATGTCTAGTAAAAGTGTTGTGGTTAGAAGCGTTTTTTATACATGTTATTTGTGGAAATTCCCTGAAATGTTGCAATAAATACACTAACTGCAAGTGTTATCACAATATACACATCTCACATTTATGCAGATTTTAAATGCGTGTTTTTAAAGCGGAGACAAGCTTAAAAACAATTTAAATGTTTTATTTTGACAAATAATGTAGTAAAATAACTCATTTGCAAAATTTAGAAAAACACTGAATGTGTTTAATTATAAAAAAACTTAAAGTAATTTTGAATTCGGGGCAACCACGTGTCATATTATGAAACACCTCGATTTACAGTGTATATATCTAAGCAACTACAACCAGCAACTATATGGAGGCTTTTAAAATCTCACCAGGAAGTAGATTATTCTACTCGGTTGATTCCATCCGTGTTATATGAAATTATATTTATAACTTAATAAGTTCACATGTTAACAATTGTTAGTTTGAGCTCCATTTAACGCTAAGCATTTTAGAAGCATTGTTCACGATATGCACATTTTTTGATTTATAAATTGATGAAATTCAGCAATTTCAATGTAACTGCGACTGTAATTATTGTTAAACAATCACAAATGATAAATTCCCATTTACAATCATTGTTTTTTTTTATTGGGTCAAAAATGCCATGAGTTCATTAACCTTGAATACAATTATCCTTTAATTTTAAAGATTGCTTTCATGCAATTTCACATAGATGTCGTTTTTTGCGAGAGCAGCATCGAATATAAATTAAAATCACTAGCGTCTTCACTTTTAATAGCGTGGATACAGCCGTAGGCACAATATATACGAAGTAGTTGATTTGATATCGGCGTAAATATTCGGTGATTACATTCTGTGAACTATATTTAGTTCTTCTCTCACAAACAATATTAATAAAAACAAAGTTGCCTATATACAGTTTGATCTGTTTCACACTTTGATTGGAGTTCAAAGTAATGGACGTAGTCATAACAAATTATACTTGCTAATAACCAAGAATAAATGTAACATTGTTATATCATAGTCGCAAAAAGTGCAGGTTAAATTGAAATACGGTAATCTTCATACTAATGTTACATAACGAACTTGGTAATTGTGCTGCTATCCAAGAGAAAATCGTAACTGAGCGATACTTACCCATCATCTGGCATTGATGAAGTTTTATAAGATCTCTTATCTGTGACTCATGAGGGATTAGCTTGTTTGCAAACAGTCAGCGTGTACAATGGGTCAGTAATGTTTGTTAGTGGATTATTCCTCAGTGTGAGTTCACATAACTCTAGAAGCCAGCTTTCCGAAAGCTCTAGCAGTACGGGACTAGAAATGTTTTCGTCAATTTGAACGCTCACGCTTGAAATTATTCGTTATCGGACACAATCAGTACTGTGATATCTGTGGTTAATAAGTTTGGCCATTTATAATGTACGTTTTTGATAATACAGCAAGTCTACAGTGTTTTATGTATTATGTATTGTCCCGAGTAAGAAATAATTAGCGAACAAAAAGCAAGTCTCCATTGAAACTGAAAGAAAAGGTATTCTCATTTTCGGAGACATTTCAATAGACTTGATTACGCCAATGCCTTAAGACAATTTCATCCAGAAGTTCAGCAATGTGATCTCGCAATCGCGGATTCAGTCAGTTTAACAAGGTTCGTCATTTTTGTGGTAACGTGGTCGTTATGAAGATAATGACTGTCCATAATGTGCAAATTTGTCCGTCTAAATTGAAGTATTTGAAAGTTACGCTAAATTACATTTCAGAAAGAGACAACATATAGGAAATGCTGAACTCAAAAATATCATCAAATCCTTCTCGATAATTTAGTTGTTAATAGTTTATGTGTGTTTCTTACTATGAATAACTGTAAATGTACTAAATACTGTTGCATGTAGAGACATCCAGAAAGTGTTTTAACTTTATTGTAGGACAAGTTATATGACCAAAATATTAAGTCATCACCTTTGGTCGTTATTTCATTGAATATTAATAATTATTAAACCGACGCTATTTGAAACTATCCTTGTCATTTGTTGTACTGGAAGCATGTGTGCTTACTGTGAAAATAAAATACACTGACAAGTATACGGTCAAAATAAGACATATTTTAACAATTTTGCATTTAATAAATACATTGCTTTTTATGTGTATTTAAGATATGCTTTTAATATAGTAGATACAGTATTCTTAGTTGTACTTATACCTCCAAAAACATTCAGCACACAAGAGTTAGTTTTTAGTTTCATTAATCCAAGGTATAACTTGGTATTCGCTTCCTGTAATATTGATTTCCTCGAAAAGTTATCTGTCATTAGTAAATTGCGCAACAATAAATAAAATGAGTGGTTGATCAAAAGATTGACGGTCGAGTCGCGTGTATCTATTTGTTAAAGATGTTGTATATACATTCAAATGAGTACAGGAACCAATAATACTGCAGGGTGTAATGGGAGAGATGGATGATGTTTGCAATGTCTGAATGTAATATGCTATATTTTATTTCAGGATGTAAGCTGATATTTGATGCATTCTTGTTTTTTTCAATGATGGATGCAATTTTTGTAGTGTGTGGAAGATAGTGTTTATTGAATGTTGTGTCATTGTTTAGATAATTAGTTGTTGAATATTATGACCCAATGAGAATTTAATATGAAAACATGTCATCAAAATGTTTTCTGTTTATTTATTAGTGTTGTAGATTCTGAGAACTAGACAATGAGTATGTTGTCGGGATTAAATGGTACACTGAACAAGATTTATTAATTATTTCTAGCAATATTTTAATTTTAATTTGAAACAAACAGTGACACTCTATCTAGTAGTTGTTTTGTTTTGCACCAACAACATTTTTTAGAATGTCTTGAAACAGATTTAAATATAAAATATGGATTGTAAAATGAGAAAATGAATTATTGTCCAACAAATTAATTTGTATATGTCAAGTCAAATCAGTCAAGTTAGTCAAATACTATTGACACTCACGATATCACTTGGGGTAGAGCAGTTTTTCCTTTTTTTTCTTTTTTTATTTGTGAGAACGGCAAATAAAAAGACACTGAGAATGCAAGGCTAGATCACAAACATCTCACAAATGTATCTTCTCATGCTAAGTGTGATAGTATATGGTTCAGTGACTAACTATTATTTTTTTCAAATATTATAACTTTTTTTTTATTTGGAAAGGTTCTTCTGCATTAAAAGAACATATACTTACCTATATAAGCCACCATATGCCTGCACCGGCCGTAACAAAATAGCGATACATATGAATATTGCAATGCAGTTCTGCAAAATACTACCAGATACAGTTACTATTCATGATGCAGTCAGGTTGTGCATGTTGATTCTATGAAATTAACGACTATTGCCAAATAAATGAAATCTATCTAAGCAAGGCGGAGTGGAAATTTCTACACAGAAAATACTTGAATCACATTTACAATGACTATATGTACTTCCCAAGTACGTGAGTTCAGGGAAAGTAAATTACATTACAAATCAGTTTGATTATCTACCTCTTGATGAACAAATTGCACGTCTGTTCTACAACGATGTAAAATATATGTAGCATCTACCAGAGCACAGTTCTTGTTCGACTACAAAATAAATGAATGCAGTTAATATACAGACATGGATGCTGTTGTAATTAAACCGGACTTGTCATAGTTTGCATTAGTTATAGTATACAAGACCAATACACATTATATCATTAAACATTACCAGATTGAATGTACACTGTATCTTTGTGAACAACTTGGATACTTGCACAGCTGGGATATTCATGGTGGCTTCAGAATATTACACTGATCATTAAGCAATCACAGCAATGTATGATGAATTATGTTCAAACGCAAGTACTTCACATTTGGGAGAACGTGCCGTGGCTACTTGGAGATACATGAATGTTATTGTATAAAATCAACATTATTTGCATATTGAAGACACTATGAATCAAATTGCATAAAACTGTAGTATCTGTACACATTGAACACATCAACGATAATATTTATAATTCGAATATATAATGTAGGTTTGTTATTACTACTAACTTACTATTGTTTCTAGAACACTTACCGGAATGGAATTGCATACATTCCATATCTATGTTAAACAGTATTCATGGTCGCTTCTGAAGGATACACTAAACGTAAAGAAATTGCAACGCAGATATATAATGGATTATATGCAAATCCCTATATTTTCTATCCAATTGGGATACATGTTCATGCTAAGTGGATTATTTCATCTTTAGAATAGCATATTGCATTAAGGTCATCGTTACCATGGCAGTTTTATAAAATTTCTGCACAATAAAAGTATGTAAAATTTGTGATTGATACAAGGTTGACTAAATAATTAATTGATTGTTATTTTGCCTGATACATTATATATTTATGAAAATGATATTATGAATAGTATTAATAATATTATTCGCTGTATTTCGCCGTTTCTTTTCTAAGATGTACTATTCTGATTAATTCGTTATCCGTTATGAATTAAAAATATGTAATTACAAACTATGCTGTTATTTCAAATTGGTAAATATTGATAGCTGCCTTGAATAGTACGTACAATATAATAAGGTTTTATTGTTGATGCCAAATATAGGAAGAATATCCACACATCCCATATTGCTAATTTAAACTTCATACAAGTTTATGATTGGCCCTACAGTAAACGTCTTTTTAAAAATAAGAATTATAAAAATAATATAAACTTGCCATAGCTAAGATAGAGTAAACGCAACCTACTTGTGATTTTTTGGGTGTTGAAGGTGTAGCTTAATTATTAAGGCTCCCTGTTGTGTGACTCCATGGCATTTGCATTGAAGTATAAATAATCGAACCTGGAATAACCGATTCGAGAGAGATTACTTGATAGAGTTGTGTATACGTGATTATTGTTCTACAAATCCCTTTCCGTTAAACTAAGGAATAACATGTTATTTCAGAAAATTCACATGTGTTTTTTGATGTGCAACAATGTATTCGGCTATGCACGGTTGAATACACTATATTCACGAATACAAGTAAAAAAATAATTATTTTCTCCAAAGTATGGTATATGACGATGAAAATGGCACAAAATCATGCCCTGCTGTCATAATTATACAGTATATGTTATATAGCTGATAACTTATGTGCCAAAATAATTTCGATTGCAAGAATATTCATAAATTACTTACTTTATTGGATAATTGTTGATATTTAAACTTTGAAATTTACACAAGAATATCAAGTCTATCGCAACGTTAAATGTCACTAGCATACTTCAGTCTGGAAAATTGTTTGCAACGTGAACCAATTTTGATATTCAAGTTATTGACATTCATCAATTCCAATGTATGTATGTAAAAATAATTTTATTTTTTATTCTCCATAAGTGTCTTTATTATTCATTTGTCAATACATACAATTACGATGATATATTTATTACTATATACTTACAAATGATAAATTCCCATTTGCTATCATTGTTTTTTGTTAGTATTGAAGTTGAAATTGCCTTGAGTACTTTCACCGTGTATATAAGTATTTCCACATTGTTTTACTATTTTCATACAAATTATGTTTTTTTAGAAGCAAGTTATTTTATATATTTATATGATTTGTCTTAATAACGTAATATGACTTATTATGTATGTAAGCTGTTCGAGGTCTTTGGTACTATAGAAACCATCGCTTGCAAGCTAAATGATAGCATGTTATTGTGATTATATCCTAATTACAATTCACTTTCATCTTTAAAAAATGTAATTAAATCGTTTCTGTGAGGACCATTTTTTAGGTTAATACAAACATAAGTCTAACCATAATAAAAAAATAAACAGTCGGTATTACTGAACGGATTGTTTGTTTGCGCATTTGATACGTAAATCAATCAAGGTAATTGGATCAAGTAGTTCTATGAAAGAAAAAATAAAACTTGTTAAGCATTTTAGATGATTTTTTTCTTTCTGAATATCTAAGATGGCAACATTAGTAGCACATACGTCAATACATGTATGACAGAAATATCGTATTGCAATGGCGCCCACATTTGTGAATATTTCATTCCTATATGGCCACCGATCCACTTTAGCACCAAGATAATACATTTCAACCATATAATTAATTTGAATATTTTGTGGAGAATTGTGCTTACTCACTCAGACATTTTATAGCGTAGGATAATTCGAATCCAGTACTAATATCCGAAATTTTAGATTAACCAGATTATGCCTTTCCCTGCAAAATAATAGTGTTAAAATATATATGACATGCTATTTTTTGATGATGAGTACGTTTTTAATTGTATTCCTGGATGGAAACTATATCAAAACAATATCATCGTAGCTAAAAGGAAACATATGTAAAGAGTAAATGTATGTAGTTCACTCCATAACCGAAATACTAATACATTACACATGCTCCGAGGTACTCATAACGTTGTACCTTATTAAATACTGTTGCATTCAAAGTTGTATTTTGATGCATAATCCCTGTGTCGTAAACAGAGTAATAATGTCTCATATTTTTAGTGATTCACAAACCGGGACAACATTCTCTGTCATGCATTAATCAGACAGCATTTATAATATTCTGTATTTCATTAAATATATGTCGAAGGGAAATGATAGTTATAGGAATAATGTAGACCATTGTGTTTATATATGAGAATTAAATGCGACTGTAATATTTACATTTTGAGTTGGCATCGTCCGTTTCTATAGTACCACTGACCTCGATCAATTTACATGCTTGAGTACATTACATTGCTTGTGCATGGTTTTGTGAGAATCACAAATCACTGAGACAGCAGTATTATTTAAACAACTGTTTATGACAGAGATAATTTTCAACAAATATAAATACAAATGGATATTGTGAATAAACTGGAAAAACATATTTATTGTGAATGAAATTGTCAATGAAAGTATGTTCAGATCTATCAATTATTCTAATACAATACAACAACTAATGAAGAGGCAAAGTGTATTCTAAATTACACTAAAAATGCATTATGCATGTTTCAAATAACGAATCATAGTACTGAGAGCGTCTTAGTGATATAGTATATTATTACAGTGATAATCATAATGATTACACCGTCTCTTAGTGCTATACAACAAACCATAGCATATCCACACACTGGCCGCTAAAGTGTATTCTGACCTACTTACTGTACACTGGTTTATATAATATCTGAACTTATTATATCTGAACTTAGAATCTAAAGATTGTAATGTTACTTCAAGAGAGCAATGTTTTATACACTTCAAATATCGTCAATGTTTTAACAAAGTGAACTGACCCACATTTTCTCATTCATTTATGAAACATTGTTCCTTAACGTGGACTTCAACGATAATGCAGTACACAATTGGTATCTTTACATGCCATGGAGCTTGTGTCAATTTTTTTTTTTTTGTAAAAAGAATGGTTTCACTCAAATTATTTCAGGTATTCATTATCAACTGCTGGTATCGGTCTGCACTATGGGTACCATTACATTTTTAAAATGAGGGTTACTGCTCAGTTCAACTTACAATGTTTAATTTTTCGGAAATTTACATGTGTATATCACAATACTAACATTCTGAATATCTTTTCTTCTAGTTGTTATGCTTCAATTTAAATGATATTGAAACACTAGATTTTAGAGATTATTTTTGTGATTATCCTTATTTTGTTTTGTATTATTATTCTACTTTTTCATCTTGTTATAATATTACTTAAAATACGAAAAAAAGTGGTTAAAGGAATGACCAATATTAATTTGTATTAATTGTCAATGTGATGAAAATGTCAAAACAGTCTTTGGGTACTAAAAACTAAAAAATTATCGTCATATATTTTGTAAGCATCGAATGTTTCCCTTGTACTGCTGACCTCTATGAGCTTTCACACATGGATAAGACACACCGTTGGTACATATTTTTTTATATGCTAAATTTATTTCAGAATGAACACGAACTTTTATTTGTTAATACGGGAGGCATGTGTTGTCCTTCTGTATATGAGAACTATGAGATTAGAGTCAGTACAAAACAAACAGCAATCTTTTCCAGTTGTATGCTTATTTTAAATTTTTCAGTTGAGCTCTACCATTTTCAGGTGCTAAGTCTGTTTAGTGAAAATATATCATTACAATAACATAAGGTTTCTAATTTTTTAATCAATGAAAAGAAAAGGTTACTAAACACATGGGGTATATACACTAAATGAAAGAAATCAGTATAGTAAAATGATGTGGATTGCAGTTTTCCTTTTTTGCTGTCGTATTGTCGCAATGTCTCATTGGTCATGGTCAGTTAACTAGACATACATTTAACAACACCGTTCCTTTGACTCGAAATAAAGATAAATATAGTATATACTTCCACCATTAAAGCAGGTACATGTTTACAAATGTATGTCACACAATATTAAGGGTCTGTTTGCAGTACAAACTCTTTTCATATTTTAAAAGCACCATTCAGTACTGCAAAATACTGTTAGATACAGTTACATTTGCAGTAAATTGATTCTAAAATGACATCATAAACGACTATTACCAAGCAAAACAAAACTATCCAAGCACGGCGTAGTGGGGATTTCTACAAATGGTCTACGGTACAATACTAGGAATCACAGGAGTACCATCTGTACTTCTCAATGGATAGGTGCGGTTCAGAAGAAATGGTTTACAGCATATACCAGTTTGGTTAATTACACATTAAGGAAAAACAATATATATCTGTGCAATAACGTGAAAAAAGGTATGTAGCATCTAGCATAGCACAGTGCTTGAACGAAAAAAAATCATAAACGCATGCTGTTGACGTAATATTAGTTAAACCAGACTTAACATAGTCTACTTTGGTTAGTATCTGACACACAAGAACTATTACCAGAATATGAACGGATGTACAATTCGTTTATGTGAACTACCTGAATATTGCACAGCTGGGATACTCATGTGGGCTTCAGGATAATACACCGAATATAAATCAATCACAGCACGATATAAGACAAATTATAAATTCACGATATAAATATATGGTCACATTTTGGTTCAGTTAAATTATCTGATTGGTATGATATTCTGGGATATTTTTTTTGAATAAACAATATTGCATCAAGACCTTATTTGAAATTCATGAAAACTAAAGCATATTATTGCATGGTGTTTCTGATTTCCCTCGTGTTTTTTAGTGTAACGAAATATGGTAACAGTTTGTGTTATCAATTGAAAGTAAATGTTATTTTATTTAAAACTACTCATGCATATGCTAAATGAATTATTTCAACTTAATAAAATCATCATTGCCACGAAAATGTTATTAGATTTCGAAATGTTAACAATATGCACAATTTGTGAAAAATAAAATATAGGATGATGAACCTAATTATTAACATGCTATTATCTTTCTTAATATTCACTGTTAATTTTTTCGTTTTTTCTTAACAAATACTATTAGAATTACAATATATTTTATAATTAAATTAATTATGTCTACTTGCGAAACTAAATATGATTCATTCGCTTATATCGCTCCATGTATTTTTATCATGTATATAAATTGTTAAACTTAGAACAAATAGGAACAGGATGTCGATAATAAGTAATATACCAAATATGGAAAGAAAAATATTCACACATGGTAGGATTCATTTAAACACATACACATTTAACATAATTTGAAATTGACAAAAATGTGTACCAGCAATATCGTATTAGATTCATGTGAACGCTGATAGGTCAGCGATACTTTGACAACGTTCAATAGTAACACAATATGTGACATGATACGTGTAACAACTGGTCATGATATTCATCATCCCTGTAAATAAAATGTGCATACTTTGCAAAAATAAATAATAACTGCAAAAATGTCATAAAATAGCAATTGCCAAAATAAAAACTACCTCTCGTTTGAAAGTTGAACAAGTTATAATGGCCTTAATCAATCCAAAATAATTAGTACATATTACAAATTTGTATTGCAGAATGAGTAAGAGTAGATGAGGTGAGTTTACTTGACAGAATTGAACAGGTGAAGCCTTGCTTGTTATGTAAAATTGAATAGGTCGTTGATGTGTAAACATATATGTTCACATTGTTTACATTATTATTAGACTGGTGATACCTATATTATGCTTGTATAATTATTTTATAGATTACTTAACATCAAATGACTTTATAAACAAATAAAATTGAAAACACGATGCAGATGTCATACTAGAATCTCAATCATGTTACAAAAGCCACTATTTCTCTGTTCAAGTCTTTCCTTGACTGCACGAATCATCTATATATCATCTTCGCACCATGTAAATTCCAATATGTATTACTTGAAACCAGAGAAAAACATATTCGGGCAGAATGGTAAAGCGCTGACATAAGATGCACTTCTACACAAAACCATTATGTTTACACCATTGTGTGTACATTCCAACGTTTCAAATGAATTTAAGCTATATCTATATACACATAGTATCTCAAAGCTAGCCATAATAGCCTTCTAGTTCAAGCAAAAAGCAGGTCATCACATGTATTTTTTTAAAACAAGAAACGTCATTAAGTATCATGAACAGGTGAAGCTTTGCTTGTTATGTAAAATTGAATAGGTCGTTGATGTGTAAACATATATGTTCACATTGTTTACATTATTATTAGACTGTAGAGGTGTAAAATCATCTATTAATGATATTCGAACATTGTGTGACTCTCATGACATTGTTTTAATCCAGGAGCATTGGCTCTGTAAAAATGAACTCCCAATAATGCCAAAAATACATAAAGGGTTTTCATCATGTGGAGTTTCCGCTATGAATGACGAATTAGGCATCCGTATGGGGAGGCCATATGGTGGTGTAGCAATAATGTGGCGAAAGTCATTGGGTAATATGGTGAAAATCAAATATTTGAATGACTGTAGATTAATTGCAGTGGAACTTTGCAATGATACAACAAAACTTCATATTGTGTGTTCTTACTTGCCTACGTGTGCAAATGACGATTATGACAGCTTTCTTATGTATTTAGGAAACATTGATTGTATCATTCAAGAATTTGATTCGGCGAATGTCATTTCCTGGGAGATTTCAACGCTGGAATCGGAACATCATTTGGTCTGGAGCTTGAGCGATTCTCCAGTGAAAACAACTTATTTATTTCTGATTATAGTTTGTTGGGCAAAGACAACGACAATTTCACGTTTTATAGTGAAGCCCATGGTAGTACCACTTGGTTGGACGATTGTGTTAGCACATATTCGGTGCACAATGCTATATCAAGTATTAATATTATGCACGATGTCTTGTCTTCCGACCATTTTCCGATGAGCGTGACAGTCGAGTTGGCAGATCTAGTTCATTTTAGGAACAACGACCAAACGATCAGTGAACACGTGACTTTTCTTAATTGGAACAAAGCGACCACAAAGAACTTGAACGAATATCGTTTAAAATCAGGTCATCTACTGAGAAATATCGTCCTCCCCAAGGACGCACTAAGCTGTTGTAACCCGAACTGTATTAATGACAACCATTATGAGGAGTTGTGTAAATTATATACTAATATAGTGACATCGTTGGAGCAATCGGCCCAGCATTGTATACCAAAATCTAAAACTAGGAAGAATAAAGTAGTTCCGGGTGGAATGACAAAGTTCGTGATTGTCACCATATTGCGAGAGATTCGTTCAGATTATGGGTGTCGAATGGCAAACCGCGCACTGGTGTAATATATGAACTAATGCGTAAAACACGTGCGCAGTTTAAATTCGCATTTAGGATGTGCAGGAGGAATGATGATCAAATTAATGCAAACAAAATGGCTAGTAAACTATATTATGATGACTCACGTAAATTCTGGGATTCGGTCCGAACGGTTACTAATAGATCATGCCCACTACCTACCACTGTAGACGGATGTAATGGCGATTTGTGCATATCGAACATGTGGGAACAGCATTATTCATCCCTTCTCAACTGTGTAAATGATTGTGAAAATAACGTGATGACAGCACTACACGACATTGAATTTGACAATGACATGATAGTCACGTCACAGGAAATCGCGCAGGCGGTGAACAGGTTAGAGAAAGGTAAAGCCATGGGTATGGACAATCTTGTCTCTGAACACGTGATACATGCCAATTTAAGCCTTTATTCAATTCTTAGTTTGTGTTTTACTGCATTTCTTGTGCACGGGAAACTGCCTGGTAGTTTGACAAAAGCACTTATTGTTCCTATCGTCAAAGACAAGTCCAAAGATGTATCGTCAAAAGAAAATTATAGACCAGTGGCAATTGTGTCCGTTTTATCTAAAGTTTTAGAATCGTGTTTGCTAACGCGCCTCGAGAAGTATATTCATACCAGTGACTATCAATTTGGCTTTAATAAGAGGCACCCGACAGATATGTGTATTTTTGTACTTAAGGAAATTATAGAATTTTATAAGTTTTATGGACGCATCTAAAGCGTTCGATCGGGTGAATCATTGGACATTGTTCAGTAAGTTAATTAATAGAGGTGTTCCATTGTTTATTGTGCGTTTTCTAATGGTTTGGTATAGCAGCCTGCTTTTCTGTGTACGGTGGGCTACGATGGTTACAAGTAGCTTTAATGTGACTAACGGTGTCCGCCAGGGAAGTATTCTGTCACCAAAATTATTTGCGTTGTATGTAGACGAGCTTAGTGATAAGCTTCGTTTGGCAAAAGCGGGATGCCATTTAGCAGGTGTGCCTATAAATCATTTACTTTACGCCGATGACTTGATGTTAATGTCTCCGTCGGTGAAGGCACTTCGTAAATTGGTTGAAATATGTGAGGAGTATGGTACACGCCATGATATTATATTTCATCCAATAAAAACAAAATGTATGGTTTTTCCCTGTGTCGTAAACATTGTAATAATGTCTCATATTTTTAGTGATTCACAAACCGGGACAACATTCTCTGTCATGCATTAATCAGACAGCATTTATAATATTCTGTATTTCATTAAATATATTTCGAAGGGAAATGATAGTTATAGGAATAATGTAAACAATTGTGTTTATATATGAGAATTAAATGCGACTGTAATATTTACATTTTGAGATGGCATCGTCCGTTTCTATAGTTCCACTGACCTCGATCAATTTACATGCTTGAGTATATTACATAGCTTGTGCATGGTTTTGTGAGAATGACAATTATAAATCACTGAGACAGCAGTGTTATTTAAACAACTGTTTATGACAGAGATAATTTTCAACAAATATAAATACAAATGGCTATTGTGAATAAACTGGAAAAACATATTTATTGTGAATGAAATTGACAATGAAAGTATGTTCAGATCAATCAATTATTCTAATACAATAGAATAATAATGAAGAGGCAAAGTGTATTCTAAATTACACTCAAAATGCATTATGCATGTTTCAAATAATGAATCATATTACTGAGAGCGTGTTAGTGACATAGTATATTATTACAGTGACAATCATAATGATTACACCGTCTTTAGTGCATCACTGGATTATATAATATATGAACTTTGTATATCTGAACTGAATATCTAAACATTATACATCTAACAATGCTACTCTTGTAACAACAATGCTTTACCCTCTTCAAGCCCACATTTCCTCATTCATTTATGAAACATAGCCCCTTAACGTCGTACATCATCTATAATTTTGAACTCTAACCATAATGCAGTACGCAAACTGGTCTCTTTACATGCCATGGAGCTTGTCCCAATATTTATGTTTGGTAAAATGAATGTTTTTTCTCAAATGATTTCATTTATTCATTATCAACTGCTGGTTGTTAAAAATAAAGGCTACCGCTCAGTTCAACTTACATTGTTCACTTTTTAGAAATTTACATGTGTACATCACACTACTCACATGCGGAATAATTTTTCTAGTTATTGTTATTCTTCAATTTAAATGATATTGATTTTATTTGAAATTTTCCTTATTTTATTTTGTATTATTTTTATTACTTTTTCATCCTCTTATAATATTATTTAAAATAGCAAAAAATGTGGTTAATGAAATGATAAATATTATTTTTTTGTTATTATCAATATTATTGATATTTTAAAGTATCAAAAACCGTTTATCTATGTTTATTGTATGAAATTGATCGTCATTGATTTTCAAAGCTTCGAGTGTTTCCATAGTACCGCTGACCTCTATGAGCTTTCATACATGGATGGAACACACCGGTGGTACATAATCTTGTATATGCTAAATTTATTTTGTTATGGACACGAACGTCTATTTGTTAATACGGGAGGCAAGTGTTGTCCCTGTTTATATGAGAGTTGTGAGATTAGAGTCAGTACAAAACTAAAAACAATCTTCTCTGATTGCATGCTTATTTTAAAAGTTTTCAGTTGAGCTCTGCCATTGTCAGAGCCAGTTTAGTGAAAATATATCATCACAATAACACAACATAAAAGGTTTCTATCTTTTTAATCAATGAAAAGAAAATTGTGCTACTATGAAGGAAAGAATTCAAAATTTTAAAGAGATTTTGATTGCCGCTTTCCTTTCGTTCTGTAGCACTATCACACTGTCTCAGGTGTAGGTTATTAAACTAGACATGCATTTAACACAACTTCGTTCCTTTGCCTCGAAATAAAGATAAATATAGTATATGCTTCCACCATTAAAGCAGGCAGTACATGTTAAAAAAAATATGTCACGTAATATTAAGGATCTGTTTGCAATACAAACGTTTTTGATTTGATTTGAATGAAATCATACAGTGCTGCAAAATACTACCAGATACAGTTATTTACAGTTTAGTTATTTACATATTGAGGAAAAAATTACACGTCTGTCCAACAACGTGAAAAAAGTTCGTAGCATCTAGCATAGTACAGTGCTTGTACGACAAAAATACATAAGCGCATGCTGTTGACGTAATATTAGTTAACCCAGACTTAGCATAGTCTACTTTGGTTAGTATCTAACACACAAGAACTAGTTTAACCTTACCAGAATATGAACGAATGTACACTTCTTTTATGTGAACTACCTGAATACTTGCACAGCTGGGATATACATGGTGGCTTCCGAATAATACACTGAATATAAATCAATCACAACACGATATTAACAAATTATAGATTCACGATAAAAATATATGCTCACATTTTGGTTTAGTTGAATTACCTGATTGGTATAACATTCTCGAATATTTGTTTTGAATAAACAAAATTGCACCAAGATCTTATTTGTAATTAATGAAAACAAAAGCATAATATATCTCTGTGTTTCCGATTTCCCTCGTGTCATTTAGTGTAACGAATCTTGGTAACATCTTGTGTTATCAATTTAAATTAATTATTATTTTAATTAAAACTACTCATGCATATGCTAAATCAATTATTTCAAGTTAATAAAATCATCATTGCCATGACAGTTGTATTATATTTCCAAATGTTAACAATATTCACAATTTGTTAAAGAAAAAAATTGGATAATGAACCTAATTATTAACATGGTATTATCTCTATTAATATTCACTGTTCATTATTTCGTTTTTCTTTAACAAATACTATTATACAATACCATTTATAAATGAATTACTCATGTCTATTTGCAAAACTAAATATGATTAAACTGAGCACCAATAGGAACAGAATGACGGTTAATAATAAGTTTTTAAAGTAGAATCCGATTATGGAAAGAAAATATTCACACATGCTTTGATTCTCTTAAGGTAGCGAAAAGAGTTTGATGACTTGATTGAATAAAGCATTCTCTTTCTGTTGTTTCATTCAGAACCGTAATTTACCGTATATGATCCAAAAGCCTAAGTACAGAGGGACAAGTTTGTTCAAACTTGACAGTTATTATTTGCATAAGTACCACGTGACAACAACAATGGCGAACCTTGTAAAAATGACTAAATCCGCAATTGCGATAGCACACAGTGGAATTTCCGGCTGAAATTTACGTCATGAACTGTCCATAATGAAATTAGAGCATTGCTATGTGTCCCCAGCAATCAAAGATCAATTTTTCTGATTGTTACGTAGCTTTGTTTTTGTCCCCTAATTATTTCATGCTTGACACCTTCAACAGAATATTATTTGGAGACAAAGCATCCTCTTAAAAAACCCAGACATTGTTCGCACTGTCATTACTTTTTGAACGATAAGGGCGAGTTTGAATGTCATAACACATCAAACCCGTGCCTTCTGTTATGCAACCTCAATCACAAAGTAACATCGCGTCTCAGTTGATATCAACCAATATAAGCCTTCATGTCTCGACTTTAGACTATAGACAAAATATTTCTTTCACATTATTAGCTTGATATTGTACAATACATTTTTTTGGGATGAACAAAATAGCATCATAATTCTTATTTGAAATTCATAAAACAACTTCTATTATGACTTCGACAACAACATGTAAGCTATTTAATATACTAATAACATGCAGTTTCGAATTTTTCTCAATTTTGAGTTATCAAAAACAAGATTACATTTTTGTATTACAATTACAAGAATAAAATTTCACAGTTGCTTGTTGTCTGTATGAAGTATGATAACAACTCGTGTTATCAATTGAAAGCAATTATTATTTTATTTCAATCTATCCATGTAAATGCTAAATGGAAAATAGTTCATGTTTAGAAAGTGATCAATAAGAAATTATTTATCAATGTTGAATGTTAATATGCAGAAATGTTGATAGATACGTTAATGACTAAAGAACTTGATTATTATATTATTTTGTTCGATACAATAATATTACGTTTTTTTTATATTTAAATTACTCAGGTGTACTTTTAAAAAATAATATGAATCGTTTGTATAAATTTGTACAAAGTGATTGTATGACAAACAATACATAAACGCAGTTTATATATACATGGATGCTGTTAAAAAATATTAGTTAAACCAGACTGAACATAGTCTACATTGGTGATACATTGGTCTAACACACACAAATAATTTAAGCCTAACCATAATATGAATGTGTGTACGTTTTATCTATTAGAACCACGAGAATCTAGGTAAATTTTCGCTTGTTAATATAAATTGTAATTGAATAAGTCGTTAATATGTAAAAATATATGTTTACATTGTTTATTTAAAGACTGGGGATTACTACATTATGCTTGTATATTTATTTTACAGATTACATAATAGCAACGAAATATTTAAATGAATACATTTGAAAACACGAGGAAATATATTGGCTCCTCAAAAAACGCCGATAGAACACTAAAATATCCATTATGTCACAAATGCCAATCTTTTACAGTTCAAAGCTTTCCTTGTTTCTTGACTAAAAGCGTAATCATCTTTATATTATCATCGCACCATGTACATTACAATATGTATTTCTTGAACCCAGAGAGCAACAGGATTGTAAAGCACTGACACAAAATGCAGTTCTACACAAGGCCATTATTTTTACAACATTGATTTTCCATTCCCACGTTCCAAATGAATTTAAGCTATATCTCTGTACACATACCTAGCCATAATAACATTCTAGTTCAAGCAAATAGCAGATTTCGCATGTAAATTTTAAAAACGAGAAAAATAATTCAGTATACACCTTAATAACACATACAATAATATATGTCTAAATAATATTTTTCTGTGATTGCATTATTATTATAAGTGTGTGTTCCAAGCTATCAAGCTATATGTAGCACGTGACAGTATGACACGTAACCTCACAATGCAAACTATTTTTCAATTGAAATACTTTCCAATAAAGCTGGAAAATACAACCATATTCAGTTACAGTCCAGATTTAAATCATATTGTTCATATACATCATTATTCAGGTTCTTAACATGAATTATCGATGCCCTTAACAAATGAAAACTAAAACGTGTTCAGGTATGGTGTAATGTAAATATGGTATTCAAAATAATAAACTGAAAATATCGTGTGTGGGAAAAGGTAAATATGCTGATCACATTCGGGAGTATATGCCGTGTTAAACTAGTAATATGAAGTGTTTACATAGGAATCAACACATACCATACCATTGTGGTTATTTACATATTGTCGGAACACTGAAACAATTTAAAGTCTGACCAATAGCGTGCAGAACAGATACGTAGCGCTTGGAATTTGTTCTTCAAGTAGTTGTGGATGAAGACACACATTGTCCACGTTACATTTAAACCTTACCAGACATAACATATCAGATGATTCGTGAACTGTACTCTAAATGATATTCATTGATTCATTGTTACTTCTAAAAAATACACTGAACATACATCAATTATAACGCAAATATACAATGGATTATATGCAAATCTCTATATTTTCTATTCATTGAGGCTAGAGTATAACATATATGTTCACCTTTTTGTTCAGTTTATTTACTTTGTGACATGACATTCTTGAATAAAAGTGTTGAAGCCCACATAAATAATGGCAATAACAGCATGAACGCTGTGCAGTATATTATATCATGATGTTTCAGATTTCTCTCGTGTTGTTTATTGTAAAGCAATATAGTAACATCTTGAGTTATCAATTTAAAACAATTATTATTTTAATTAAATTTACACATATATAATGCTAAATAAATGATTTCAAGTTTAGAATATCATCATTGTCATAACAATTTTATTAGATTTCAAAATGTTAGCAATATACAATTCTATAAAACACTATTGGGATTATAATATCTGTTTTAATTAAATTACTCATGCCAACTTACAAAACTAAATGTCATTCTTTCGTATATATAACACCTACGATATATAAATTGCTAATCTGAGCACAAATAGGAACAAAATGACGGTTATGTCATGCATTTGTAATAATGTTTCGTTACCTGCTTTTCAATCACCATATTACAACAATGGTCTTGGGCAAATATGGTATGCCTGTCATTGTAGTTATTATACATGTCAATTACAGTTCCTACTAGACAATAAGTGTTTGACATTGATTCCATATATGGAAAGAAAATATTCACACATGCTATGATTCCCTTAAACTCATAAACATGTAACATAATTTTGAATTTACAAAAATGTGTACCAGCAATAGCAATTAGATTTATGTGAAAGCTGATAGAGTTCAGTGATACCAGGTAACATTCGATAGTAACAAAATATGTGACATGATACGCGTAACACATAATCATGATATAGATCATTGTTGGAAATACAATTTGAATACTTTGTAAAGAGAATATAACTACAAAATATCATTAAATTGAATAGCCAAGACCAGTATAGACTTGCAAGCAGTCTGAAAAAATCTTGAAAAATAAATATAAATTGCGTAAACGAGCGGTGAACGCGAAAGTCGTGCTACCGCGAAATCACAACAGACTTGTCATCATTGTAAGCGCCCTCACAATACCGGCCAGATTTGTTACATCGGCAATGTATATTACTAAGCAACAATACTTACTGTTTCTTGATGAGTTGTACTGCAGAATGAATACTGCATGAGGCAAAGTACTACATAGCCACTGTTGTTCAGTGCAACTCTTGACTTCACTCGTAATCATCCATATATCACCATGTAATTTGTAATATTTATTTCTTGAATCCTGAGAGCAACATCGTATACATATTGCGCCAGGATGGTAACGCACTGACACCAGAATCAAGTCTACAGTAGATCACAACTGTTACACTATTGTGTATACATTCCCACGTTCAAAAAGGCTATAAGCTATAATTATGTACACATAGTATCAATTCAGTTTCACTTCAATGCTCGTTTGTTTTGAAGTGTCAATTTTTACAATTATTACATCTA
The DNA here is from genome assembly GCF_978046115.1 of Saccoglossus kowalevskii. NCBI lineage: Eukaryota > Metazoa > Hemichordata > Enteropneusta > Harrimaniidae > Saccoglossus > Saccoglossus kowalevskii. The sequence continues at coordinate 37,718,598 of NC_140644.1, read as the reverse complement.
CAGTTTCATGAAAGGTTTAAATTACATAAACACACTTATTCTGTTGCGAATAAGTTGATGGCCCTTCTTCTTGCGATTGATAATATTTTTTACAAGTACTATATATGTCTGTCTTTTTAAATGTTATAGTCGAACTTACCTTATTAATGTTTATATTTAGAATTAAATACTTACTCGAATATGTGATTTTTTTATTGTATGTTATGTTTGCCGCACAGTAGTGCAAAATTCATAAAACGCCGTATTTGATATATATTTTGTTTTCCAAAATGATAATTTTAATGCTTGTTACCATGTTATCTGTGTAAATGCGTTTTAAAATGTGTCTCTGTTACACACACTATTCAGTTTGTGTTTTGCGTGAACGCACTTTTCAAAGTGTTCCGATGTTAAACACTTTTTCTATATGTTTATCAGAATGTGTGTCTAGTGAACAAACTTTTCAGACTGTTATGATAGTAAAATATGTCCTCGGTTAAGACACTTTTCTACCTGTCGTGATCATAAACACTTTACAATATGTGTGTCTACTTAATGCACTTTCAAAAGTGTTCTGACATTAAGTACTTTTTTGTTACGGGTGAAAACACTTTTCAAAATATGTGTCTAGTAAAATCACTTTTTAAAGTGTTGTGATAATAAGCATTTTGAATACATGTTTCTGATGAAAACACTTTTCAATACGTGTTTCTAATGTAAACATTTTATATATTGTGTAAAAACATGCATGTGTTTTCAGAATATACATATCTCGCAATTACGCTGATAATAAACACATTACTTTACGTGGATACAAGCTTATAAACACTTTAAATGTTTTATTTTAAGCGACTAATGTTGTAAATACCTCATTTGCGATTTTAAGAACACATATATTGTGTTTAATTATAAAACAATTAAAGTGATTTTAAAGTGGGTACACAAATGTGTCATATTTTGAAACACCTAGCTTTACAGTGTATAACTAAGCGACTTAATCATATATAAAAACATTTTAAATTTCACCAAGAAGTAGATTGTTGTACACGGTTGAGTCCCTCCCTGTTATAAAACTATATTCAAAACTTAATAAATCATTAATATCTAAATAAGCTCACAGTTTTAAATTTAAGGTCCATTTATAGCAAAACATTGCACTAAAAACTTTCATATAAAGTAAACATGACATAGAATGTCATGTAAGTTGGTTAAAATGTGGATTTTCTGAACGGAAGCAAGGTAGCCTCAGTAGTGTTTGCCAAAATCAACAAGGCAGGTTTAATCTGTGTACCCACAAATTTCTAAAATTAACTCAGGACAATGCAATGTTTAATCACCACCACTAATTTTTTTTGATATTTGAATCCCTTTTGTTCGAGTGAGCGCAAACAATTATTAGGAAATGGGGTTCAGTCAAAAACACTAATGAGAAAATATGACCTTCAGGATACATGATATTCACAATATTTCTCGCCGTCTACTACGGCAGGAAAGGTCCAACATACTAGTAGTTCTTATCTCACACACACACATCCGGCTGTAAGTTTTGCAAAATCCTGAGAAGTATGAATGTTGTTGTTCTCACTCTGAAATCAGACTAGTCTCTATAGTCATAGACGTGTTAGTACGTCCATGCACAGTCCCTCTTTCACGGGACTGTGTTCTATGCTATTGTAGTCTGAGCCCTGAACAATCGATAAAATTTTCCAAAACTAATCAAAGCTGAATTAACTGCTGCCCGTCTTCTTTTGGGGATCTTGCACTCTTTCGCCATGTCATGTAATCCATAAATATAGGATATGTTATCAGTAGCTATCTGACACATAATGAGTGTTCACAAACACTTGAGTGGTTGGTCTCCGACCCTGTTTGTTTGACATATGCTCTGAGAAAATGCTCAAACATTTTAGTGTTAAATTCCATGAATACTAATTACTCAAATTTAAGCATTTTAACTTGTTTCTCATGTATTATTAAACAGGTTTCAGTGGAACTAGGTACATAGATGCTCTGGAAAAATAAAGAGAGCTGACATGTTTTTAATTGAAATATATGACTATTAATAACCAAATGTGTATACAAATTGTAAGCATTTACATATTTTTCTAATGAAATATTAAAAAGATTCTAATGAAACTTTTTTACATATTACAAATACCAAATTTGTTTTTGTCAGAAAATCTATGCATGCTAATTACACAAATTGCATATTAATTAGACAAGATTTAACTTTTCCACCAATACTTGCACATGTAGATGATTAGAGATAAATTACATGTTTGAGCTTACTAATTACCTAATTTGCAAAAAAATAACTTATTTATAGGTGCTCCATGGATTTCCACTGATCCAGTACCACTGATCAAATTTTGATGACACAGGGTACATATGTGCTTTCCGGTAATCAACAGTTCTGATGGGGAATTTTTATTTTCTTCTTGTTTTTTTTTAAACTCGATAAAACGATGAATTTAGACCATGGCTCATCATCATGTTTTTCAAAAGACCGAAATTTCCATGAGACGCTGTTCAAATTTTGTGTTTAAAATGCTAACACAAATAACTACGGCTACCTTTTCTTGGATATTTGCATAATGTGTATCTTTGGGATGGCTTACATTATGTTGATTATTATTCTATATAACGGGTGATATTCTCCCATTCGCAAGCAATGCGTATTCTTCTAACATCCATTGCCATCATTATCATCACTCAAGACTTCGTGGGAGAAACACGGTCCTAACCTTATTTTAATTAGCTTTTATTTCGTGTCATTATGCTATTCATTATTCGAGTTTAATAACACCATTTTACTAACTCAACGGTGAAGAAAATACAAATAATGTACGACCAACCGCCCAAAGGCTGGAAATGATGTTGTGGTATAATGCATTAACTTAGCTTTACGCCACCATAACTGCAAAAAAGAGATAATGTGTAATTTAGTTTAAAACGATAGCACTAATCTGTACATCAAATTTTAGCGTGGATTCAGCGTAGACAAAATAAATACGAAGTAGTTGATTTGACATGGACGTAAATATTTGTTAATTGCATTCTGTGAACTATATTTAGGTTTTCTTTTACAAAACAATATTAATAAAATAAAGCTGATTGCCTGTTTGACCTGTATCACGCATTGACTGACGTTCAAAATAGTGAACGTAGTCATAACAAATTATACTTGAAATGAACAAGAACAAAGTAACATTGATAGTGGAAAACAGTAGATGTAAATTTGAAAGGCGGTAATTTTCATACTACTGTTATGTAACGAAGTTGGTAATTGTGCAGCTATCCAAATAAGACTGTGACTGAGCGATACTTATCCATCAACTTGTAATGATATAGATTTATAATATGTCTTATCAGTGACACATGAGGGATTAGCTTATTTGCAAACAGGCAGCGTGTACAGTGGGTCAGTAATGTTTGTTAGTGGGTTACTCCTTCTTGTGCATAACTCTAAAAGCCAGCCTTCCGAACTGACAGTTGTTTTCTCCAATTTGTACGCTCACAATTAATTAAATAGTTCTGTGATATCAGTGATTAATTACCTTGGGCATTATCAATGTAAGTTTATAATAATACAGCAAGACTACAGTGTTTTCATTATTAATAATTGTGCCAAGTCAGAAATAAATAGGGGACAAAAAACAAAACAAACTGCAAAAAAAGGGCTTTTCATTATCGGACTCTTTTCAATGGACTCGATTACGGCAATGCCTAAGGTAAATTTCATCCAGAAATGCGGCAGTGTGATATCGCAATCGCGGATTCATTCAATTTAACAAGGTTCGTCATTTTTGTGGTAAAATGGTAATTATGTAAACAATGACTGTCTAGTTTTTGCAAATTTGTCCTTTTAAATGCAAGCTTTTGAAATATACGCTAAATTAAGGTTATGAATGAACTGCTATATTCAAAAACATCATCAAAACCATCTCACAAATTTAATTGTTATTATTTTATGTTTGTTTCTTTCTAAGAATAACTGTAGTGTAATAAGTACTGTTGCTGGTAGGAATATGCATCCAGCGCTTTAACTTTGTTGTCGGACATCACATTTGGTCATTACTTCATTGAATAATTATAATCGATAAACCATAACTGTTTGAAATCACCCTAGTCATTTGCTGTATTGGAAGCATGTGTGCTTACTGTGAAAATAAAGGATATTAAAATATTATAATAATTTTGCATTGAATAAATGCAATGCTTTTCATGTGTAATGAAGATGTGCTTCAAATATAGTAAATACAGTATTCTTCTTTGTACTTCATACCCCCAAAAACATTCAGAACACGGAAGTGTTTTCTAAGTTTCATTAATATAAGGTATAACTTGATGTTCACCTCTTTGTATATAAAATATGTTTAATTGCTTTAAAAATTTTCCTTCCATTAGTAAATTACCGCACATAGCACTGAAACGGCTCTTTTGCGGGTCGCTAACGATGTACTATGCAGTATTGATAATTCTAAGAATTCAGTTGCTCTCGTACTTTTGGATCTTTCAGCCGCTTTTGATACTGTGAATCACAGGATTCTCATCGATAGGTTGAGATCAAATTTTGGTTTAAATGGTCTCATCATCAAATGGTTTGAGTCGTATTTGAGTAACCGCATTCAAAAAGTGAAAATTGGAAATGTATTTTCTGATATGACGTCTATATTAGTAACCGGTGTTCCACAGGGCTCCGTCTTAGGGCCATTATTGTTCTCAATGTACATGCGTCCATTGGCCGAGTTATTGCGACGTCACGGCGTAAAATATCATTTTTACGCCGATGACACACAGATTTATTTATCGGTTTCTGAAGATGATCAAATTCGCGCCCGGGTGATACTTCAGACATGTATTCAAGATGTTAGCGATTGGATGTTTTGTAATTTCCTACTTTTGAATGTGTCGAAAACTGAATGTGTGTGCATGTCGTCTCGGAGATTCTCACAAGACTCGTGTCCTTTGTCTAGTATCGCAATTGGTGAAGAATTGGTTAGTGCTTCATCAAGTGCTAGAAACTTAGGTGTCTTGTTTGATTCGCAGCTATCTATGGAAACACACATTTCTACTATTTGTAGATCTGGATATTCCCATCTAAGAAATATTAATCGTATTCGTAAATCATTATCCCAATCTGATACTGAAAAGTTGGTACATGCTTTCATATCTTCTCGCTTAGACAGCTGTAATTCACTATTGTCTGGTCTCCCTGTAACTAAGATAAAACCTCTTATTCGTGTACAAAATGCAGCAGCCCGCCTTGTCACTCGTGCTCGAAAATATGACCACATTACAGACATTTTTATTAAACTTCATTGGTTACCAGTTGTACAAAGAATCAATTTCAAATTACTTTTACTAGTGTATAAATCTTTGTATGGTTTTGCCCCAAATTATCTATGTGAATTAATCGAATTTTATGTACCGAGTCGTAGTTTAAGATCTGAATCGAAGTTTCTTATTAAAACTCGTCAGATGTGTAGTAAAAAGTCCAAGGTGTTATACAAAGACCGTGCTTTTGAAAATTTAGGTCCTAAACTTGTTAATGAATTACCTCTGTCTGTTCGTTCTAGTCCTTCAGTAGACATTTTTAAATCCAGACTGAAAACGCACTTATTTAAATGTGCTTTTAATATTTGACTGATTGTTTCTTGTATCAGCGCCTTTGATCTTCATATGTTGGAATTGTTGCGCTTAATTAAATAGAGTTATTATTATTATTTATTATTATTATTATTATTAAATGGCGCCCTCACTCATCAATATATAAAATTAGTGGTTGGTCAAAAAATTTGTTAGTCGTGTGTAACTATTTGCTAAGCATGTTGTACATACATTCAAATGAGTACAGGAACCATTAATGATGTAGGGTGTATTGGGAGGGGTGGATGAATTCGTGTTTGCAATGTCTGAATGTAATATGCTGTGCGTTTATTTCAGGATGCAGCCTAATATTTTATGCTTTCGTTGTTGTTCAGTTATTGATAACATTTTTGTGGTGACTGGAAGATATATTGATTTGGTGTTATGTCATTGTTTAGATAATCTGTAGCTTTAGTGGTGTGGTTCCAATCAAAACTTATTATGAAAACATGACATTACAATATTTCCTGTTTATTTATTACTGTTGTAGATCATGGGAACTAGCCATCGGATATGTTGTCGGGAATAAATTATATACTGAACAAAATTCATTAATTATGCTGTAAATATTTCAATCTGAATTGGGAAATCTTTGTACTGTTATGCTTCAAAAATAAATAAAATATCTTGAAAAAGATTCAACTATGAAATATGAATTATAAAAGCAGAAGATGAAATATTGTATGAACAGCCAAGTATTAGTGACACTTATGATTTTAGTTGGGGTGGGCTATTTAGTGTAATGGCGAGAGCTTTTTAGATGGTGCATTGTAATGTATTTTGCGGTAATTTGTTCATTTTCAATTTTCAGAAGCAGACTATATGTCATGTCCTCCCACGCTTCCTATTCTTTGATGGAATGTACTCTGTATCTTTGTGAACAACTTGAATACGTGCACAACTGGGATCCTCATGGTGGATTCAGAATAATACACTGAACATAAATTAATCACATAAATATATTATGAATTATATTCAAACGCAAATACATTTGGAGGAACATGCCTTGTTTACCTAGGGATATTTGAATGTGGCTCAGACAAAATGATATATAATTAACGTTATTTGCATAAAACAGATATGTAGTGACTGTACAAATAGAACTCGTCTATTATAATATATAATTCGAATGCATAATGTAGGTTTTGCATTACAACTAACTCGAACACTTACCGGAATGGGATTGCATGATCTTCATATCTATATTAAGCTGTGAATTCGTTGAATTGCAACTTTAAATGGTCGCTTCGGAAGGATACACTAAACGAAAACAAATTGCAACTCAGATATATAATGGATTATATGCAAATCCCTGTATTTTCTATCCAATAGAGATACAGTGTGCTGTGTTGATATGGTATTGTACTGTAATAGCATATTATTTTACCGATGGAAATAAATATTTATATGCTAAATAGATTATTTCAATTTTTGAAATACATTAAGGTCATCCTAACCATGACAATTTAATAACATTTCTACACAATACTAGTCTGTAAAATTTTTGTTTGATACAAAGTTGAATTTTTTTTATTATTTTGCCTGATATATTTGATATTTTTGAAAATAGTTTCATATATATCATTACTCTTTGCATTTGTTTTCGTTTTTTTCTAAGATGTACTGTTTTGATTATCTAGTTATTCGTCATAAATTAGGAACGTGCAATTACAAAACCGTTATTTCGAATTGGTTAATATTGATACCTGTCTAGAACAGTACGAACAATATAATAAGAGTTTATAGTTAATATCAAATATGAGAAAAATATCCACACAACCTGTATTGCTAATTTAAACTTTATACCAGATTACACATAACCCAATCAAATATTTGGCCCTACCATAAACTTTACTATGTAAAAATAATGATTTTATAAAAATAATATAGACTTTCCATAGCCAGGATAGAGTAGACACGATCAGCCATATTTTGGATGTTATAGGTGCAGCTTTATTATTAGGCCTACATGTTTAGTGATTCATCGGCATTTGTATTGAAGTATAAATAATCCAGTAATATGATTTATTATGTAAGTAAGCTGTTCGAGGTCAACGGTACAATGGAAACCATCGTTGGCAAAAAAATTAGGGTATTTTATTGTGATTATATTCTAGTAAAGGATAACATAATAAATTTCAATTAACCAATGTAATTAAATCTTTCATGTGAAGAAAATTTGATTTGTTTGTACATTTGATACGAAAATAAAACATGATCGTTGAATCAAGTGGTTCTATGAAAAATAAATGCTGATTAAGCATTTTAGATGATTTATTTCTGAATATATAAAATGGCAACATCGGTAACGCCTATTCCACCGACCCACTTTAGCATCAAGATCATATATTTCAACCATATAATAATTTGAATATTTTGAGGAGAAATGTGACTACTCTCCCTTACATTTTACAATATATGTTTATGGTTATGCATTGTGCCTTCCTCTGCACAATAATAGTGTTAAAATATAATAGACATGCCATTTTTTTCGACAGAGCAAGATCCGTGATACACCTAGAATGATGAGAACCTTTTTAATCGTATTGCTGGATGGCCACTATATCACACTTATATAGGATAGATTTTCACTTTGTCCCTATCATTGTAGCTAAAAAAGAACATATATAAAGAGTAAATGTATGTAGTTCACTACATTGTTTTTTCTTTTTAACACAGTTGTTATATTTTTTTTTAAAATTCTAACAAGTTTGGATCCCTTCCGAGTTTGTAACAATGTACATAACAAATCATCTAGAAATAATCATGTGTGTGTTTACTGACTTGATTAAATTATTACCAACAATTATAGGTGACTTTCAAGAAACGAAGCGACAATAATATTTTACATCTCATATGTCTGATTCGAATATCACATTGTTTGAAACAATAATGATAATTTTTCAAACATTACTTACTGAATTTTGATAATTTAATTTTTGTCATAGTTAAAAAGAAAAGAACGAAGCCGACAAGATGTTCGGAATTGTTGTTGTCCTGTTAATATTGGTCATTGTTTGTTCAGTGCCCTCGTACTCTATGTCAGAATTACTCTGATTGGGTAAATATAGTTTTAAAATACCACTCTCCCGTTTTAGAGGGCGATTTTAAAAGTGTTGAAAATAAGCAATCAAAGCATTTGATGGATAGAAAAGTGAAATATGAATGATATAAAAAAAATTAGTGCAGACATGCAGATTCCAGCATTGAGTGCGAATGTGATCGCAATAAATGAAAGTAATGATTTTTCATTTGTTCACAATTTTTTTTCCAAAAAATTTGATGTGCCCTGAGAGACTGCATTTAAGACAAAAATTAGACACGTTCATATATGTCAGTGAGGAAAGGATATAAAGATGTTATTGTTTGTTTCAGTCATTATTCATTTGTTTTACGTAAACTATATATGTTTGTCTTTTTTAAAATGTTATAGTCGAACTTACCTTATTAATGATCATATTTAGGAAGGAATACTTACTTTAATATGTGATTTGTTTATCGTATGTTATGATTGATGTACAATAGTGCAAAGTGCTTATTAATAAAACGCCGTATTTGATATATTTTGTTTTCCAAAGTGATAATGTTAATGATAATGTTTTTACCATGTGAAAATATATTTTAAAATGTGTCTCTATGACAATCACTTGTCAATATTCAGTTTGTGTTTTGCGTGAAAGCCCTTTTCAAAGTGTTATGATAGTAAGCACTTCATTATAAGATGTCGATTGAGACACTTTTCTACCTGTCGTGATCATAAACACTTTACCATATATGTGTCTAGTTTCAAAAGTGTTGTGACATTAAGCAATTTTTACACATGTTCCTGGTGAACACAGTTTTCATAATGTGTGTCTAGTAAAATCACTTTTTAAAGTGTTGTGGTAATAAGCATTTTTATACATGTTACTGGTAGAAACTCCCTGAATTTCAAAAATGTTGCAATAAGACACTAACTGCATGTATTGTCACAATAAGTAAACGTTTGTAAAGGGTCAGTAATGTTTGTTATTGGATTATCCCTTATTGTTAGTTTGCATTACTCTAGAATTCCGAAAGCTCTAGCAGTACGGGACTTAAAATGACAGTTGTTTTCTCTAATTTGCACGCTCGCGCTTGAAATTATTCGTTATCAGACACAATTAGTTCTGTGATATCAGTGGTTAATAAGTTAAATTTATAATGTACGCTTATGATAATACAGTAAGTCTGCAGCGTTTTATTTATTGTCCCAAGTAAGAAATAATTAGCGAACAAAAAACAAATCTGCATAGAAACTGAAAAAAAAGGTTTTCTTATTATCGGAGTCATTTCAGTGGTCTTGATTACGCCAATGCCTCAAGAAAATTTCAACCAGAAATTCAGCAGTGTGGTCTCGCAATCGCGGATTGAGTCAGTTTAACAAGGTTCGCCATTTCTGTGGTAACGTGGTAATTATGTAAACAATGACTTTCCAGTTTGTAAAAATTGTCTTCTGAATTTAAGCTTTTGAAAGTTACGCTAAATTATGGTTCAGAAAAAGACAACATATAGGGAATTCTAAATTCAACAAACATCATCAAACCCTTCTCGATAATTTAATTGTCATTAGTTTATGTGTGTATCTTACAATGAATAACTGTAAATGTACTAAGTACTGTTGCAGGAAGAGACATCCAGCAATTGTTTTAACTTTATTGTTATATGACCAACATTTTAAGTCATCACATTTGGTCGATATTTCAATGAATATTTATAAATGTTAAACCGAAACTATTTAAAATAATCATTGCCATTTGTTGTACTGGAAGTAAGTGTGCTTACTGTGAAAAAAAAAAACTACTCAATACGGTCAAAATAAGACATATTTTACATTATTGCATATTGCATTAATAAATACATTGCTTTTTATGCGAAATGAAGATATGTTTTTGATATAGTAGCTACATTTTTCTTAGTTTCACTTCATACCTCCAAAGACATTCAGCAAAAGAAAGTTTTTTTAATCCAAGGTATAATTTGGTATTCGCTTCCTGTGATATTAATTTCCTCAAAAATGTATATGTCATTAGTAAATTGCGCCCTCACTCAACAATAAATAAAATGAGTGGTTGGTTGGTTGGTCAAACAATTGATGAGTCGCGTGTAGCTATTTATTAAACATGTTGTACATACATTGAAATAAGTACAGGAACCAATAATGCTGCAGGGTGTATTGGGAGGTTTTGAGGATGTTTGCACAGATTGAACGTAATATGCTATGTTTTATTTCAGGATACAGGCTGATATTTGGTGCATTCTTTGTTGTTCAATTATGGATACAATGTTTGTGGTGGATGGAAGATATTTTTATTGGCTGTTGTGTCATTGTTTAGACAATATGTAGTTGTAGGGGAACTGAACAAGATTTACAGTTAAAAACAGAATTATTCATACCCCTACTGAAATTTCAATGTTTTGGGTTTTTCTGGAAAACGACAGGTGGATACAAAATATTGTGGCTTTAGTTGGATACCTTTACTTGAAAGGTAAAAATTCTGAATGGGTTTTGTACAACATCATTTGCATAACGAAAAGCATATTACTTTATTTGTATTCTGACTCACTAAAAATTTGTCATACTCTTTGTTAAAGCATGCCATTTGGCCATATCCATCTGATATGCAAATGCTTCAGACATTCTGCATGTTGTTTTGTTCACATGTAAAGTTGTGTAGGCCAGTCTGAATAATTTCCAAGGTGGTAAGTGAGTTCTGGAATGCCATTGTTCTAGAGTATAAAATCAAGTGCAATAATGCCAACAAAGATGGGAAAGGCTATAAAGCTATTTAAAAAATGTCAAAAAATATACTTTTGTTTTCGCTTTCGTTCTGACAACCTCGTATTTGTCTATATATCACGCCACACGTACATTAAATATGTCATTTGAAGCGTTAGTTATTAGTGATCTTTTTTCTGTTTTGAATTTTTTTTCTCGTAGATTTGTTTTACTTAAAGCTTAGAATAGTAGTAAAATGAATTTAAAAATGTACATAGCGAATGAAGCGAAAACATTAGGTGAAATGTGCTTTTTGTATCAAAACAGTTTATGATAGTTAATTAATATTAATATTAATAAAACTGAACAAGATTTTCCTTAATTATTTCTTGCAATAATTTTATTTGAATTGGGAGCAAACTGTGACACCAAATCTATACGTTGTATTGTTAAGCTTCTAAAATTAATTTTTAGAATGTTTTGAAACAGATTTAAATATAAAGTATGGATTGTAAAATAAGAAAATGAATTATTGTCCTACAAATTAATTTGTATATCGCAACAGTCAAGTACTCACGATATTACTTGGGGTGGAGCATTTAATGCAGTTTTTGTTTTTGTTTTTTGTTTTTATTTGTGACAACTTCAAATAAAAAGACACTGATAATGCAAGGCTAGATCACCAACATCTCACAAATGTATCTTCTCATGCTAGAGTATGATAGTATATGGTTCAGTGACTAACTATTATTTTTTCAAATATTATAAACTTTTATTATTTGGAAAGGTTCTTCTGCATTAATGGAACATATACTTACCTATATAATCCACCATAAAGATACGACGGCCGTAACAAAATAGCGACACATATGAATATTGCAATGCAGTTCTGCAAAATACTACCAAATACAGTTACTATTCATGATGCAGTCAGGTTGTGCATGTTGGTTCTAAAATGACATCATTAACGACTATTAACAAATAAAAGAAATCTATCCAAGCAAGGCGGAGTGGAACTGTCTACAAATGGTCTACACAGCCAATACTTGAATCACATTTATAATTAATATATGTGCTTCCCAAGTACGTGAGTTCAGGGAAAGTGAATTACATTACAAATCAGATGTGTTATCTACATCTTGATGAAAAAATGACACGTCTGTTCTACAACGATGAAAAAGATATGTAGCATCTACCATAGCACAGTTCTTGTTCGACAAAAAATACATGAATGCAGTTAATATACAGAAATGGATGCTGTTGAAATTAAACCAGATTTATCAAAGTTTACAGTAGTTATAGTATACAAGACCAATACACAATATATCATTAAACATTACCAGAAAATTATTGAATGTACACTGTATCTTTGTGAACAACTTGGATACTTGCACAGCTGGGATATTCTTGGCGACTTCAGAATAATACACTATCATAAATCAATCACAGCAATGTATGATGAATTATATTCAAACGAAAGTACTTCACATTTGGGAGAACGTGCCGTGGCTAGCTAGAGATATTTGAATGTTATGGTATATAATCAACATTATTTGCATATTGAAGAAAATCTGAATCAAATTGCATAAAACTGCAGTGTCTGTACACATTGAACACATCAACGATAATATTTATAATTCGAATACATAATGTAGATTTTTTATTACTACTAACTTACTGTTGTTTCTAGAACACTTACCGGAATGGAATTGCATACATTACATATCTATGTTAAACAGTGGTCGCTTCTGAAGGATACACTGAACGTAAATAAATTGCAACACAGATATATAATGGATTGTATGCAAATCCATGTATTTCTATTCAATAGAAATACAGTGTGCAGTGTTGATATGGTATTGTACTGAAATAGCATATTATTTTACCGATGGAAATAAATATTTATATGCTAAGTGGATTATTTCAATTTCAGAACAGCATTAAGGTCATCGTAACCATGACAATTGAATAAAATTTCTACACAATAAAAAAATGTAAAATTTGTGTTTGAGGTCATTTGTACTATGGAAATCATCAATTGCAAATTAAATGATACCATGTTATTGTGATTATATCCTAATTACAATTCACTTTCATCTTTAATAAAATGCAATTAAATAGTTTCTGTGAGGACCATTGTTTTAGGTTAATACCAACATAAAGGATAACCATAATAAATTAAATTAAACAGTCAGTATTACTATTGACGAAATTTTTCCGAAGCGAGTAATCATATGACTAATTTAGACTTTTTTCATTCTGATCAAAACGGATGACCATGAATCAAACAATACACCGGTAAAATTAGGCACCAGTAATGTTGTTTGTAGTTTACCATTTTTTCACCACTGTTTCTGATCACAAAATTGTTACCGGAACATTGTGTGCAGTTTCTGAGTACTAATAGGACTATATTTCATCAATATCCTTTAAATTCTTGGCACCATGTTCACTGAAATTATTTTTCTTTCTTTTTTAGAAAAAAGGAAGCCAGAACCTTGAGGTTGTATGTTATCTGGCATCTCTTAATCCAGAAAGTTATGGAATATTAAAGAAAATTTTTGAAATGCATGAAAAGGGATGTCTAAAGAAACAAAAGCGTAAAAGTGACAATGAGTCAAATCCTGACATACAACCATATGTGTTCAGAACATTAGGATCATTTGACAATGAAACATCGACCTTATTACTAAAAGATGTAAAAGACGGAAATTTATCAATTCAGGAATTAAAAGAAGAGTCACAATCCTTTTATAAAATGTCACATGTACAAAAGGCATTTGTACAGTTAATGAATTTAAACTCATGGGATGAAGCTGTGGCAAAGTTCCCAACAGAAACAACGAGAAATGCCCTGGTTAGGTTTTCCTCTGAAAAATTTCGCCCAACTATACCAGACGTCTTTGTGAACTATTGCCAAAGAACTCTGTATTGATAATCTGTCAGACAGCAGAGACAACACCCCTGTCATTATTCATGGCATAACATTTTGTCAAAGCGTTTATTGTAAATGGAAACTCAATAGAAATGGTTCCTGAAGAACTCACTAAAATTACAAGTCATGTAACTGGTTTTGACCTTGTAATTTTAGACACACCACAGGTGAGCTGTTTTTTTTATTCAAATGAAAGATTAGTCAAAATAGTTGTACATTATTATCCTATATTGAAGGTCACATTAGTTCACAGGTCACAAGACTTGTTCTGATCGCAGTAAAACCTTTAAATGTAAGAAATAACTAATAATTTGAATCAGTAAAATATCAAATAATAGAAATAAACAGTGACACAATATATATATTCGGAATTCTAACATGGCATTTATCAATTAGAAGAGTTGGATTATCACTAATTAAATCCATTTTGGTTGCATTAGGTGTTTTTTTAAAGTTTCTTGTGAAATGTATGTAAGCCTAAAGTGTTTTGATGCATACCTCAAAATGTAGCCATATCTGCAATAATAGAGCTTTCATGCAATTTAATATAAATGTTCTTTTTTTTTGAATTGCAGAATTGGCAAGAAAAAGACATGCAATCCTTTTTAGTGACAGTAAAAAATGTCAATATGACAGCACGTCTACCCAATTACTGTATGACCGTGTTATGTGAAATGGAAAATCTGCCCACTATAAATCTACAGCTAACTGCAGTTGGATGTATCAAAATTGACACGGCATTCTACTATGTGGAAGATGCAATATCAGCTAAGATTGTAGTTCTAAAAATCATTCATTACACAGTTGTGTATAGTTATGTAGTTGAATATTTATCAAATTAGCACTTATTAACCTGACTTTTAGTGCATGTTATTATGGCAGAAAAGAAAAAGTATGTGCACATACAAAGAGACAAAAATGCATTTTGACACATGCTTTGAAAAAAAGGCACCAGCTGTTAAGTGTCTTCTGGCATTACTGGATTTGGCAGCAATAAGTATGTACAAGAAAGGATGTGCAAAATTACGTGTGAAAATTCCTGATCTTAATATTAGCCTAGGTCTTATTCACTACATTTTGTTCTTATATAGTTTCCACCCCTGGTGGTGCTGTGAACACAATTTTTCATAACGCCTACATCGTACACTGATTCTGTACGTAAATATCATTGTTGTGTAACTCTTGAGAAAAACGATACAGCTAATAAACTTTGACTTTGTGTTTATTTTTTCTCTCATAGATTCTGTTACACTGACAAACGCCATCCATCCAGTGGTTGTAGGGTATTGGGCAAGTAATGAGAAGATTAAAAGAACTAGCCTTAACGTCACTGATGAGTTACCAAGTAACAGGCACAACTTTCGGAAAACGGTAAAGCCTGTCTTGGATAAAGATGGAGATGGTGTCATTGTCAACAGCACCCAGAAGAATGTAGCACTATTTGAAAAAATGATTGAAGTGTTTACATACCCAAACTAATGGGGTGCTTGATGCATGTTGTGGAACAGGTTAGTTAATGCACTACAATTACACCTGTTTCACAGAAATAATGTCTCATATTTTTAGTGATTCATAAACCGGGACAACATACTCTGTCATGCATTAATCAGACAGCACTTATAATATTCTGTATTTCATTAAATATATGACGAAGGGAAATACATGATAGTTATCGGGATAATGTGTTTATACATGAGAATTAAATGCGACTGTAATGTTTAAATTTTGAGTTGGCATCGTCCGTTTCTATAGTACCACTGACCTCGATCAATTTACATGCTTGAGTACATTACAGTGCTTGTGCACGGATTTGTGTGAATGAAAATTATAAATCATTGTGACAGCAGTGTAATTTAAACAACTGTTTATGACAGAGATAATTTTCAACAAATATAAATACAAATGGATATTGTGAATAAACTGGAAAAACATATTTATTGTGAATGAAATTGACAATGAAAGTATGTTCAGATCTATCAATTATTCTAATAGAATACAATAACTAATGAAGAGGCAATGTGTATTATAAATTACACTCAAAATGCATTATGCATGTTTAAAATAATGAATCATAATACTGAGAGCGTGTTAGTGATATAGTATATTATTACAGTGGCACTCATAATGAATTCACCGTCTTTTAGTGCTATACAACAAACCATAGCATAGCCACGCACTTGCCACTAAAGTATATTCTGACCTACTTACTCTACACTGGATTATATCATATCTGAACTTATTATATCTGAACTGGGAATCTAAAGATTGCAATGTTACTCCAAGAACAACAATGTTTTATACACTTCAAGTATCGTCAATGTTTTGACATGACCTGACCCGCATTGTCTCATTCATTTAAGAAACATTGTTCCTTAACGTGGACTTCAACGATAATGCAGTACACAATTCGTATCTTTACATGCCATAGGGCTTGTGTCAACATTTATTTTTTGTAAAAAGAATGGTTTTACTCAAATGATTTCATGTATTCATTATCAACTGCTGGTATCGGTCTGCACTATGGCTACCATTATTTTTTTTAAATTAGGGCTACTGCTCAGTTCAACTTACAATGTTTACTTTTTTCGAAATTTACATGTGTACATCACACTACTCACATTCGGAATATTTTTTCTATTTATTTTTATTCTTCAATTTAAATGATATTGAAACACTAGATTTCGAGATTATTTTTGAGATTTTCCTTATTTTGTTTTGTATTATTATCCTACTTTTTTCAGTGGTTAAAGGAATGATCAATATTAATTTGTATTAATTATCAATTTGATGAAAATTTCAAAACAGTCTTTGGTACTGAAAACTAAAAATTGATCGTCACATATTTTGTAAGCATCGAATGTTTCCATGGTACTGCTGACCTCTATGAGCTTTCACACATGGATAGGACACACCGCTGGTACATAATTTTGTATATGCTAAATTTATTTCGGTATGCACACGAACTTTTATTTGTTACTACGGGAGACATGTGTTGTCCTTTTGTAAATGAGAACTATGAAAATAGAGTGAAAGTATATTCCTAATATGGAAAGAGATATATTCACACATGGTATGATTCATTTAAACACATACACATTTAACTTAATTTTGAATTTACAAAAATGTGTACCAGCAATGTCGTATTAGATTCATGTGAAAGCTGACAGGTCAGCGATGCCATGGCAACGTTCAATAGTAACACAATATGTGACATGATATTCATAATCCCTTTAAATAAAATGTGCATACTTCGTAAAAACAAATAATAACTGAAAAAATGTCATAAAATAGCAATTGCAAAAATAAAAACTACCTTTCGTTTGAAAGTTGAACGAGCTAAAATGGTTTTAATCAGTCTATTACTAATCAAAAATAGTTGGTACTTATTAAAGATTTGTATAGCAGAATGAGTAAGAGTATATGGAGTGAGTTTACTTGACAGAATTGAACAGGTGAAGCCTTTCTTGTTATGTAAAATTAAAAGTGTCGTTGATGTGTAAACATACATGTTCACTTAGTTCACATTGTTATTAGACTGGTGATACCTATATTATGCTTGTATAATTATTTTATAGATTACTTAATATCAAACGACTTTATAAACAAATCAAATTAAAAACACGATGCAGATGCCGATGTCATACTAGAATCTCAATCATGTCACAAAAGCATCATTTTTCAGTTCAAGTCTTTCCTTGACTGCACGAATCATCTATATATCGTCATCGCACCATGTAAATTCCATTATGTATTACTTGAAACCAGAGAGCAACATATTCGGGCAGAATGGTAAAGCGCTGACATAAGATGCACTTCTGCACCAGGCCATTAATGTTACACCATTGTGTGTACATTCCAACGTTTCAAATTAATTTAAGCTATATCTATGTACACATAGTATTTCAAAGCTAGCCATAATAGCCTTCAAGTTCAAGCAAATAGCAGGTCATCACATGTAATTTTTTTTTTTAAACGAGAAACGTCATTCAGTATCATGATAGTATACATCCCCACTATAAGAATAATTATTACATCTCACTGCTGTTACGCATGCTGTGATTGGTTGAGACTTGGTCACATGACATTGAATACAAATGGATATTACATGGTATATTGCCCGCCAAGTGGATATTACATAGGTATATCACATGGATGACGTCATTGAAACTATTGCGCAAAGATACTGCGCATAACAAATTGTCGTTCGCTGCACTGGTGCTTCTCCGGCCGCTGTTGTTTTCGGGGTTGCTTTCAGGGTTTCAAAGGAACTTTAGCCATCCGAAATAGACAGTGAGCTTGCCAGAATGGATATTAAGTAAGATACTCTGTTTTGATGTTTAGGGTACTTTTTATATGGAGCAAAATGTACGGCAAAGCCGCCACTGAAACGTCGCAGTTGGGGTCGCTGCAGCGCGTTCTATGCTTTAAGCATTTCTACGCATTCCACGTCGATGCTAACCGAAAACGTTCTAAAGCTGTGTGGCTTGTGACATTTTTATCTGTAGAGTGATCAAATAACTTGCGAGAATTTCTCAATTCTTTTCAAAAATGTTATTCTTGATAATTTGAGTGATTCACACTGCTGAAACACGGTTCAACTGAAAAGAGTATCCATGGATGAAAATATCATTTACTGAGTGTATTTCGTTTTTTTCAGCACACAATGTATGTATGTTATTGAGTAATGTGAAACTTGTTAAATAAAATATTGCATACTTTAAATATAGGTGTTGTTATTTTGTGGGAGAGCGAGTATGAGTGATGAATGGTAGCTGTGATTTTCATGGTGGATGTCTGTTCGATGTGATAAAATAAATAACACATTGTTATTCGGGCATTATCACGATTTGTTGCCTGCCCAAGGGATGGTCGTCATGACCATAATATTGATGATGCCAGAGCCGAAGGCGAGGGCATCATCAATATTATGGTCATGACCAACAGCCCGATATTACCCTTACAAGCATGTGTTATTATTTAAATAATACATGTCCAAATAATATTTTACTGCGATTACATTATTATCATAAATGTGTTTTCCAAGCTAACAAGAAATGTAGAATACAACCATATACATGTACAGTCCAGAATTAATCCAATAGGACAAATCTTAGATCATATAATTACTAAATGAACACTTGACTAATTTGCATAGTGATTTCATGGCGTTTGGGATATCCTTATTTATGGAAGAATGTAACTTAGAATCTCTTATTCTTTAAATATTTTATTCAACAAAACATATTTCGTGCCATAGTATAACATATTAGTTGTGCAACAAATTCCCAAACAATTTTAGAATGTACAATTCTATATTTGTATATCAGTTGTAGGTAATTCTAATGTTTTTCCAAAGGAAAATAAATAACACTCACAACTATTGAGGAGTTTCCAACTTCCGCTAAATTTTGTCAATATTCATATCAACACTCAGCGCCTAGTTTATGCTTTATGCACATACATATCTTGACCTTTAAACTTCTAATGCAAGTAATTGGGTGACAAACGGAACATGTGTGTCAAGTGTTTGTGACAATGTCTATCTTTTTTGGTAGTTATATTATGAACATACATACACAAATTAGCCATAATGTTGTATCACCCAATAAACGTAGTGTGTGTGTACGTTGAGCCCCGCGCACTTCCCGACATTATGCACACAATCAGCGTACAGTTTCTTCAGGTGGGTTCAGAGATGTTATGATTTTCGCTGCAAACTGGTGCAACTGAATACTTTTATGCTTCGAACATGTTCGCCCTCTACAATTTCGCTTTGTAGGCAATGTGCAAATGGGTTGACTTGGGACCACTCTACCGTTTGTTTCTATAGTATTTTTTTTTTACTTTTTAGGGATAAGCAAATGTGCAATATAAGAAAACAGACATAGTATTACACCATACGCATGCCGTTTGTTTTGCTACACTGGTTCAGTACTGCACACGGTCAGATCTTGTAACACAGACAAAATCTATCTGACATATCATATATTATTGTTTAAAAGTATAATGCATTTTTTCAAGGGATAAGGGTTGCGTCGTAACAAGTATATGTGTCACATGATATTAGCGAATAGTACACATCTTGTCATGTTGTTATTGGCTCATTAACAGCCTGACACCCGGAAATAACTCCTGGCATAGACATAATTTTATTTTTTTAGTTGGCACTCTGAAGAAAAATGTGCAACCCAAATGTGAATCAGGAAATCGGAATTCGGATCTGAATCACGTTCATCCAAAAAAATAGCCAGAAATTGGGGGAGAGGGGCACTTTTCGAGAATCTACAGATTGGTTTGTAATAAATCAAATTGTAAACTGATAAGGGCATTTTGCCATAAGATTTAATGACAATCTAAACCAAAGCTAACACATCTGGCTAGATTACAATAAACCACCAAATGTGTGGTATTTCTTTATTAGGATGAATAAAATTAAATAAAAATTATGTTTTATTGATCTATCGTGTATCTCAAATGTTTGTTAATTCATTATAAATATCGAATTCTGTCATGGCAATTATGGACGAGTTCAGAGTATTGCCTGTTGTCGTTAATCCTTTCTCGTTCATATTTATAGTTTTCGGGAATTCAAATCTGTCTTCGACTATACGAGTCATTTATATGTATCACCATTTCATCTTGCAACTTTTGTTATGAAACATGGAAAGCAGCTTTATAATTATTAGTACTGACTGATAGAGAACCGCCATTATGAGCAGGTGCTCAGAGGCCATCGCTGATACACATTTAGGATTGCCTTATTTTTCATAATTAAACTACTTATGTGTACTTGCGAAAATTATTATTTGTTCATATATATATATATCACTCCTATGTGGACACAAATGGGATCGGATTTACTTAACATGCATTTGTAATATTTAATACATTGTTACACTTTATCTACAATACTACAATAATAGTCATTGTAATTATTTGGAATGCTGACAAAAATAATGAATACATAATTCCCTTGCAAACTGTAATTTTGTGTATAATATGTAATTATAAAGTTTGTACCATAAAAGTGTCTATAGCTTATGTTAAATATATAAATACAAATATTCATACATGATATTAATAACCTGTCTTCCATTACACAGTCATTTAACAGAATCAATTAATATTTAGTAGTATGAAATATTGGGTTTTGCTTAAACAATGTGTATTTGTCAATTACAAAACAATGTGTACCAGCAATAGTGTATATTTATATGAGAAAGCTAACAGAGATCACAGTTACCATGGACAAGTTCGATAGTTATACAGTATTTTCGTTACAAATGATCATGATTTAAATCATTTCTGTAAATAAAATTTGAATACCTCGTAGAAACAACTAATAATAAAAAAAAAGTATTATAAAATCGCATTAGTCAGAATCAGATTAACAAAACGTGCTTCAGATAACCCGTACGTATGAAAATTGGTTGAGTTATGACATATCTACACTGTAAATGTTAGAAGCACTTCCATGTTTTTGAATTGAAACGCCGCTTAATTTAATGCTCACTATTGCAATTCTTTTTAGAAAGGTCATTTGGGGAGTCATTAAAACACTTTTTAATGGAAATTAAGCACAGTGTAAACACACAAAAGTACACTCAAAATAAAACACCGTGTCATTGAAGTGTTTATTGATAGGACGTTTATTGACTAGTTCGTCCAAATTTATGCAAGCAGTTATAAAAAAAATGAGTGGAAAGTCTGGAGACTCGTAAGTGGTATATATGCCAACTAGACAGTCACCGAAAGTGAAGTAATTCAATGAATACTTACATGAGTCATAAAAAGAATTTTATGTTAAGCACCAGATTGTTGAAGAATTAATTGTATGTACGCTTATATGATTTTATCAACACAAGTACAACTATAAATTGAGACTCGTGGTAAATTAAGGAGCTCATGGTCTAGCGGATTTTGATAATCTGCATTTAATGAACGGTAGTGTAGTTCCAATCACATCTGTACACTTTCACAAGTGATTTAAACATTTTCAACGAAAGCTGTTCAGAAACACTTCAGAAAGCAAAATCACCAACAAACAACAATCCAAAACCAGGCTATGTAGGTTTTGCAAAGTGTTCATGAGTATAACTAAAACACTTTTCATCTAAATTGTTTTATTTTGAAGCACTTCTTAAAACAAACACGCATACAATGCTTCACGGGAACACACACGACTATGCAGAGTTTATGTATACGACATAACGAAACGAAACACTTTTTTCCAAACCGTTTCAATTTGACGCACCTCTAAATCAAACTCAATCTAAAACTGTGTATGGCGTCTACGGTATGCATCTATAGTAGACACAATACTTCACCATTTTTGGCAGACATACTGTGCATGCTGCGATGAATTTATTGATTTTAGTATTTTCAATAATAAACAACTTATATAATCACATATTTTGAGAGCGTACATACCATGTACCTGTCACAAGTTGAATAATCGATGCAATTATATCTGCACGTTGTTGATATCAATGCTCGAGTTAGTAAGCTGGATGCCCCAGCGCTAGACATACGTTAATTCCATGTGATCTAATCAGTATATTCATTTTTTTAAAGGTATTATTCTATTGGTAATGCCACGATCATGAATTCAATAGGATGATTACCACACACCTGTGCAAATTTTAGAAAAAATTACACGAGCTCTTATAAGCCTCTAATAATACATAACCAATTAACTAGTATTTAGAAATGTTATTAATACAATAAATACAATGTAAAAACAATTATTAAACAATAATTTAGATTGTTATTTCTTTACTAACAATTTGAGATACTTTTCGTAAACGACGGTGTTCACGATAAACACTATTATATGTTGAGTGTTCAAGTGACTGGTAACTTGTGTCGTGCGCACGCTCATTCAATGATGGAATTATACTATGAGAAGTGTGTGGTCAGTTGGCATATTAGTAAAAGAAGCAACCAGAACTTAGACCAATATATATTATTTTTTTAGATTTTCCGAGGAATGAAGGAAACCGGAGCAAATAAAATCATAGAAATATTGCAGGATTCATAACAGGGATATTCAGCTCAATTCGTGTATGGTAATATTTTCGTTTTCATATTACATGTGCGTTATTTTATAACGACAATAATATTTTACATCTCATATGTCTGATTCGAATATAACATTGTTTGAAACAATAATGATAATTTTTCACACATCACTCACTGATATTTGATAATTTTATATTTTTCAGATTTTAAAAGAAAAGATCGAAGCCGACAATATGTTCGGAATTGTAGTTGTCCTGTTAATATTGGTTAATGTTTGTTCAATGCCCTCGTACTCTATGTCAGAAGTACTATGATTGGGTAAATATAGTTTTAAAATACCACTCTCCACGTTTTAGAGGGCGTTTTTAAAGTGTTGAAAATAAGCAAACAAAGTATTTGATGGATAAAAAAGTGAAATACGAATGAAATAAAGAAATTTAATGCAGATATGCAGATTCCAGCATTGAGTGCGAATGTGATCGCAATAAATGAAAGTAATGATTTTTCATTTGTTCACAATTGTTTTCCAAGGAATTTGATGTGCCCGGAGATACTACATTTAAGACAAAAATGACACACTTTCATTTATGTCAGTGAGGAAAGGATATAAAGATGTTATTGTTTGTTTCAGTCATTATTCATTTGTTTTACAAAAACTATATATGTTTTCTTTTTGAATGTTATAGTCGAACTTACCTTATTAATGTTTATATTTAGGAATAAATATTTAATTTAATATGTGATTTGTTTATCGTATGTTATGATTACTGTACAATAATGCAAAGTGCTTATTAATAAAACGCCGTATTTGATATATTTTGTTTTCCAAAGTGATAATGTTAATGTTTTTTACCATGTGAAAATACATTTTAAAATGTGTCTATGTCACAATCACTTGTCAATATTCAGTTTGTGTTTTGCGTGAAAGCCCTTTTCAATGTGTTATGATAGTAAGCACTTCATTATAAGATGTTGATTGAAACACATTTCTACCTGTCGTGATCATAAACACTTTTCCATATATGTGTTTAGTTTCAAAAGTGTTGTGACATTAAGCAATTTTTATACATGTTCATGGTGAACACAGTTTTCAAAATGTGTGTCGAGTAAAATCACTTTTTAAAGTGTTGTGGTAATAAGCATTTTTATACATGTTACTGGTGGAAACTCCCTGAATTTCAAAAATGTTGCAATAAGACACTAACTGCATGTGTTGTCATAATAAGTAAACGTATGCAAAGGGTCAGTAATGTTTGTTATTGGATTATCCCTTATTGTTAGTCTGCCAGCCTTCCGAAAGCTCTAGCAGTACGGGACTTAACATGACAGTTGTTTTCTTTAATTTGCACGCTCGCGCTTGAAATTATTCGTTATCAGACACAATTAGTTCTGTGGTGTCAGTGGTTAATATGTTTGGCCATTTATAATGTACGCTTATGATAATACAGTAAGTCTACAGCGTTTTATTTATATAAGAAATAATTAGCGAACAAACAACAAATCTGCATAGAAACTCAAAGAAAAGGTTTTCTTATTATCGGAGTCATTTCAATTTCGCCAATGTCTCAAGAAAATTTCATTTTTTTTATTTCAGGATGCAGGCTGATATTTGGTGCATTCTTGGTTGTTCAATTATGGATACAATTTTTGTGGTGGGTGGAAGATATTTTTATTGGTTGTTGTGTCATTGTTTAGACAATATGTAGTTGTCTGGGAATAAATGGTACACTGAACAAGATTTGCAGTTAAAAACAAAATTATTTATACCCCTGGTGAAATTTCAATGTTTTGTGTTTTTCTGGAAAACGACAGGTGGATACAGAATATTTTGACTTTAGTTGTATACCTTTACTTGAAAGGTAAAAATTCTGAATGGGTTTTATACAACCTCATTTGCATAACAAAAAGCATATTACTTTATTTGTATTCTAACTTACTCAAAATTATTCATAACCTTTGTTAAAGCATGCCATTTGGCCATATCCATTTGCTATGCAAATGCTTCAGACATTATGCATGTTGTTTTGTTAACATGTAAAGTTGTGTAGGCCAGTCTGAATAATTTCCAAGATGGTAAGTAAGTTCTGGAATGCCATTGTTCTAGAGTATAAAATCAAGTGCAATAATGGAATCTTCCTCATGCCCCAATGGCAAAAACAAAGGAACTCAGCAACGACCTCGGCATGAGCATTGTGAATGCCCACAAAGATGGGAAAGGCTGTAAAGCGATTTAAAAAATGTCAAAAAATATAATTTTGTTTTCGCTTTCGTTCTGACAACCTAGTACTTGTCTATATATCACGCCACACGTACATTAAATATGTCATTTGAAGTGTTAGTTTTTAATGATCTTTTACGTTTTGAATTTGTTTTCTCGTATTTTTTTTTTACTTAAAGCTTAGAATAGTAGTAAAATGAATTGAATAATGTACATAGCGAATAAAGCGGCAAAATTAGGTGAAATGTGCTTTTTGTATCAAAACAGTTTAAGAATATTTAATTAATATAAATATTAATAAAACTGAACAAGATTTGTCTTAATTATTTCTTGCAATAATTTTATTTGAATTGGGAGCAAACTGTGTCACCAAATCTATACGTTGTATTGTTAAGCTTCTAAAATAAATGGTTAGAATGTCTTGAAACAGATTTAAATATAAAATATGGATTGTAAAATAAGAAAATGAATTATTGTCCTACAAAAAATTATTTGTATATGGCAAGAGTCAAGTACTCACGATATTACTTGGGGTGGAGCATTTAATGCAGTTTTTCTTTTTTTTTCGTTTTTATTTGTGACAACTGCAAATAAAAAGTCACTGAGAATGGAAGGCTAGATCACCAACATCTCACAAATGTATCAAATCATGCTAGAGTGTGATAGTATATGGTTCAGTGACTAACTATTATTTTTTTTCAAATATTAGAACTTTTTTTATTTGGAAAGGTTCTTCTGCATTAATAGAACAGATACTTACCTATATAAGTCACCATATAGATACAGCGGCCGTAACAAAATAGCGATACATATGAATATTGCAATGCAGTTCTGCAAAATACTACCATATACAGTTACTATTCATGATGTAGTTAGGTTGTACATGTTGATTCTAAAATGACATCATTAATGACTATTACCAAATAAAAGAAATCTATCTAAGCAAGGCGGAGTGGAACTGTCAAATGGTATACACATCCAATACTTGAATCACATTTATAATTACTATATGTGCTTCCCAAGTACGTAAGTTCAGGGAAAGTGAATTACATTACAAATCAGTTTTGTTATTTACATCTTGATGAAAACATTACACGTCTGTTCTACAACGATGAAAAAGATATGTAGCATCTACCATAGCACAGTTCTTGTTAGACAAACAATACATGAATGTAGTTAATATACAGACATGGATGCTGTTGAAATTAAACAAGACTTATCATAGTTTACAGTAGTTATATTATACTAGACCAATACACAATATATCATTAAACATTACCAGAAAATGATTGTACAATTCCATGCTAATAATGTGAACGAAATATTTTGTCTATAGTCTAAAGTCGAGGCATGATGGCTTATATTGGTTGATATCAACTGGGACGCGATCTTTGTGAACAACTTGGATACTTGCACAGCTGGGATATTCATGGTGGATTCAGAATAATACACTGAACATAAATTAATCACAGCAATGTATGATGAATTATATTAAAACGCAAGTACTTCACATTTTGGAGAACGTGCCGTGGTTACCTAGGGATATTTGAATGGTATGGTAAATAATCAACATTATTTGCATATTGAAGAAAATCTGAATCAAATTGCATAAAACTGCAGTGTCTGTACACATTTAACGCATCAACGATAATATTTATAATTCGAATACATAATGTAGATTTGTTATTACTACTAAAATACTGTTGTTTCTAGAACACTTACCGGAATGGATTTGCATACATTACATATCTATGTTAAACAGTGGTCGCTTCCGAAGGATACAGTGAACGTAAATAAATTGCAACACAGATATATAATGGATTATATGCAAATCTCTTTATTTTCTATCCAATAGAGATACAGTGTGCTGTGTTGATATGGTATTGTACTGTAATAGCATATTATTTTACCGATGGAAATAAATATTTATATGCTAAATAGATTATTTCAATTTTTGAAATACATTAAGGTCATCGTAACCATGACAATTTAATAACATTTCTACACAATAAAAAATTGTAAAATTTGTGTTCGAGGTCATTGGTACTATGGAAATCATCGATTGCAAACTAAATGATACCATGTTATTGTGATTATATCCTAATCACAATTCACTTTCATTTTTTAATAAAATGCAATTAAATCGTTTCTGTGAGGACCATTGTTTTAGGTTAATACCAACATAAGGCTAACCATAATAAATTAAATTAAATTAAATTAAACAGTCAGTATTAATGAACGGATTGTTGGTTCGTGTATTTGATACGTAAATCAAACATGATCATTGTATCAAGTATTTCTATGAAAGAAAAATAATTGTTAAGCATTTTAGATGATTTTTCTTTCTGAAGATGACAACATTGGTAGCACATATGTCAACACAAGTATGACAGAAATATCGTATTGCAATGGCGCCCACATTTGTGAATACTTTAATCCTATATGGCCACCTATCCACATTAACACCAAGATAATACATTTTGAATATTTTGTGGAGAAATGTGCCTACTCACTCAGACATTTTATACTGTATGATAATTCGAATCAGGTACTAATATCCGAAATTTTAGATTAACCAGATTATGCCTTTCCCTGCCAAATAACAGTGTTAAAATATATATAACATGCTATTTTTTGGAAGATGAGAATTTTTTGAATTGTATTCCTGGATGGAAACTATATCACAACAATATATTTTTGATTTTCATTTTGCCCCATATCATCGTAGCTAAAAGGAAACATATATAAAGAATAAATGTTTGTAGTTAACTCCATAACCGAAATACTAATATATTTCACATGCTCTGAGTTACACCTAACGTTGTACCTCAATAACTACTGATGTATTCAAAGTACTAAGTTGTATTTTGATGCATAATCCCTGTCTCCTAAACACAGAAATAATGTCTCATATTTTTAGTGATTCATAAACCGGGACAACATTCTCTGCAATTCATAAATCAGACAGCAATTATAATATTCTGCATTTCATTAAATATATGTCGAAGTGAAATAAATGTTAGTTATTAGGATAATATAGACAACTGTGTTATACATGACAATCAATTGCGACTGTAATGTTTAAATTTTGAGTTGGCATCGTCCGTTTCTATAGTCATACTGATCTCGATCAATGTACATGCTTGCGTACATTACATTGCTTGTGCATAAATTTGTGGGAATGAAAATTGTAGGTCATTTAGACAGCAGTGTAATTTAAACAGCTGTTTACGACAGAGATAATTTTCAACAAATATAAATACAATTGGTTATTGTGAAAACACTGGAAATAACATATTTATTGTGAATGAAATGGACAATGATAGTATATTGCAGATCTATCAATTATTCTAATACAATACAATATAATACAATACAAAAACTAATGAAGAGGCATTATGTATTCAAAATTACACTGAAAATGCATTTTTCCATGTTTCAAAAAATGAATCATGATACAGAGAGCGTGTTAGGTGATATAGTGTATTTTACATTGAAACTTATAATGTTTACACCATATCTTGGTGCTATACAACAACCATATCAATACCACACACTTGCCGCTAAAGTGTCTTCTGACCTACTTACTGTACACTGTCAAAATTTACTTTATGTAAAAAGAATGGTTTTACTCAAATGATTTCATGCATTCATTATCAACTGCTGGTATCGGTCTGCGCTATGGCTACCATTAAATTTTTAAAATTAGAGCTACTGCTCAGTTCAACTCGGAAAGTTAAATGTGTATATCACAATACTAACTTTCGGAATATTGTTCCTACTAGTTGTTATTCTTAAATTTAAACACTAGATTATCCTTATTTTGTTTTGTATTATTATTCTACTCATGTTGTTATAATATTACTTAAAAGACAAAGAAAAAAGTGGTTAAAGAAATGATCAATATGAATTTGTATTAATTATCAATGTGATGAACATTTCAAAACAGTCTTTGGGTACTGAAAACTGAAAAATTGATAGTCATATATTGTGTAAGCATCGAATGTTTCCATGGTACTGCTGACCTCTATGAGCTTTCACACATGGATAGGACACTGCTGGTACATAATTTTGTATATGCTAAATTTGTTTCGGTATGAACACGAACTTTTTTTTTACTACGGGAGACATGTGTTGTCATTCTGTAAATAAGAAATATGAGATTAGAGTCAGTACAAAACAAATAACAATCTTCTCTGGTTGCATGCTTATTTTCAATTGTTCAGTTGAGCTCTGCAATTGCCAGGTGCTAAGTCTGTTTAGAGAAAATATATCATTACAATAACACAATATATAAGGTTTCTATCATTTTAATCAATGAAAAGAAAAGGTTACTAATCACATGGGGTATATACACTAAATAAAAGAAATCAGAATAGTAAAATGATGTGGATTGCTGCGTTCTCTTTTCTGTCGTATTGCTGCAATGCCTCATTGGTCATGATCAGTTATACATGCAATAAAGAGAAATATAGTATATACTTCCAACATGAAAGCAGGCAGTACATGTTTTTAAAAGGGAGGTCACGCAATATTAAGGGTATGTTCTCCAAGCAAGGCGTAGTGGGAATTTCGCAATGGATAGGTGCGGTTCAGAGAAAATGGGTTACAGTATATACCTGTTTGGTTAATTACATATTAAGAAAACAAATACACGTCTGTCCAAAAAAAGTGAAAAAAGGTATGTAGCATCTAGCATAGCACAGTGCTTGAACAACAAAAATACAAAAACGCATGTTGTTTACGTAATATTAGTTAAACCAGACGTAACATATGCTACATAGGTTAGTATCTAATCCACAAGTACTATTTTAACCTTACCAGAATATGTGAACCACCTGGATATTGCACAGCTGGGATACTCATCACAACACGATATATGACAAATAATCAATTCACGATATAAATTTATGGTCACATTTTGGTTCAGTAAAATTATCTGATTGGTATGATATTCTGGGATATTTTTGTTGAATAAACAATACTGCATCAAGATCTTATTTGAAATTCATGAAAACAAAAGCGTATTATAGCATGGCGTTTCTGATTTCTCTAGTGTTTTTTAGTGTAACGAAATATAACAGTTTGTGTTATCAATTGAAAGTATTTATTATTTTAATTAAAACTACACATGCATATGCTGAATGAATTATTTCAAGTTAATAAAATCATCATTGCCACGAAAATTGTATTAGATTTCGAAATGTTAACAATATGCACAACTTGTGAAGGATATATTGTGAACGTATAATCCAAATATGGAAAGAAAAAAATTCACACATGGTATGATTCATTTAAGCACATAAACATTTAAAATAATTTTTAATTTATGAAAATGTGCACCAGCAATATCGTATTAGATTCATGTGAAAGCTGACAGGTCAGCGATACCATGACAACGTTTAATTGTAACACAATATGTGACATGATACGTATAACAACTGGTCATGATATTCATCATTCCTGTAAATAAAATTTGCATATTTTGTAAAAACAAATAATAACTGCAAAAATGTCATAAAATAGCAATTGCCAAAATAAAGTTGAACGAGTTAATCAGTCTATTACTAAGCAAAAATTGTTAGTACTTATTAAAGATTTGTATTGCAGAATGAGTAAGAGTAGATGGAGTGAATTTACTTGACAGAATTGAACAGGTGAAGCCTTCCTTGTTATGTAAAATTTAATGGGTCATTGATGTGCAAACATATATGTTCACATTGTTCACATTATTATTAGACTGGTGATACCTATATCATGCATGTATAATTATTTTATAGATTACTTAACATCACTTAACTTAATATCAAAAGACTTTGTAAACAAATCAAATTTAAAACATGATGTGAATGCCGATGTCATACTATAATCTCAATCATTTCACAAAAGTCACCATTTTTTTCAGTTCAAGTCTTTGACTGCACGAATCAACTATATATCATCATCGCACCATATAAATTCCAATATGTATTACTCGGAACCAGAGAGCAACATATTCGGGCAGAATGGTAAAGCGCTGACATACGATGCACTTCTGCACCAGACCATTATTTTTACACAATTGTGTGTACATTCCAACGTTTCAAATGAATTTAAGCATTATCTATGTTCACATAGTATCTCAAAGTTAGCCATAATAGCTTCTAGTGCAAGCAAATAGCAGGTTATCACATGTAATTTTTTTTAAAACGAGAAACGTCATTCAGTATCATGAACTTAAAAACGACAAATATAGTATACATCCCCAAAATAAGAATAATTATCACAAGTCGCTGCTGTTACGCATGCTGTGATTGATTGAGACTCGGTCACATGACATTGAATAAAAATGGATATTACATGGTATATATTGCCCGCCAAGTGGATATTACAAAGGTATATCACATGGATGACGTCACTGAAACTACTGCGCAAAGATTCTCCGCATAACAAATTGTCGTTCGCTGCACTGGTGCTGCTCCAGCCGCTTTTATTTTCGGGATTGCTTTCAGGGTTTTGATGATACTTTAGCCATCCGAAATAGACATTGAACGTGCCAGAATGGATATTAGGTAAGATATTCTGTTTTGATGTTTAGGGAACTTTTTATATGGAGCAAAAATGTACGGCAAATCCGCCACTGAAACGTCGCAGTCGGGGTCGCTGCAGCGCGTTCTACGCTGTAAGCATGTCTATGCGTTGCACGCCGATGCTAACCGAAAACGCTCTAAGATATGTGGCCTGTGAATAGGTGTGGTACGTTTGCGAGAAGGTGAATTCAGTCATTTTCACGGCACTCTGACTTTTTTATCTGTAGAGTTATCAAATAACTTGCGTTTGAGAATTTTTCAATTCATTTCAAAAATGTTATTCTCGATAATTTGAGTGATTAACAATGCTGAGTATCCATTTCTGAAAAGAACGTGTATTTCGCTTTTTTCAGCAACGAATGTATGTATGTTATTGAGCAATGTGAAACTTGTTAAAATAGATAAAATTAAATATTGCATACTTGTTATTTTGTGGGAGAGCGGGTATGAGTGATGTATGGTTGCTGTGATTTTCGATGGTCGATGGTCGATGTTTGTGCGATTGTGTATACATTCCGACGTTCAAAAAGGCTATAAGCTAAAATTCTGTACAGATATTATTAATTCAGTTTCGCTTCAATGTTCATTTGTTTGAAGTGTCAATTTTCACAATTATTACATCTACAGTTTCATGAAAGTGTTAAATTACATAAACAGACTTATTCATTTGCGAAAACGTTGATGGCCCTTCTTCTAGCGATTGGTAATATTTTTTACAAGTACTATATATGTCTGTCTTTTTAAAAGTTATAGTCGAACTTACCTTATTAATGTCTTTATTTAGAAATAAATAATTACTAGAATAAAACAAAATGTGTAATATTTTGAAACACCTAGCTTTACAGTGTATAACTAAGCGACTACATCATATATAAAAACATTTTAAATTTCACCAAGAAGTAGATTGTTGTACACGGTTGACTCCCTCCCTGTTATAACACTATATTTAAACTTAATAAATCATTAATATCTAAATATGTTTATATTTATTTATTATTTGATGAAATGCACTATAAACTTTATATGATGAAGTCAACATAACATAGATGTAAGTTGGTTAAAATGTGGATTTTCTGAACGGAAGCAAGGTAGCCTCAGTAGTGTTTGGCAAATATTAACAAGGCAGGTTTAATATGTGTGTTTCAAAAATTAACTCAGGACAATGCAATGTTTATTCGCCACCACTCATTATTTTGAAATTTGAATCCCCTTTGTTCAAGTGAGCACAAACAATTATTAGGAAATGGGCTTCAGTCAAAAACACTGATAATATAATATGACCTTCATGATTCATGATATTCACAACATTTCTCGCCGCCTACTACGGCAGGAAAGGTCCAACATACTAGAAGTTCTAAGACACACACATCCGGCTGTAAGTATTGCAAAGTCCTAAGAAGTATCAATGTTATTGTTCTCACTTTGAAATCAGACCACTCTCTATAGTCATAGACGTGTTAGTACGTCCATGCACAGTACCTATTTCACGGGACTGTGGTCTATGCTATAGTAGTCTGAGCCCAGAATCATTGATGCAATTTTTTCAAAACAAATTGAAGTTCTGGGAGCGTAAATTGTACACCTGATTGAGCTGTGAAAGCTCGAGCCTTAGGTTTACGTTGCCGACTGCTGAATTGTTTCGTGGCCTTAATTGAAGTAACTGCTGCCCGTCTGCATTTGGGGGTCTTGCACTCTTTCGCCATATCATGTGATCCACAAAGTTAGGATGTGTTATCAGTAGCTATCTGACACACAATGAGTGTTCACAAACACTTGAGTGGATGGTTTCCGATCCTGTTTGTTTCACAGATGCTCTAAGAAAATGCTCAAACCGTGAATACTAATTACCCAAATGTAAGCATTTTACTTGTTTCTACATGTACTATTAAACATATTTCAGTGGAACATGGTACATAGATACGCTGGAAAAAAAAACTGACATGATTTAGTTGAAATATATGAATATTAAACCTAATCTGAATACTTATAAACCAATTTCAAGCATTTACATATTTTTCTAATGAAATATTCAAAAGATTTTAATAAAACTTTTTACATATTACATAGACTGTTTTTTTTGATAGAAAATCTAAACATGTTAATTACATCAATTGCATATCAATTAGACAATATTTAACTTTTCCACCAATACATGCACATGTAGATGATTAGAGATAAATTTCATGTTTGAGCTTACTAATTACCTAATTTGCAAAAAATAACCTATTTATAGGTGCTCTATGGATTTCCACTTTTCCAGTACCGCTGATCAAATTTTGATGACACTAGGTACATATGTGCTTTCCGGTAACCAACAGTTCTTATGGGAAATGTTTCATTGTTTCTTGATTTTTTTTCAAAACTCGATAAAACGATGAATTTAGACCATGCAGTGTGCTGTGTTGTTATGGTATTGTACTGTAATAGCATATTATTTTACCGATGGAAATACATATTTATATGCTAAGTGAATTATTTCAATGTTTGAACAGCATTAAGGTAATCATACCCTTGACAATTACATAAAATTTCTACACAATAGAAGTTTGTTAAACCTGTGTTTGATACAAAACAAAGTTGACTAAACTAATATTTTTTTTTGTATTTTGCCTGGTACATTTTATATTTTTGAAAATGATTTTTTGTATTTTTATTCCCTGCATTTGTTATTTCCAATTGGTGATGTTGATACCTGTCTATAACAGTACGAACAATAAAATAAGGGTTTGTAGTTAATGTCAAATATGAGAAGAATATCCACACAACCTGTATTGATAATTTAAACTTTATACCAGATTACAGTTGACACAATTAAATATTTGGCCCTACCATATACTTACTATGTCAAAATAATGATTTTTTAAAAATAATATTGATTTGCCATTGCCAGGACAGGGTAGACACGACCAGCCATTTTTGGATGTTGAAGGTGCAGCTTTATTATTAGACCTCCATATTTAGTGACTCTTCGGTATTTGTATTGAAGTACAAATAATCGAGTAATATGATTTGATATGTAAGTAAGCTTTTCGAGGTCAACGGTACAATGGAAACCATCGTTGGCAAAATAATGAGGGTATATTATTATGTTTATATTCTAGTAAAAGATAACATATTAAATTACAATTCACCTTCATCTTCTTTAAAATGTAATTAAAAATTTCATGTGAAGAACGTTTCTTATTTCAGGTTAAAATTAACACAATACTAACTATAATAATACATTAAACTGTCTGTATTCCCGGACGGATGATTTGTTTGTATATTTGATACGAAAATAAAACATGATCGTTGAATCAAGCGGTTCTATGAAAAAGAAATGCTGATTAAGCATTTTAGATGATTGTTTTCTGAATATATAAGATGGCAACATTGGTAATGCCTATTCCTCCGATCCACTTCAGCTCCAAGGTCATATATTTCAACCATATAACAATTTGAATATTTTGAGAAGAAATGTGACTACATACCCTTACATGTTAC
Organism: Saccoglossus kowalevskii; assembly: GCF_978046115.1. Taxonomy (NCBI): domain Eukaryota; kingdom Metazoa; phylum Hemichordata; class Enteropneusta; family Harrimaniidae; genus Saccoglossus; species Saccoglossus kowalevskii. Next base: position 37,683,007 of record NC_140644.1, on the reverse strand, counting down.
AATATATGGTAATCCAAATTTGATGCGAACAATCTGAAATTTCAGATGAACTACATTATGCCTTCCTCTGCAAAATAATAGTGTTAAAATATAATAGACATGCCATTTTTTCTAAGAGAGCAAGATCCGTGATATACCTATAATTATGAGTACTATTTTAATCGTATTCCTGGATGACCACTATATCACAATAACATGCGTTAGATGTTCACTTTGTCCCTATCATCGTAGCTGAAAAGAAACATATATAAAGAGTAATATATGTAGTTCACTAAAATTGTTTTTCTTTTTGACATTGTCCTTTATTGAAAATCCTAACCAGTTTGGATCCCTGTCGAGTTTGTAAAATGCACGTAACAAATCATCTAGGAATAGAATATTCATGTGTGTGTCTACTGATTTGATTAAATTATTACCAATTATTACCAATTATTATATTGGTGACTTTCAAGAAACGAAGCCATTCAGCATGAACATTTGTTTCTGTTACATGCAACAGACTCCAGAAAATGCCGTTCAATTTAAATATTACGGTATTCCTATTGCAACACGTAACCATATAATAAAAAGTGCGCGATATGGTTTATCTGGCTGTGGTCATATTCACCTTATTGATCATATACTGATTTTATTAGGATGCCTTGAAAAAGTCTTCAATGTTGCATGAATTGCCAAACGCTCATTGAGATCACAAACTTTGATGATGAGCCTAACTCTAACCAAGAAGAGGTTCAATTATAGACTGAATCACTTCATGACACAGCTTTAATGACTAAACTAATACAATGCTATGTTTGTTTGCTATGCCTTATGGTGGGGAAAGGACAATTGTCACACATGTGGTAGAAAGTCTTCGAATAATATTTGACCATACCCTACTTATAATATTTAACCTGATCCTAAATTTTGCCGAGCGCATACAGTTGCCACTAGTGCCATAACCCATATCACAGTTAACTAGGATCTGACTAGAGCAACCAAAAATACTATTACGTTGCACATGCTCTGAATTGCCCCTAACGTTGTACCTTAACAAATACTGGTGTATTCAAAGTTCTATTTTGATGAAAAATCCCTGTCTCGTAAACAAAGAAATATCGTCTCACGTTTTTTTATGATTCGTAAACCGAGACAACATTCTATGTCATCATTAATCAGACGATATTAATAATATTCTGCATTTCATTAAATATATGGCAATTGTAAATGATAGTTATAATAATAATGTAGACAACTGAGTTTATATATGAGAATTAAATGCGACTGTAATATTTACATTTTGAATTGGCATCGTTCGCTTCTATAGTCCCATTGACCTCGATCAATTTACATGCTTGAGTACATTACATTGCTTGTGCGTGGATATAGTATACTATTACATTGAAACTCATAATGTTTACACCATCTGTTGGTGCTATACAAAAAACCATAACATCACCACACACTTGCCGCTAAAGTGTCTCGGACCAACTTATTGTACACTGGAGTATATCATATTTGAACCTATTATATCTGAACTGAGAATCTAAAGATTGCAATGTTACTCCAAGAACAGCAATGTTTTATACACTTCAAGTATCGTCAATGTAATATTTACATTTTGAGTTGGCATCGTTCGTTTCTATAGTCCCACTGACCTCGATCAATTTACATGCTTGAGTACATTACAGTGCCTGTGCGTGGATTTGTGTGAATGAAAATTGTAAGTCATTTAGACAGCAGTGTAATTTAAACAGCTGTTTACGACAGGGATAATTTGCAACAAATATGAATACAAATGGCTATTGTGAAAACATTGAAAACAACATAAAATTTAGCAATGACTGTATATTGCAGATCTATCAATTATTCTAATACAATACAATAACAAATAAATAGGCAATGTGTATTGTAAATTACAATGAAAATCCATTTTGCATGTTTCAAAAAAAATGAATCATAATACAAAGAGCCTGTTAAGTGATTTAGTATACTATTACATTGAAACTCATACTGTTTACACCATCTGTTGGTGCTATACAACAAACCATAGCATCACCGAACACTTGCCGCTAAAGTGTCTCTGACCAACTTATTGTACACTGGAGTATATCATATATGAACTTATTATATCTGAACTGAGAATCTAAAGATTGCAAGGTTACTCCAAGAACAGCAATATTTTATACACTTCAAGTGTCGTCAATGTTTTAACAACGTGAACTGACCCACATTTTCTCATTCATTTAAAAAACATTGTTCCTTAACGTGGACTTCAACGATAATGCAGTGCACAATTGGTATATTTACATTCTATTGAGCTTGTGTCAAAATTTATTTTTTGTAAAAAAGAATGGTTTTACTCAAATGATTTCATGTATTCATTATCAACTGCAGGTATCGGTCTGCACTAATGCTACCATTACATTTTTAAAATTAGGGCTACTGTTCAGTTCAACTTACAATGTTTAATTTGTTGGAAATTTACATGTGTATATCACAATACTAACTTTCAGAATATTTTTTTCTACTAATTGTTATTCTTCAATTTAAAAGATTTTGAAACACTAAATTACGAGATTATTTTTGTGATTCTCCTTATTTTGTTTTGTATTATTATTCTACTTTTTCATCTTGTTATAATATTACTTAAAATACAAAAAAGTGGTTTAAGGAATGATCAATATTAATTTGTATTAATTATCAATGAGATGGACATTTCAAAACATTGATCGTCACATATTTTGTAAGCATCAAATGTTTCCATGGTACTGCTGACCTCTATGAGCTTTCATACATGGATAGGACACACCGCTGGTACATAATTTCGTATATGCAAAATTTGTCTCGGTATGAACACGAACTTTTATTTGTTAATACGGGACGCATGTGCTGTCCTTCTGTATATGAGAACTATGAGATTAGAGTCAGTACAAAACAAATAACAATCTTCTCTGGTTTCATGCTTATTTTATTTTTTTTCAGTTGAGCTATGCAATTGCCTGGTGCTAAGTCTGTTTAGTGAAAATATATCATTAGAATAACACATGGCCATGGTCAGTTATTTAACTAGACATGCATTTAACACAACCTCGTTCCTTTGACTCGAAATAAAGAGAAATATAGTATATACTTTCAACATTAAAGCAGGCAGTACATGTTTACAAATGTATGTCACACAATATTAAGGGTCTGTTCGCAGTACAAACTTTTTTCCGATTTTAATTGCTCCATTCAGTGCTGCAAAATACTGTTAAATACAGTTACATTTGCAGTAAATTTATTCTAAAATGACATCATAAACGACTATTACCAAGCAAAAAAACTATCCAAGCAAGGCGTAGTGGGGATTTCTACAAATAGTCTACGGAGCGAATACAATGAATCACATTTAAGATTACCATCTGTATTTCCCTATGGATTGGTGCGGTTCAGAACAAGTGGGTTACGGCATATACCAGTTTGGTTAATTACATATTAAGAATTACATGTCTGTCCATCAACGTGGATAAAGTTATGTAGCATCTAGCATAGCACAGTGCTTGAACGACAAAAATACATAAACGCATGCTGTTGACGTATTATTAGTTAAATCAGACTTAACATTGGTTAGAGTCTAACACACAAGTACTATTTTAACCTTACCAGAATATGTTAACCACCTGAATTTTGCACAGCTGGGATCCTCATGGTGGCTACCGAATATAAGTCAATCATAACACGATATATGACAATTTATAAATTCACGATATAAATATATGGTCAACTTTTGGTTCAGTTAAATTATCTGATTGGTATGATATTTTGGGATATTTGTTTTTGATAAACAATATTGCATCAAGATATTACTTGAAATTCATGAAAACAAAAGCGTATTATAGCATGGTCTTTCTGATTTCTCTCGTGTTTTTTAGTGTAACGAAATATGTTAACAGCTTGTGTTATCAATTGAAAGTAATTATTATTTTAATTAAAACTACTCATGGATATGCAAAATGAATTATTTCAAGTGAATAAAATCATCATTGCCACGAAAATTGTATTAGATTTCGAAACGTTAACAAAATATTCACAGATGGTAAATTCATTTAAAAACATACACATTTAACATGATTTTGAATTTACAAAAATGTGTACTAGCCTTCTAGTTCAAGCAAAGAACAGGTCATCACCAGTATTTTTTTTAAAACGAGAAACGTTATTCAGTATCATGAACTTAAAAACGGCTAATATAGTATACATCCCCACTACATCTCACTGCTGTTACGCATGCTGTGATTGGTTGAGATTCGGTCACATGACATTGAATAAAAATGGTTATTACATGGTATATTGCCCGCCAAGTGGATATTACATAGGTACATCACATGGATGACGTCACTGAAACTACTGTGCAACCATACTGCACATAACATATTGTCGTTCGCAGCACTGGTGCTGCTCCGGTCGCTGTTGTTTTTGGGGTTTCGTTCAGGGTTTTGAGGGAAATTTGGCAATCTGAAATAGACTGTGAACGTGCCAGAATGGATATTAAGTTATATACTCTGTTTTGATGTTTAGGGTACTTTTTATATGGAGCAAAAAATGTACGGCAAAGCCGCCACTGAAACGTCACAATCATGGTCATTGCAGCGCGTTCTACGCTGTGAGCATTTCTACGTATTCCACGCCGATGCTAACCGAAAAACGCTCTAAAGCTGTGTGGCTTGTTATAGGTGTGGCACGTTCGCGTGAAGGTAATTTCAGTCATTTCCACGCCACTCTGACAATTTTATCTTTAGAGTGATCAAATAACTTGCGTTCGAGAATTTCTCAATTCATTTTAAAAATGTTATTCTCTATAATTTGAGTGATTCACACTGCTGAAATACGGTTCAACTAAAAAAGAGCATCCATGGCTATAACATTTACTGAGTGTATTTCGTTTGTTTTTCAGCAAACAATGTATGTTATTGAGTAAAGTGAAACTTGTTATAATAATTAAAATAAAATATTGCATACTTCAAATGTAAGTGTTGTTGTTTTGTGGTAGAGCAGGTGTGAGTGGTGTATGGTAGCTGTGATTTTCATGTCAGATGTCTGTTCGATGTGATAAAATAAATAAAACATGGTCATTACCACCATCCCCTTGGGCAGGCAACAAATCATGATATTACCCTTACAACCATGTGTTATTATTTAAATAATATATGTGCAAATAATATTTTACTGCGATTACATTATTATCATAAATGTGTTTTCCAAGCTAACAAGCTATGTAGAATACAACCATATACATGTACAGTCCAGAATTTATCCAATATGACAAATCTTAGATCATATAATTACTAAATTAACACGTGACTTATTTGCATAGTGATTTCATGGCGTTTAGGATATCTTTATTTATGGAAGAATGTAACTTAGATTCTCTTCTTCTTTAAATATTATATTCAACAAAACATATTTCGTGCCACAGTATAACATATCAGTTGTTACACAGATTCCCAAACAGTTTTAGAATGTATAATTCTATATTTGTATATTAGATTTAGGTAATTCTAATGTTCTTTTTTTTCACAGGTGAATAAATAACACTCAAAACTATTCAGGAGTTTCCAACTTCCGCTAAATTTTGTCAATATTCATATCAACACTCAGCGCCTAGTTTATGCTTTATGCACATAAATATCCTGATCTTAAACTTCAAATGCAAGTAATTGGGTCACAAACGGAACATGTGTGTCAAGTTTTTGTGACAATGCCGATCTTTTTTTTGAAGTTATATTGTGAACATACATACATAAATTAGCCATAATGTTGTACCACCCTATAAACGTAGTGAATGTGTGTACGTTGAGCCTCTGCACTCTGCCCGACATTATGCACACAATCAGCGTACAGTGTATTCAGGTGGGTTTACATATTTTATAATTTTCGCTGTAAACTGGTGTAACTGAATACTTTTATGCTTCGAACATGTTCACCCTCTACAATTTCTCTCTGAAGGTAATGTGCAAAATAGGTTGACTTGGGACAACTCTACCGTTTGTTTCTATAGTATATTTTTTTTACTTGTTAGGAAAGAGGAAATGTGCATTATAAGAAAACAAACATAGTATTACACTACACGCGTGCCGTTTGTTTTGCTACACTGGTTCAGTACTGCACACGGTCAGATATTACACAGCCAAAATCTGTCTGACATATCATATATTATTGTTGAAAAGTATAATGCATTTTTCCAGAGATAAGGGTTGCGTCGAGACGAGTATATGTGTCAATTTTGTACCACGATATTAGCAAATAGTGCACATCTTGTCATGTTGTTATTTATTCATTAACAGCCTGACACACGGACATAACTCCTGGCACAGCAATAATTTTATATGGACCGTTATTATTGACAAAATATACCTATATTTATTCACACCTAGTATTTTGAGCCAAATTGGCACATGACTATAACTAGATACCAATGATTTGCATTTTAATTCGTGCTGTGCCATTGTTAAATAATTTGCACCAGCTTGGCACATGGCATGAGTGCTTGGTAAAAAAAAAGTTAAATTGGCAATCTGAAGAAGAATGTGCAACCCAAATGTGAATCAGCAATCGCAATTCGTATCTGAATCACGTTCATTCATAAAAAAATAGTCAGAAATTTTGGGAGAGGGGAATTTGTCCACAATCTACATATTGATTTGTTATGGTATTGTACTATAATAGCATATTATTTTACATGTTATATGGATTATTTCATCTTTAGAATAGCATATAGCATTAAGGTCATCGTTATAATGGCAGTTTTATAAAATTTGTGCACAATAAATGTATGTAAAATTTGTGCTTGATACCGTAAACGTCTTTTTAAAAATAAGAATTATAAAAATAATATAAACTTGCCATAGTCAAGATAGAGGAAACACAACCTACTTGAGATTGTTTCGGGTGTTGAATGTGTAGATTTATTATTAAGCCTCCGTATTTAGTGACTCCATGGCATTTGCGTTGAGGTATAAATAATCGAACCTGGAATCACCGATTCGAGAGAAATTACTTGATAGAGTTGTGTATAAGTGATTATTGTTCTACAAATCCCCTTACGTTAAACTAAGGAGTATCGTGTTTTTTTTCAGAAAATTCACATGTGTTTCATGATTGGCAACAATGTCTTCGGCTATACAAGGTTGAATACACTATATTCACGAATACAAGTAAAAAATTATTATTTTATTTTAAACAATGGTATATGACGATGAAGATGGCACAAAAGCATACAATTTTCAGTCTTTGGATTGGCAGCAGTTTTCATATAAGTCTGAAAGACGGTACTTAACGTTCACACATTCAAAGATGCCTAGCTTTCATAATTACACAGTTTATGTTATATATAGCTGATAAATAATGTCTCAAAATAATTTCGATTGACAGAATATTCATAATTGTATTGGATAATTCTAGATATTTAAATCAAGTCTATCGCAATATTAAAGGTCAGTACCATACTTCAAATCATTGGTACATTGTTTGCAACGTCAATCAATTCAAATGTATTCATGTAAATATAATTTAATTGTTATTCTCCATAGGTATGATTTATTTGTCAATACATTTAATTATGATTATATATTATAAATTAAACAGTCAGTATTACTGAACGTTTTTTTGTTTGCGCATTTGATACGTAAATAAAACATGATTATTGTATCAAGTAGTTCTATGATAACAAACATGTAAATCATTTTAGATGAATTTTTTCTTTCTGAATATCTAAGATGACAACATTGGTAGCACATATGTCAACACACACAGTATGGCAGAAATATCGTATTGCAATGGCGCCCAGATTTGTGAATACTTTAATCCTATATTGCCACCGATCCACCTTAGCACAAAGATAACACATTTCAACCAGATAATTAATTTGAATATTATCACTCAGACATTTTATAGTGTATGATAATTCGAATCCGGTACTAATATCCGAAATATTAGATTAACCAGTTGCTTCATTTCCCTGCCAAATAACAGTGTTAAAATATATATGACATGCTATTTTTTGGTGATGAGTCCTTTTTTAATTGTATTCCTGGATGGAAACTACATCACAACAATATGTGTTTGATTTTCACTTTGCCCCATATCACCGTAGCTAAAAGGAAACATATATAAAGATTAAATGTATGTATTTCACTCCATAACCGAAATACTAGTATATTTCACATGCTCTGAGTTACTCCTAATGTTGTACCTTAATAACTACTGATGTATTCAAAGTACTGAGTTGTATTTTGATGCATAATCCCTGTCTCGTAAACACATAAATAATGTCTCATATTTTTAATGGTTCATAAATCGGGACAATATTCTCTGTCATGCATTAACCAGACAGAACTTATAGCATTCTGTATTTCATTGAATATATGTCGAAGGGAAATAAATGTTAGTTATTGGGATAATGTAGACAATTGTATTTATACATGAGAATCAAATGCGACCGTAATGTTTAAATTTTGAGTTGGCATCGTCCGTTTCTATAGTACCGCTGACCTCGATCAATTTACATGCTTGAGTACATTACATTGCTTGTGCGTGGATTTGTGTGAATGAAAATTATAGATCATTGTGACAGCAGTGTAATTTAAACAACTGTTTATGACCGATCATTTTCAGCAAGTATAAATACAAATAGCTATTGTGAATAAACTAGAAAAACATATTTATCGTGAATGAAATTGACAATGAAAGTATGTTCAGATCTATCAATTATTCGAATACAATACAGTAACTAATACAGAGGCAATGTGTATTCTAAATTACACTCAAAATGCATTATGCATGTTTCAAATAATGAATCATATTACTGAGAGCTTGTTAGTGATATAGTATATTATTACAGTGACAATCATAATGATTACACATTCTTTTAGTACTATACAACAAACCATAGCATCACCGCACACTTGCCGCTAAAGTATATTCCGACCTACTTACTGTACACTGGATTATATAATATCTGAACTTTATATATCTGAACTGAATATCTTAACATTGTACATTTCGAAATGCTACTCTTGGAACAACAATGCTTTACCCTCTTCAAGCCCATATTTCCTCATTCATTATAAAAACATAGTCCCTTAATGTCGGACATCATCTATAATTTTGAACTCCAACGACAACGCAGTACGCAAACTGGTCTCTTTACATGCCATGGAGCTTGTCTCAATATTTATCTTTGGTAAAAATAATGTTTTGCTTCAAATGATTTCATTTATTCATTATCAATTGCTGTTTTTTTAAAAATAAAGGCTACCGCTCAGTTCAACTTACGTTGTTCACTTTTTAGAAATTTACATGTGTAAATCACAATACTCACATTCGGAATATTTTTTTCTACTAATTGTTATTCTTCAATTTAAATGATAGTGATTTTATTTGAGATTTTCCTTATTTTGTTTTGTATTATTTTTTACTTTTTCATCGAGTTATAATATAATTTAAAATAGCAAAAATTGTGGTCAATGAAATGATAAATATATTTTTTTATTAATTACCAATACTATTGATATTTTAAAATATCAAAACAGTCTTTGGGTACTGAACCGTTTATTTATGTTTATTGTATCAAAACTAAAAATTGATCGTCATTGATTTTGTAAGCATCGAGTGTTTCCATAGTATCGCTGACATCTATGAGCTTTCATACATGGATAGAACACACCAGTGGTACACCATTTTGTATATGGTAAATGTATTTTGTTATGGACACGAACGTCTATTTGTTAATTCGGGAGGCATGTGTTGTCCCTGTTTATATGAGAGCTGTGAAATTAGAGACAGTACAAAACTAATAACAATCTTTTCTGATTGCCTGCTTATTTCAAAAGTTTTCAGTTGAGCTCTGCCATTGTCAGAGGCTAAGACAGTTTAGTGAAAATATAGCATCACAATAAAACAACATAAAAGGTTTCTAACTTTTTAATCAATGAAAATAAAAGTGCGCTACTATGATGGAAAGAATTCAAAAGTGTAAAGAGATTTTGATTACTGCTTTCCTTTCTTTCTTAACATTATGACAATGTCTCAGTTATTTAACTAGATATGCATTTAACACAACTTCGTTCCTTTGCCTCGAAATAATGATAAATATAGTATATGCTTCCACCATTAAAGCAGGCAGTATATGTTAAAAAAATATGTCACCATATATTAAGGATCTTTTTGCAGTACAAACTCTTTTGAATTGATTTGAACAGTACCATACAGTTGTGCAAAATACTACCAGATACAGTTATTTACAGTTTAGTTATTTACATATCGGGGAAAAATTACACGTCTGACCAACATCGTGAAAAAAAGTATGTAGCATCTAGCATAGTACAGTGCTTGTACGACAAAAATACATAAACGCATGCTGTTGACGTAATATTCGCTAACCCAGACTTGGCATAGTCTACTTTGGTTAGTATCTAACACACAAGAACTATTTTAACATTATCAGAATATGAACGGATGTACACTTCATTTATGTGAACTACCTGAATATTTGCACAGCTGGGATATTCATGATGGCTTCCGAATAATACACTGAATATAAATAAATCGCAACACGATATATGACAAATTATAGATTCACGATATAAATATATGGTCACATTTTGGTTTAGTTGAATTACCTGATTGGTATGACATTCTCGAATATTTGTTTTGAATAAACAAAATTGCATCAAGATCTTATTTGAAATTAATGTATTATTACACGGTGTTTCCAATTTCCCTCGTGTTTTTAGTGTAACGAATCACGATAAAATCTTGCGTTATCACTTGAATTTCTTTTATCTGGCGAGGTTCATCTATAAAAATAGAACAGATGTGCTAAGTAGCTTATTTCAAGTTTAGAATATCGTCATTGCCATAACAATGTTATTATATTTCAAAATGTTATTAATATGCAATCTCTAACAAATACTATTGGAATTACAATATCTGTTATAATTAAATTACTCATGCCAACTTACAAAACTAAATATGATTCCTTCGTATATATAACACCTATGTTTATAAATTACTAAACTGAGCACAAATAGGAACTGAATGTCCGTTATGTCATGCAGTTGTAATAATGTTTACGTTACCTGCTCTTAAATCACACTACTACAACAATGGTCTTGGGCAAATATGGTATGCCCGTCATTGTAGTTATTTGGAGAGCTAACAAAAATAATAAATACATAATTCAATTGCTCACTATTTTTTTCATTATTGGTAATTATTTATATACATCCAATACAGATTCTACTAGATAATGAGCGTTTAAAGTTGACTCCAAATATAGAAAGAAAAATATTCACCAATGCTATGATTCCCTTAAGCTCATAAACATCTAACATAATTTAGAATTTACAAAAATTTATGTGAAAGCTGACAGAGGTCAGCGATACCATGGCGACATTCGAACACAATATGTGACATGATACGCGTAACAAATAATTATGATATATATGCAAACTTTGTAAAAAATTATAACTACAAAATATTTTTAAACTGCAATAGCAAAGAACAGTATAAAAGTTAGTTCAGATCAGAAGTACTTTTGAAAGTTGAATGAGTTAAAATGAACTTAATCAATCTATATTACTAAGCATCGATACTTACTGCTTCTTGATGATACTGCAGAATGAATACTGCATGAATCAAATTACTCCATGGCCACTGTTGTTCGGTTCAAATATTGACTACACTCGTAACCATCCATATATCACCATCTGACCATGTAAATTGTAATATTTATTTCTTGAACCCAGAAAGCAACATTGTATATATATTGCTTCAAGTTAGTAAATCACTGACACAAGAAGTCTACAGCAGGCCACAACTATTGTGTATACATTTCCACGTTCAAAAAGGCTATAAGCTATAATTCTGTATTGTAACATTGTATCACTTCAGTTACACTTTATTTCTCAATTTTCACAATTATTACATCTACAGTTTCATGAAAGGTTTAAATTACATAAACACATTTGTTCAGTTGCGAATAAGTTGATGACCCTTCTTCATGCGATTGATAATATTTTTACAAGTATTATATATTTCTGTCTTTTTAAATGTTATAGTCGAACTTACCTTATTAATGTTTATATTTAGAAATGTGTGATTTTTTTATCTTATGTTATGTTTGCTGTACAATAGTGCAAAATTCATGATTTGTTTGATATATATTTTGTTTTCCAGAATAATAATTTTAAAGCTTGTTACCATGTTATCTGTGTAAATACGTTTTAAAATAGTAGTGTCTTTTTTACAAGCACTATTCAGTTTATGTTTTGCGTGAATAGACTTTTCAAATCGTTCCGATGATAGACATGTTTTCTATGTGTTTATCAGAATGTGTGTCTAGTGAACAAACCTTTCAGATGTTATGGTAACAAATATGTCCTCGGTTTAGACGCTTTTCTACCTGTCGTGATCATAAACAATTTACAATATGTGTGTCTAGTTAAAGCACTTTCAAAATGGTTCTGACATTAAGTACTTTTAATACATGTGTGTCTAGTAAAATCACTTTTTAAAGTGTTGTGATAATAAAAACATCCATAAATATTAACTACATGTGTTATAATGATATGCATTTCACGCAATTGTGCAGTTAATAAACACTTTACGTTTTTTTAAAGTGGAGACAAGCTTATAAACACTTTAAAAGTTTTATTTTAAAAGATTAATGTTGTAAAATAACACATTTGCCATTATAAGAACACACATATTGTGTCTCATAATACACTTAAAGAGATTTTAAAATAAGGAAAATCTGTGTCATATTTTGAAACAACTTTAGAGTTTATAACTAAGCGATTTCATCATATATAAAAACATTTTAAATTTTACCAAGAAATAGATTGTTGTACACGGTTGAGTCCCTTTCTGTTATAAAACTATATTTAAAACTTAATAAATCATTAACATCTAAATATATTCAAAATTTTTAATTTAAGGTCCATTTAACGCTAAACTTTTTGGAAGAATTGTTCACATTATGCAAATTTGTTTGATTTATAGATTATTGACATTCAAACATTTCAATGTATTTACTTTTACAGTAGCGAGACTATTATTTTTGTCGAAAATTTTCACATTTATTTATTAATTGAACATAGAATGTCATGTAAATTGGTTAACATGTGGATTTTCTGAAGGGAATCAAGATAGCCTCAGTAGTGTTTGCCAAAATCAACGAGAAAGGTTTCATCTGTGCCTACAAGTTTCTAAGATTAACACAAGACAATGCAATGTTCAGTTAAAAACACTAATGTGAAAATATGACCTTCATGACCTTTATTTTTCGCGCTGCCTACTACGGCATGGAAGGTCCGAAGTGCTAGAAGTTCTAATCACACACAAACACACACACCCGGTTGAAGTATTACAAAGTTCTGAGAAGTATGAATTTTATTGTTCTCACTCTGAAATCTGCCTACTATCTATAATCATAGACGTGTTAGTACAGCCATGCACAGTCCTTCTCTCACTGTGGTCTATGCTATAGTAGTCTAAGCCCTGAACAATCGATTCAATTATTCAAAACAAATCAAAGTTCTGAGAGTGTTTTTGTGCACCCGTTTGCGGTGTGAGTGCCCAAGCATTGGGTTTACGTTGCCGAACGCTTGATTGTTTCGTGGCCTTAACTAAATTAACTGCTGTCCGTCTGCATCAATACATGAATTATCTTTTAATTTTATTGATTGCTTTCATGCAAATTCACATCATTATTATAGACATAGATGCATTTGGCCCTTAAATTGATTAAGAATATGTTAGGTGTTTAGCAAGTAACTACCTAGAACAGTCTAAATTGGTTTAACACAAGTGTCCTTTTTGAGAGGAGTGAGAAACCATTTCTGTCTTTCGTGTGCAAAGCGGAGTCATTGTCGTTGTCGTTGCGAGTAGTGCATCAATGTGTGTGACTGTTCCACTAATATCTCAAGAAATAATTATCAGACTATGATGAAACTTGGTACATAGATGCTCCGCGAAAATGCTCAAACCTTTTCAGTGTTCAGTTAAATTCCGTGAATATTAATTACACAAATTTAAAGCATTTTCACTTGTTTCTCATGTACTATTAAACATATTTCAGTGGAACTTGATAAATAGATCCTCTGGAAAAATGAACAGAGCTAACTTGTTTTTATATGAATATTAATAACCTAATCCGCATACTAATAAACCAATTTTAGGCATTTACATATTTTTCTAATGAAATAAACAGATTCGAATGAAAATTTTTACATATTACATAGACCAAATTTGTTTCGACAGAAAATCCATGCATATTAATTACAATAATTGCATATCAATTAGACAAAATTTAACTTTTCCACCAATACATGCACAGGGATAAGTTACATGTTTGTGCTTACTAGTTACCTAATTTGCAAAAATTACCCTATTTATAGGTGCTCCATGGATTTCCGCTGATCCAGTACCTCTGATCAAATGTTGATGACACTAGGTACATATGTGTTTTCCTGTAATCACCAGTTCTGATGGGGAATTTTCATTTTCTACTTGTTTTGTTTTTTTTCAAAATAAGATAAAACGAAGAATTTAGACCATGGCTCATCGTCATATTTTTCAAAAGATCGAAATTTCCATGAGACGCTGTTCAAATTTTGTGTTTAAAATGCTAACTACGGCTACCTTTTCTTGGATATTTGCATAATGTGTATCTTTGGGATGGCTTACATTATGTTGTTTACCCTTCTATATAACAACTGATAATTTTCCTTTCACAAGCAATGCGTATTATTCTATCGTCTACTGCCATCAGTATCATCACTCACGACATCTTGGGAGAAACACGGTCGTAACCTTATTGTAATTAGCTTTTATTTTGCTATTTGTTATTCGAGTGTAATAACACCATTTTACTAACGCAACTGTGTAGAAAATAAAAATAATGTATGACCAACCGCTGAAGGCTCGAAATGATGTTGTGGTATAATGCATTAACTTACCTTTACGCCACCACAACTGCAAAAAATTGATAATGTATAATTTAGTTACAAACGATAGCATCAATTTTTACATCAAATTATAGCGTGGATTCAGAGGTAGGCAAAAAAAACGAAATCGACGTAAATATTTGTTAATTGCATTCTGTGAACTATATTTATGTTTTCTTTTGCCCGTCTGTCTGCATTTGGGGGTCTTGCACTCTTTCGCCATCTCATGTGATCCACAAAGTTAGGATGTGTTATCTGACACACAATGAGTGTTCACAAACACTTGAGTGGATGGTTTCCGATCCTGTTTGTTTCACAGATGCTCTGAGAAAATGCTCAAACCCTGAATACTAATTACCCAAATGTAAGCATTTTACTTGTTTATACATGTACTATTAAACATATTTCAGTGGAACATGGTACATAGATACGCTGGAAAAAAAACTGACATGTTTTTAGTTGAAATATATGAATATTAAACCTAATCTGAATACTTATAAACCAATTTCAAGCATTTACATATTTTTCTAATGAAATATTCAAAAGATTTTAATAAAACTTTTTACATATTACATAGACTAAATGTTGTTTTTGATAGAAAATCTAAACATGTTAATTACATCAATTGCATATCAATTAGACAATATTTAACTTTTCCACCAATACATGCACATGTAGATTATAAGAGATAAATTACATGTTTGAGCTTACTAATTACCTAATTTGCAAAAAAATAACCTATTTATAGGTGCTCTATGGATTTCCACTTTTCCAGTACCGCTGATAAAATTTTGATGACACTAGGTACATATGTAACCAACAGTTCTTATGGGAATTTTTTCATTGTTTCTTGATTTTTTCAAAACTCGATAAAACGATGAATTTAGATCATGGCTCATCATCATGTTTTTTAAAAGATCGAAATTTCCATGAGACGCTTTGGGATGGCTTACATTATGTTGGTTATTATTCTATATAACAGGTGATATTATCCCATTCGCAAGCAATGAGTATTCTTCTAACGTCCATTGCAATCATCATCACTCAAGACTTCGTGACCTTGATGTAACTAGCTTTTGATTCGTGTTATTTTGCTATTCATTAGTCGAGTTTAATAACACCATTTTACTAACGCAACGGTGTAAAAAATAAAGTAATGTACGACAAACCGCCCGAAAGCTCGAAATGATGTTTTGCTATAATGCATTAACTTAGCTTTACGCCACCATAACTGCAAAAAAGAGATAATGTGTAATTTAGTTTCAAACGATAGCACTAATCTGTACATCAAAATTTAGCGTGGATTCAGCGTACGCAAAATCAATACGAAGTAGTTGATTTGACATGACGTAAATATTTGTTAATTGCATTCTGTGAACTATATTTAGGTTTTCTCTTACAAAACAATATTAATAAAACAAAGCTGATGGCCTGTTTGACCTGTATCACGCATTGACTGACGTTCAAAATAGTGAACGTAGTCATAATAAATTATACTTGAAATGAACAAGAAAAAAGTAACATTGATAGTGGAAAACAGAAAATGTAAATTTGAAAGGCGGTAATTTTCATACTACTGTTACGTAACAAAGTTGGTAATTATGCAGCTATCCAAATAAAACTGTGACTGAGCGATACTTATCCATCGACTTGTAATGATATAGATTTATAAGATGTCTTATCAGTGACACATGAGGGATTAGCTTATTTGCAAACAGGCAGCGTGTACAGTGGGTCAGTAATGTTTGTTAGTGGGTTACTCCTCGTTGTGCATAACTCTAAAAGCCAGCCTTCCGAACGCTCTAGCAGTACGGGACTCAAAATGACAGTTTTTTTTTTTCTTTATTTTCACGCTCACAATTAAATAGTTCTGTGATATCATTGGTTAATTACCCTGGGCATTCTTAATGTACGTTTATATATACAGCAAGACTACGGTTTTCATTATTAATTATTGTGCCGAGTCAGAAATACCTAAGGGACAAAAAACAAAACAAACTGCAAGAAATAGGCTTTTCATTATCGGAGACATTTCGATGGACTCGATTACGGCAATGCCTTAGGTAAATTTCATCCTAGAAATGCAATCGTGGATTCAGTCAATTTAACAAGGTTCGTCATTTTCTGGTGAGATGGTAACTATGTAAGCAATGACTGTCTAGTTTTTGCAAATTTGTCCTTCTAAATTCAAGCTTTCGAAATGTATTCTAAATTACGATTCTGAAAGAAACAATATATAGAGAATTCTATATTCAAAAACATCATCAAAACCATCTCGCCAATTTAATTGTTATTAGTTATGTGTGTTACATACTAAGAATAACTATGATGTACTTAATCCTGTTGCTGGTAGGAATGTTGCTGGTAGGAACACCACATTTGGTCATTATTTCATTGAATAATTATAATAGATAAACCACAACTATTTTAAATTACCCTAATAATTTGCTGTAATTGAAGCATGTGTGCTTACTGTGAAAATAAAGGACACAGACAAGTATATTGTCAAAATATTTTAATAATTTTGCATTGAATAAATACAATGCTTTTTATATGTAATGAAGATGTGCTTCAATTACAGTAAATACATTATTCTTAATTGTACTTCATACCCCCAAAAACATTGAGAACAGGGTAGTGTATTCTAAGTTTCAATAATCTAAGGCATAGCTTGATATTCATTTCCTGGTATATAAAATATGTTTAATTTTCTTAAAAAGGTCTATTCAATTAGTAAATGGCGCCCTCACTCATCAATATGTAAATTGAGTCCATGGTCAAACAAATTGTGAGTCGCGTGTAACTAATTGCTAAGCATGTTGTACATACATTCAAATGAGTACAGGAACCATTAATGATGTAGGGTGTATTGGGAGGGGTGGAGGAATTCATGTTTGCAATGTCTGAATGCAATATGCTATTTCGCTTATTTCAAGATGCAGCCTAATATTTGATGCTTTCGTAGTTGTTCAATTATGAATACACTTTTTTGTGGTGGGTAGGAGATATCTTGATTGGATGTTCTGTCATTGTTTAGACAATCTGTAGCTTTAGTGGTATGGTCCAAATCAAAATGTATTATGAAAACATGACATTACAATATTTTCTGTTTATTTATTACTGTTGTAGTTCATGGGAATTTGCCATCGAATATGGGGAATAAATGATATACTGAACAAGATTCATTAATTATGCTGGAAATATTTCAATTTGAATTGGCAAATCGTTGTATTGTTATGCTTTTAAAATAAATAAAATTTCTTGAAATAGATTCAAATATGAAATGTGGATTGTAAGATCAGAAGATGATATTTGTATGATACTAATTTGTATATGGCAAAAGTCAAGTATTATTGACACTCACGATTTTAGTTGGGTGGTCTATTTAATGTAATAGCGATGGCTTTTGAGATGGTGCATTGTAATGCATTTTGCGGTACTTTGTTCATTTTCAATTTTCAGAAGCAGTGTATATCCATGTGTATGGCTCAAGTAACTGTCAACTGTGCCATGTCTTCCCTCGCTTCCTACTCTTTGATTTTCTACTATTGCTACTGATCCATCCTTACTTAATACCACTAGGTGAATTTATGACTTAATTACATCTGTAATTGTGTGTGTGTAAGAGTAGGCATGCCCAATCATAAATGATGTGAGGTCTGAAGTTTTTTTCTTTTTATTTCATTTTGTACAACTAGTGCAAACAATAAAACACTGGGAATGCAAGGGTAGATCACCAACATGTTGCATATGTCTCTTCTCATGCTTTAGTGTTAAATTACATGGTTCATTTACTAACTATTATTGTTTCAAATATAAAAACTTCTTTTATTTTGGAACGGTTCTTTTGCATTAATAGAACAGATACATACCTATGTAAGCCACCGTGCAGCTGCAACGTCCGTAACAAAACTAGCGAAATATACAAATACTACCATGCTGTTCTGCAAAATACTACCAGATACAGTTACAGTTCATGATGCAATGAAGTTGTGCGTATTGATTCTGAAATGACATCATCAATGACTCTTACCAAATTAAGGTAATCTATCTAGGCATGGCGTAGTGGACATTTCTACAAATGGTCAACACAGCATATGAATGGAATAGCATTCAGTAGAACTATATGTACTCCCCAATAGATAGGTGAGTTAAGAGAATGTGAATCACATTACAAACCAGTTTGGTTATCTACATCTTGATGAAAACAATAAACATCTGTTCAACAATAATAACTAGACATGTATCATCTAGCATATTACTATTATTGTACGAAAAATAAATTATATGCAGTTAATATGTATACATGGATGCTGTTGAAATAATATTAATTAAACCAGACATAGTTTACATTAGTTATAGTATACAAGACCAATACACAATATATATTATTAAACATTACCAGAAAATGATTGAATGTACACTGTATCTTTGTGAACAACTTCGATACTTGCACAGCTGGGATATTCATGGCAGCTTCAGAATAATACACTATCATAAATCAATCACAGCAATGTATGATGAATTATATTCAAACGCAAGTACTTCACATTTGGGTGAACGTGCCGTGGTTACCTAGAGATATTTGAATGTTATGGTATATAATCAGCATTATTTGAATATTGAAGAAAATCTGAATCAAATTGTATAAAACTGCAGTGTCTGTACACATTGTATATATCAACGATAATATTTATAATTCGAATACATAATGAAGAATTTTATTACTACTAACTTACTGTTGTGTCTAGAACACTTACCGGAATGGGATTGCATACATTCCATATCTATGTTAAACAGTGGTCGCTTCTGAAGGATACACTGAACGTAAATAAATTGCAACACATATATATATATATAATGCATTATATGCAAATCCCTGTATTTTCTATCCAATTGGGATACAGTGTGTAGTCTTGTTATGGTATTGTACTATAATAACATATTATTTTACCGTTGGAAATTAACAAGTACATGTTAAGTAGATTATTTCATCTTTAGAATAGCATATAGCATTAAGGTCATCGTTACCATGGCAGTATTATAAAATTTCTGCATAATAAATGTATGTAAAATTTGTGTTTCATACCGTTAACGTCTTTTCAAAAAAAAGAATTATAAAAATTGTATAAACTTGCCATAGCCAAGATAGAGTAAACACAACTGACTTGAGATTTTTTTGGGTGTTGATGTGTAGCTTTATTATTAAGCCTCTGTATTTAGTGACTCCATGGCATTTGCGTTGAAGTATAAATAATCGAACCGATTCGAGAGAGATTATTGGATAGAGTTGTGTATAAGTGATTATTGTTCTACAAATCCTCTTACGTTAAACTAAGGAGTATCATGTTGTTTCAGAAAATTCACATGTGTTTCATGATTGGCAACATTGTCTTCGGCTATACACGGTTGAATACACTATATTCACGAATACAAGTAAAAAATGATTATTTTCTTTAAACAATGGTATATGACGATGAAGATGGCACAAAAGCATACAATTTTCAGTCTTTGAATTGGCAGCACTTTGCACATAAGTCTGAAAGACGGTACTTAAAGTTCACAAATTCAAAGATGTCGTGCATTCATAATTATACAGTATATGTTGTATATAGCTGATAACGTATGTCTCAAAATAATTTTGATTGACAGAATATTCATAAAATACTTACTGTATTGGATAATTCTTAATATTTAAACTTTGACATTTACACAAGAATATCAAGTATATCGCATCAATAAATGTCACTACCATATTCCCGAACATTAGAACATTGTTTGCAACATGAACCAATTTTGATATACAGGTTATTGACATTTATCAATTCAAATGTATTTATGTAAATGTAATTTTATTTTTTATTGTCCATAAGTGTCTTTATGATTTATTTGTCAATACATTTAATTATGATTATATATTTATTACTCTATAGTTACAAATGATATTGTGATTATATCCTAATTACAATTAAATTTCATCATTAATAAAATGTAATTAAATCGTTTCTGTGAGGACAATCTTTTTTAGGTTAATACCAACATAATGCTAACCATAATTATAAATTAAACAGTCAGTAATACTGAACGTTTTTTTTTGTTTGCGCATTTGATACGTAAATCAAACATGATCATTGTATCAAGTAGTTCTATGAAAAAAAAAACGTGTTAAGCATTTTAGATGATTTTTTTCTTTCTGAATATATAAGATGACAACATTGATAGCACATGTGTCAACACATGTATGACAGAAATATTGTATTGCAATGAGGCCCACATTTGTGAGTACCGATCTACTTTAGCACCAAGATAATACATTTCAACTATATAATTAATTTGAATATTTTGTGGAGAAATGCGCCTACTCACTCAGACATTTTATAGTGTATGATAATTCGAATCCGGTACTAATATCCGACAATTTAGATTAACCAGATTTTGCCTTTCCCTGCCACATAATAGTGTTAAAATGCTAAATGACATGCTATTTTTTTTTAATTGTATTTGTGGATGGAAACTGTATCAAAACAATATGTGTTTGATTTTCACTTTGCCCCATATCACCGTAGCTAAAATGAAACATATATAAAGAGTAAATGTGTGTAGTTCACTCCATAACCGAAAAACAACTATATTTCACATGCTATGGGTTACTCATAATGTTGTACCTTAATAACTACTGATGTATTCAAAGTACTAAGTTGTATTTTGATGCATAATCCCTGTCTCGTAAACAGAGAAATAACGTCTCATATTTTAATGATTTATAAATCGGGGCAACATTCTCTATCATGCCTTAACCAGACAGCACTATAATATTCTGTACTTCATTAAATATATGTTGAAGGGAAATAAATGTTAGTTATTGGGATAATGTAGACAATTGTGTTTATACATGAGAATTAAATGCGACCGTAATGTTTACATTTTGATTTGGCATATTCCGTTTCTATAGTACCCCTGACCTCGATCAATTTACATGCTTGAGTACATTACATTGCTTGTGCGTGGATTTGTGTGAATGGAAATTACAGATCATTGTGACAGCAGTGTAATTTAAACAACTGTTTATGACCGATAATTTTCAGCAAGTATATATACAAATGGCTATTGTGAATAAACTGGAAAAACATATTTATTGTGAATGAAATTGACAATGAATGTATGTTCAGATCTATCAATTATTCTAATACAATACAATAACTAATAAAGAGGCAATGTGTATTCTAAATTACACTCAAAATACATTATGGATGTTTCAAATAATGAATCATATTACTGAGAGCGTGTTAGTGATATAGTATATTATTACAGTGATAATCATAATGATTACACCGTCTCTTAGTGCTTCTCTGGATTATATCATATAATTCTTTCAGTCATCGGATGAGAACTAATAATAACGTTCAATTGACGCAGGGTTGACTTCGACGTTTGACATCATGGTTCATGTCAATGACGTCATGGAGTTAAGGGAAAACCCCCGATAAATACTTGTAGTTCCTACATTTTTTTGACGTATTTATTAGTTTTTACTGCTTTCGTTTTTTCGCTTTACGTGTTTAAGTTAAAAATAATGTAATTTGTTAATTTGTATTCCAACTAGTTTGGCGTTTGGACTTGTATTAAAAGTGTTTTTGATCGCTTGAATTGTTGTCTCATTAATGACTCTTTGCTTTTCTTGTTCGACTGAATCAATGCGTCAAGTGTTTGCGTTGTCGATGTCGGCTGCTGGCGACGATGGAAACATTTGAGACTGAATTACAACAAAATTACGTCAAAGGCTCAGAACATAAGGAAATTACTACACTCGTTTAATAAATCCGATATTACATGGTCACTCATTAGAGATCCTCTAAGTATGTGAACAAATTTGTTACTTGCACTGCAACTAGGTTATTCACAGTGGCGCCAGAATAATACTCTTAATATAAATCAATATCATAGCAGATATATGTTGGATTATATGCAAATTCCTGATTTTAAATAGACAAAATATTTCGTTCACATTATTAGCATGATATTGTACAATATATTTCTTTCGGATGAACAAAATAGCATCATAATTCTTATTTGAGATTCATGAAAAAAATTCTAGTATGACTTCGACAACAGCATGTAAGCTATTTAACATATTAAAAACATGCAGTCTCGGATTTTTCTTAATTTTGAGTTATCAAAAACAAGATTACATTTTTGTATTACAATTACAAGAATAAATGTTCACAGTTGTTTTTATGAAGTATGATAACAACTCCTGTTATCAATTGAAAGCAATTATTATTTTATTTAAAACTATCCATGTAAATGATAAATGGAATAGTTCATGTTTAGAAAGTGATCATTACCAAATTATTTATCAATGTTGAATGTTAATATGCAGAAATGTTGATATGTACCTTAATGACTAAACAACTTGATTATTATATTATTTTGTTCGATACAATAATATTACGTTTTTTTTATATTTATATTACTCAGGTGTACTTAAAAAAATAATATGAATCGTTTGTATAAATTTGTACAAAGTGCTTGTATAACAAACAATGCATAAACGCAGTTTATATATACATGGATCCTGTTAAAAAATATTAGTTAAACCAGACTGAACACAAATAATTTAAGCCTAACCATAATATGAATATGTGTACGTCTTATCTATTAGAACTACGAAAATATAGGTGAATTTTCGCTTGTTAATATAAATTGTAAAATTGAATAAGTCGTTATTATGTCAAAATATATGTTTACATTGTTTACTTAAAAACTGGAGATTACTACATTATGCTTGTATATTTATTTTACAGATTACACAATAGCAACAGATTTTTTAAATAAATACATTTGAAAACACGAGGAAATATATTGGCTCCTCAAAAAACGCCGATAGAATACTAAAATATCAATTATGTCACAAATGCCAATCTTTTTCAGTTCAAATCTTTCCTTATTTCTTGACTAAAAGCGTAATCATCTATATATTATCATCGCACCATGTAAATTCCAATATGTATTTCTTGAACCCAGAGAGCAACAGGATTGGACAGGATTGTAAAGCACTGACACAAGATGCAGTTCTACACCAGGCCATTATTTTTACAACATTGAGTTTCCATTCCCAGGTTCCAAATAAATTAAAGCTATATCTCTGTATACAAAGTTAGCCATAATAACTTTCTAGTTCAAGCAAATAGCATATTTCACATGTAACTTTTAAAAACGAGAAAAGTAATTCAGTATACACCTCAATAATACATACAATAATATATGTCTAAATAATATTTTTCTGTGATTACATTATTATTATAAGTGTGTGTTCCAAGCTATTAAGCTATATGTAGCACGTGACAGTATGACACATAAACTCACAATGCAAACTATTTTTTTTCAATTGAAATACTTTTCAATAAAGCTGGAAAATACAACCATATTCAGTTACAGTCCAGATTTAAATCATATTGTTCATATACATCATTATTCAGGTTCTTAACATGCATTATCGATGCCCTTAACAAATGAAAACTAAAACCTGTTCAGGTATGGTGTAATGTAAATAAGGTATTCAAAATCATAAACTGAAAATATCGTGTGTGGGAAAAGGTAAATATGCTGATCACATTCAGGAGTATATGTCGTGTTAAACTAGTAATATGAAGTGTTTACATGTGAATCAACACATACCATACCATTGTGGTTATTTACATATTGTCGGAACACTGAAACAATTTAAAGTCTGACCAATAGCGTGCAGAACAGATACGTAGCGCTTGGAATTTGTTCTTCAAGTAGTTGTGGATGAAGACACACATTGTCCACGTTACATTTAAACCTTACCAGACATAACATATCAGATGATTCGTGAACTGTACTCTAAATTATATTCATTGATTCATTGTTACTTCTAAAAAATACACTGAACATACATTGATTATGACGAAGATATACAATGGATTATATGCGAATCTCTATATTTTCTATTCATTCAGGCTAGAGTATAACATATATGTTCACATTTTTGTTCAGTTTAATTACTTTTTGACATGACATTCTTGAATAAAATTGTTGAAGCCCACATAAATGGTGGCAATAACAGCATGAACACTGTGCAGTATATTATATCATGATGTTTCAGATTTCTCTCGTGTTGTTTATTGTAAAGCAATATAGTAACATCTTGAGTTACCAATTTAGAACAATTATTATTTTAATTAAAATTACACATATATATGCTAAATAAATTATTTCAAGTTTAGAATATCATCATTGTCATAACAATTTTATTAGATTTCAAAATGTTAGCAATATACAATTTCTAACAAACACTATTGGGATTACAATATCTGTTTTAATTAAATTACTCATGCCAACTTACAAAACTAAATGTCATTCTTTCGTATATCTAACACCTATGATATATAAATTGCTAAACTGAGCACAAATAGGAACAAAATGACGGTTATGTCATGCATTTGTAATAATGTTTCGTTACCTGCTTTTCAATCACCATACTACAACAATGGTCTTGGGCAAATATGGTATGCCTGACATTGTAGTTATTATACATGTCAAGTACAGTTCCCACTAGATAATAAGTGTTTAAAATTAATAATATGGAAAGAAAATATTCACACATGCTATGATTCCCTTGAACTCATAAACATCTAATATAATTTTGAATTTACAAAAATGTGTACCAGCAATAGCGTATTAGATTTATGTGAAAGCTGACAGAGTTCAGTGATACCAGGAAACATTCGATAGTAACAAAATATGTGACATGATACGCGTAACACATAATCATGATATAGATCATTGTTGGAAATACAATTTGAATACTTTGTAAAGAGAATATAACTACAAAATATCATTAAATTGAATAGCCAAGACCAGTATAGACTTGCAAGCAGTCTGAAAAAATCTTGAAAAATAAATATAAATTGCGTAAACGAGCGGTGAACGCGAAAGTCGTGCTACCGCGAAATCACAACAGACTTGTTATCATTGTAAGCGCCCTCACAATACCGGCCAGATTTGTTAGATCGGCAATGTATATTACTAAGCAACAATACTTACTGTTTCTTGATGAGTTGTACTGCAGAATGAATACTGCATGAGGCAAAGTACTCCATAGCCACTGTTGTTCAGTGCAACTCTTGACTTCACTCGTAATCATCCATATATCACCATGTAATTTGTAATATTTATTTCTTGAATCCTGAGAGCAACATCGTATACATATTGCGCCAGGATGGTAACGCACTGACACCAGAATCAAGTCTACAGTAGATCACAACTTTTACACTATTGTGTATACATTCCCACGTTCAAAAAGGCTATAAGCTATAATTATGTACACATAGTATCAATTCAGTTTCACTTCAATGCTCATTTGTTTTGAATTGTCAATTTTTACAATTATTACATCTACAGTTTCATGAAAGGTTTAAATTACATAAACACACTTATTCAGTTGCGAATAAGTTGATGGCCCTTCTTCTTGCGATTGATAATATTTTTTACAAGTACTATATATGTCTGTCTTTTTAAATGTTATAGTCGAACTTACCTTATTAATGTTTATATTTAGAATTAAATACTTACTCGAATATGTGATTTTTTTATTGTATGTTATGTTTGCCGCACAGTAGTGCAAAATTCATATAACGCCGTATTTGATATATATTTTGTTTTCCAAAATGATAATTTTAATGCTTGTTACCATGTTATCTGTGTAAATGCGTTTTAAAATGTGTCTCTGTTACACACACTATTCAGTTTGTGTTTTGCGTGAACGCACTTTTCAAAGTGTTCCGATGTTAAACACTTTTTCTATATGTTTATCAGAATGTGTGTCTAGTGAACAAACTTTTCAGACTGTTATGATAGTAAAATATGTCCTCGGTTAAGACACTTTTCTACCTGTCGTGATCATAAACACTTTACAATATGTGTGTCTACTTAATGCACTTTCAAAAGTGTTCTGACATTAAGTACTTTTTTGTTACGGGTGAAAACACTTTTCAAAATATGTGTCTAGTAAAATCACTTTTTAAAGTGTTGTGATAATAAGCATTTTGAATACATGTTTCTGATGAAAACACTTTTCAATACGTGTTTCTAATGTAAACATTTTATATATTGTGTAAAAACATGCATGTGTTTTCAGAATATACATATCTCGCAATTACGCTGATAATAAACACATTAATTTACGTGGATACAAGCTTATAAACACTTTAAATGTATTATTTTAAGCGACTAATGTTGTAAATACCTCATTTGCGATTTTAAGAACACATATATTGTGTTTAATTATAAAACAATTAAAGTGATTTTAAAGTGGGTACACAAATGTGTCATATTTTGAAACACCTAGCTTTACAGTGTATAACTAAGCGACTTAATCATAGATAAAAACATTTTAAATTTCACCAAGAAGTAGATTGTTGTACACGGTTGAGTCCCTCCCTGTTATAAAACTATATTCAAATATTAATAAATCATTAATATCTAAATAAGCTCACAGTTTTTAATTTAAGGTCCATTTATAGCAAAACATTGCACTAAAAACTTTCATATAAAGTAAACATGACATAGAATGTCATGTAAGTTGGTTAAAATGTGGATTTTCTGAACGGAAACAAGGTAGCCTCAGTAGTGTTTGCCAAAATCAACAAGGCAGGTTTAATCTGTGTACCCACAAATTTCTAAAATTAACTCAGGACAATGCAATGTTTAATCACCACCACTAATTTTTTTGATATTTGAATCCCTTTTGTTCGAGTGAGCGCAAACAATTATTAGGAAATGGGGTTCAGTCAAAAACACTAATGAGAAAATATGACCTTCAGGATACATGATATTCACAATATTTCTCGCCGTCTACTACGGCAGGAAAGGTCCAACATACTAGAAGTTCTTATCTCACACACACACATCCGGCTGTAAGTTTTGCAAAATCCTGAGAAGTATGAATGTTGTTGTTCTCACTCTGAAATCATACTAGTCTCTATAGTCATAGTCGTGTTAGTACGTCCATGCACAGTCCCTCTTTCACGGGACTGTGTTCTATGCTATTGTAGTCTGAGCCCTGAACAATCGATACAATTTTCCAAATCTAATCAAAGCTTTGGCAGCGTCTATAGTACACCTGATTGCGCTGTGAGTGCTCGAGTCTTGGGTTAACGTTGCCGACTGCTTGATTGTGTCGTGGCCTTAACTGAATTAACTGCTGCCCGTCTTCTTTTGGGGATCTTGCACTCTTTCGCCATGTCATGTAATCCATAAATATAGGATATGTTATCAGTAGCTATCTGACACATAATGAGTGTTCACAAACACTTGAGTGGTTGGTCTCCGACCCTGTTTGTTTGACATATGCTCTGAGAAAATGCTCAAACATTTTAGTGTTAAATTCCATGAATACTAATTACTCAAATTTAAGCATTTTAACTTGTTTCTCATGTACTATTAAACAGGTTTCAGTGGAACTAGGTACATAGATGCTCTGGAAAAATAAAGAGAGCTGACATGTTTTTAATTGAAATATATGACTATTAATAACCAAATCTGTATACAAATTGTAAGCATTTACATATTTTTCTAATGAAATATTAAAAAGATTCTAATGAAACTTTTTTACATATTACAAATGCCAAATTTGTTTTTGTCAGAAAATCTATGCATGCTAATTACACAAATTGCATATTAATTAGACAAGATTTAACTTTTCCACCAATACTTGCACATGTAGATGATTAGAGATAAATTACATGTTTGAGCTTACTAATTACCTAATTTGCAAAAAATAACTTATTTATAGGTGCTCCATGGATTTCCACTGATCCAGTACCACTGATCAAATTTTGATGACACAGGGTACATATGTGCTTTCCAGTAATCAACAGTTCTGATGGGGAATTTTCATTTTCTTCTTGTTTTTTTTTAAACTCGATAAAACGATGAATTTAGACCATGGCTCATCATCATGTTTTTCAAAAGACCGAAATTTCCATGAGACGCTGTTCAAATTTTGTGTTTAAAATGATAACACAAATAACTACGGCTACCTTTTCTTGGATATTTGCATAATGTGTATCTTTGGGATGGATTACATTATGTTGATTATTATTCTATATAACGGGTGATATTCTCCCATTCGCAAGCAATGCGTATTCTTCTAACGTCCATTGCCATCATTATCATCACTCAAGACTTCGTGGGAGAAACACGGTCCTAACCTTATTTTAATTAGCTTTTATTTCGTGTCATTATGCTATTCATTATTCGAGTTTAATAACACCATTTTACTAACTCAACGGTGAAGAAAATACAAATAATGTACGACCAACCGCCCAAAGGCTGGAAATGACGTTGTGGTATAATGCATTAACTTAGCTTTACGCCACCATAACTGCAAAAAAGAGATAATGTGTAATTTAGTTTAAAACGATAGCACTAATCTGTACATCAAATTTTAGCGTGGATTCAGCGTAGACAAAATAAATACGAAGTAGTTGATTTGACATGGACGTAAATATTTGTTAATTGCATTCTGTGAACTATATTTAGGTTTTCTTTTACAAAACAATATTAATAAAATAAAGCTGATTGCCTGTTTGACCTGTATCACGCATTGACTGACGTTCAAAATAGTGAACGTAGTCATAACAAATTATACTTGAAATGAACAAGAACAAAGTAACATTGATAGTGGAAAACAGTAGATGTAAATTTGAAAGGCGGTAATTTTCATACTACTGCTATGTAACGAAGTTGGTAATTGTGCAGCTATCCAAATAAAACTGTGACTGAGCGATACTTATCCATCAACTTGTAATGATATAGATTTATAAGATGTCTTATCAGTGACACATGAGGGATTAGCTTATTTGCAAACAGGCAGCGTGTACAGTGGGTCAGTAATGTTTGTTAGTGGGTTACTCCTTCTTGTGCATAACTCTAAAAGCCAGCCTTGTGAACTGACAGTTGTTTTCTCCAATTTGTACGCTCACAATTAATTAAATAGTTCTGTGATATCAGTGATTAATTACCTTGGGCATTATCAATGTAAGTTTATAATAATACAGCAAGACTACAGTGTTTTCATTATTAATAATTGTGCCAAGTCAGAAATAAATAGGGGACAAAAAACAAAACAAACTGCAAGAAAATGGCTTTTCATTATCGGACTCTTTTCAATGGACTCGATTACGGCAATGCCTAAGGTAAATTCCATCCAGAAATGCGGCAGTGTGATATCGCAATCGCGGATTCATTCAATTTAACAAGGTTCGTCATTTTTGTGGTAAAATGGTAATTATGTAAACAATGACCGTCTAGTTTTTGCAAATTTGTCCTTTTAAATGCAAGCTTTTGAAATATACGCTAAATTAAGGTTATGAATGAACTGCTATTCAAAAACATCATCAAAACCATCTCACAAATTTAATTGTTATTAGTATATGTTTGTTTCTTTCTAAGAATAACTGTAGTGTAATAAGTACTGTTGCTGGTAGGAATATGCATCCAGCGCTTTAACTTTGTTGTCGGACATCACATTTGGTCATTACTTCATTGAATAATTATAATCGATAAACCATAACTGTTTGAAATCACCCTAGTCATTTGCTGTATTGGAAGCATGTGTGCTTTCTGTGAAAATAAAGGATATTAAAATATTATAATAATTTTGCATTGAATAAATGCAATGCTTTTTATGTGTAATGAAGATGTGCTTCAAATATAGTAAATACAGTATTCTTCTTTGTACTTCATACCCCCAAAAACATTCAGAACACGGAAGTGTTTTCTAAGTTTCATTAATATAAGGTATAACTTGATGTTCACATCTTTGTATATAAAATATGTTTAATTGCTTTAAAAATTGTCCTTCCATTAGTAAATGGCGCCCTCACTCATCAATATATAAAATTAGTGGTTGGTCAAAAAATTTGTTAGTCGTGTGTAACTATTTGCTAAGCATGTTGTACATACATTCTAATGAGTACAGGAACCATTAATGATGTAGGGTGTATTGGGAGGGGTGGATGAATTCGTGTTTGCAATGTCTGAATGTAATATGCTGTGCGTTTATTTCAGGATGCAGCCTAATATTTTATGCTTTCGTTGTTGTTCAGTTATTGATAACATTTTTGTGGTGACTGGAAGATATATTGATTTGGTGTTATGTCATTGTTTAGATAATCTGTAGCTTTAGTGGTGTGGTTCCAATCAAAACTTATTATGAAAACATGACATTACAATATTTCCTGTTTATTTATTACTGTTGTAGATCATGGGAACTAGCCATCGGATATGTTGTCGGGAATAAATTATATACTGAACAAAATTCATTAATTATGCTGTAAATATTTCAATCTGAATTGGGAAATCTTTGTACTGTTATACTTCAAAAATAAATAAAATATCTTGAAAAAACATTCAACTATGAAATATGAATTATAAAAGCAGAAGATGAAATATTGTATGAACAGCCAAGTATTAGTGACACTTATGATTTTAGTTGGGGTGGGCTATTTAGTGTAATGGCGAGAGCTTTTTAGATGGTGCATTGTAATGTATTTTGCGGTAATTTGTTCATTTTCAATTTTCAGAAGCAGACTATATGTCATGTCCTCCCACGCTTCCTATTCTTTGATTTTCTACTATTGTTACTGGTCTATCCCGTACTTGATGCTACTAGGCACGTTGGTGAATTATGACTTAATTACATCTGTAATTTTGTATGTGTAAGACTTGGCTAGCCCAATCATAAGTGATGTGAGGTTTTATTTCATTTTGTACAGTTGGTGCACAAAAAAATAAAACAATGGGAGTACAAGGCTAGATCACCAACATGTCACATATGTCTCGTCTCATGCCTGAGTGTTAAATTACATGGTTCATTTACTAACTATTATTTTTTCAAATATTAAAACTTCTTTTATTTTGGGGAGGTTCTTTTGCATTAATAGAACATATACATACCTATATAAGCCATCGTGTAGCTGCCACGTCCGTAACAAAACTAGCGAAATATACAAATACTACCATGCTCTTCTGCAATCAAGTTGTGCATATTTATTCTAAAATGACACCATAAATGACTCTTACCAAATAAAGGAAATCTATCTAGGCATGACATGACATGCGTAGTAGACATTTCTACAAATAGTCAACAAAGCAAATGCATTGACTCACATTCAGTAGTACTATATATACTTCCCGATAGGTGAGTTAAGGGAAAGTAAATTACATTACAAACCAGTTTGGTTATCTACATCTTGATGAAAACAATACACATCTGTTCAACAATTATATATAGACATGTAGCATGTAGCATATTACAATTATTGTACGAAAACAAATTATAGATGTAGTTAATACATTGACATGAATGATGTTGAAATAATATTAGTTAAACCAGACATAGTTTACAATAGTTATACTATACAAGACCAATACACGATATATTATTAAACATTAGCAGAATATGATGGAATGTACTCTGTATCTTTGTGAACAACTTGAATACGTGCACAACTGGGATCCTCATGGTGGATTCAGAATAATACACTGAACATAAATTAATCACATAAATATATTATGAATTATATTCAAACGCAAATACATTTGGAGGAACATGCCTTGTTTACCTAGGGATATTTGAATGTGGCTCAGACAAAATGATATATAATTAACGTTATTTGCATAAAACAGATATGTAGTGACTGTACAAATAGAACTCGTCTATTATAATATATAATTCGAATGCATAATGTAGGTTTTGCATTACAACTAACTTACTACTGTTTCTCGAACACTTACCGGAATGGGATTGCATGATCTTCATATCTATATTAAGCTGTGAATTCGTTGAATTGCAACTTTAAATGGTCGCTTCGGAAGGATACACTAAACGAAAACAAATTGCAACTCAGATATATAATGGATTATATGCAAATCCCTGTATTTTCTATCCAATAGAGATACAGTGTGCTGTGTTGATATGGTATTGTACTGTAATAGCATATTATTTTACCGATGGAAATAAATATTTATATGCTAAATAGATTATTTCAATTTTTGAAATACATTAAGGTCATCGTAACCATGACAATTTAATAACATATCTACACAATACTAGTCTGTAAAATTTTTGTTTGATACAAAGTTGATTTTTTTTTTAATATTTTGCCTGATATATTTGATATTTTTGAAAATGGTTTCATATATATCATTACTCTTTGCATTTGTTTTCGTTTTTTCTAAGATGTACTGTTTTGATTATCTAGTTATTCGTCATAAATTAGGAACGTGCAATTACAAAACCGTTATTTCGAATTGGTTAATATTGATACCTGTCTAGAACAGTACGAACAATATAATAAGAGTTTATAGTTAATATCAAATATGAGAAAAATATCCACACAACCTGTATTGCTAATTTAAACTTTATACCAGATTACACATAACCCAATCAAATATTTGGCCCTACCATAAACTTTACTATGTAAAAATAATGATTTTATAAAAAATAATATAGACTTTCCATAGCCAGGATAGAGTAGACACGATCAGCCATATTTTGGATGTTATAGGTGCAGCTTTATTATTAGGCCTACATGTTTAGTGATTCATCGGCATTTGTATTAAAGTATAAATAATCCAGTAATATGATTTATTATGTAAGTAAGCTGTTCGAGGTCAACGGAACAATGGAAACCATCGTTGGCAAAACAATTAGGGTATTTTATTGTGATTATATTCTAGTAAAGGATAACATAATAAATTTCAATTAACCAATGTAATTAAATCTTTCATGTGAAGAAAATTTGATTTGTTTGTACATTTGATACGAAAATAAAACATGATCGTTGAATCAAGTGGTTCTATGAAAAAGAAATGCTGATTAAGCATTTTAGATAATTGTTTTCTGAATATATGAAATGGCAACATCGGTAACGCCTATTCCACCGATCCACTTTAGCATCAAGATCATATATTTCAACCATATAATAATTTGAATATTTTGAGGAGAAATGTGACTACTCTCCCTTACATTTTACAATATATGTTTATGGTTATGCATTGTGCCTTCCTCTGCACAATAATAGTGTTAAAATATAATAGACATGCCATTTTTTTCGACAGAGCAAGATCCGTGATACACCTAGAATGATGAGAACCTTTTTAATCGTATTCCTGGATGGCCACTATATCACACTTATATAGGTTAGATTTTCACTTTGTCCCTATCATTGTAGCTAAAAAAGAACATATATAAAGAGTAAATGTATGTAGTTCACTACATTGTTTTTTCTTTTTAACACAGTTGTTATAATTTTTTTTAAAATTCTAACAAGTTTGGATCCCTTCCGAGTTTGTAACAATGTACATAACAAATCATCTAGAAATATTCATGTGTGTGTTTACTGACTTGATTAAATTATTACCAACAATTATAGGTGACTTTCAAGAAACGAAGCCATTCAGCATGAACATTTGTTTCTGTTACATGCAACTGACCCCAGAAGATGCCGTTCATTCTAAATAATACGGTATTCCTATTGCAACACGTAACCATATACAAAAAATGTAAGCGATATGGTTTATCTGGCAGTGGTCGGATTCACCTTATTGATCACATATTAATCTTATTAGGAAGCCTTGAAAAGTCTTAAATGTTGCATGAATTTCTAAACGCTCAATGAGATCACAAGCTTTTATGATGAGCCTCACTATAACCAAGAAAAGATTCAATTATAGACTGAATCACTTCATGACACAGCTTTAATAACTAAACCAATAAAATGTTTGTTTCACCAGTTATCCATATGGTGGGGAAAGGACAATTGTCACACACGTGGTAGAAAATTATACATTATTATATGGTGTCTTGGAATAATATTGGACAATACTTATAATATTTAACTCTGATCCTAAATTTTGCCGATCGCATACAGTTACCACTAGTGCTATAACCCATATCACAGTTTACTAGGATCTGACTAGAGCAACCGGAATACTATTACATTGCACATGCTCTGAATTACCCCTATCGTTGTACCTTAAAAAAATACTGACGTATTCTCGTAAACAGAGAAATATCGTCTCACGTTTTTAATGATTCATAAACCGGGACAACATTCTATGTCCTCATTAATCAGACCGTATTTATAATATTTTGCATTTCATTGAATATATGTCGAAAGAAAATGATAGTTATAAGAATAATGTAGACAACTGTGTTTATATATGAGAATTATTTGCGACTGTAATTTTACATTTTGAGACCGTTTCTATAGTACCACTGACCTCGATCAATTTACATGCTTGAGTACATTACATTGCTTGTGCGTGGATTTGTGTGAATGAAAATTGTAAGTCATTTAGACAGCAGTGTAATTTAAACAGCTGTTTACGACAGGGATAATTTTCAACAAATATAAATACAATTGGTTATTGTGAAAACACTGGAAATAACATATTTATTGTGAATAAAATGGGCAATGACATTATATTGCAGATCTATCAATTATTCTAATACAATACAATACAATACAATACAATACAATACAATACAATACAATACAATACAATACAATACAATACAATACAAAAACTATTGAAGGGGCAATGTGTATTCTAAATTACACTGAAAATGCATTTTGCATGTTTCAAAAAATGAATCATAATAATGAGAGCGTGTTAAGTGATATAGTATATCATTACCTTAAAACTCATAATGTTTACACCGTCTCTTGGTGCTATACAACAACCATAGCATCGCCACACATTTGCCACTAAAGTGTCTTCTGTCCTACTTACTGTACACTGGATTATATCATATCTGAACTTATTATATCTGAACAGAGAATCTACAGATTGCAATGTTACTCCAAGAACTGCAATGTTTGATACACTTCAAGTATCGTCAATGTTTTAACAACGTGGGTGACCCACATGTTTTCATTCATTTAAAAAAAAAACATTGTTCCTTAACGTGGACTTCAACGATAATGCAGTACACAATTGGCATTTTTACTTGCCATTGAGCTTGTATAAAAATTTATTTTTTCTAAAAAGAATGGTTAATCAAATGATTTCATGTATTCATTATTAACTGCTGGTATCGGCCTGCACTATGGCCACCATTATTTTTTTTTAAATTATGGCTACTGCTCAGTTCAACTTACAATGTTTATTTTTTGGGGGGAATTTACATGTGTTTATCACAATATTAACTTTCGGAATATTTTTTTTATTCGTTGTTATTCTTCAATGTAAATGATATTAAAACATTATATTTCGAGATTATTTTTGTAATTTTCCTTATTTCGTTTTGTATTATTTTTTCTACTTTTTCATCTAGTTATAATATTGCTTAAAATACAAGAAAAGTGGTAAAGGAATGATCAATATTAATTTGTATTAATTATCCATGTGATGGAAATGTCAAAACAGTTTTTGGGTACTGAAAACCAAAAATTGATCGTTACATATTTTGTAAGCATCGAATGTTTCCATGGTACTGCTGACCTCTATCAGCTTTCACACATGAATAAGACACATAGCTGGTACATAATTTTGTTTATGCTAAATTAATTTCGGTATGAACATGAACTTTTATTTGTAAATACGGGAGGCATTTGTTGTCCTTCTGTATATGAGAACTAGGAGATTAGAGTCAGTACAAAACAAAAAACAATCTTCTCTGGTTGCATGCTAATTTAAAAAAAATCAGTTGAGCTCTGCAATGTTCAGGTGCTAAGTCTATTTAGTGAAAATATATCATTACCATAACACAATATATAAGGTTTCTAACTTTTTAATCAACGAAAAGAAAAAGTAAATAATTACATGAGGTATGTACACTAAATAAAATAAATCAGGATAGTAAAATGATGTGGATTGCTGCTTTCCTTTTTTCCGTCGTATTGCTGCAATGTTTCATTGGTCATGCTCAGTTAGTTAACTAGACATGCATTTAACACAACTCGTTCCTTTGACTCGAAATAAAGTGAAATATAGTATATACTTCCAATATTAAAGCAGGCAGTACATGTTTACAAATGTATGTCACACAATATTAAGAGTCTGTTAGCAGTACAAACGCTTTTCAGATTTTATAACACCATTCAGTGCTGCAAAATACTGTTAGATACAGCTACATTTGCAGTAATTTTATTCTAAAATAACATCATAAACGACAATAACGAAGCAAAACAAAACTATCCAAGCAAGGCGTAGTGGGGATTTCTACAAATAGTCTATGGAGGAAATATAGAAATTCACATTTAAAAGTACCGGCTGTATTTCCCAATGGGTAGGTGCGGTTCAGAGAAAATGGGTTACAGCATATACCAGTTTGGTTAATTACATACTAAGGAAAAAAATACACGTCTTTCCAACAACGTGAAAAAAAGGTATGGAGCATCTAGCATAACACAGTGGTTGAACGACAAAAATACATAAACGCACGCACTTAACGTAGTCTACATCGGTAGTATTTTAACACACAAGTACTATTTTAATCTTACCAGAATATGTGAACCACCTAAATATTGCACAGCTGGGATACTCATGGTGGCTTCACAATATGGTAACAGCTTGTGTTATCAATTGAAAGTAAATATTATTTTAATTAAAACTCATGCATATGCTAAATGATTTTTTTCAAGTTAATAAAATCATCATTGCCACGAAAATTTCATTAGATTTCGAAATGTTAACAATATGCACAACTTGTGAAAGATATATTGTGAAAGTATATTCCAAATATGGAAAGAGAAATATTCACACATGGTATGATTCATTTAAATACATACACATTTAACATAATTTTGAATTTACAAAAATGTGTACCAGCAATATCGTATTATATTCATGTGAAAGCTGACAGGTCAGTGATACCATGACAACGTTCAATAGTAACACAATATGTGACATGATACGTGCAACAACTGGTCATGATATTCATCATTCCTGTAAATACAATTTGCATACTTTGTAAAAACAAATAATAACTGAAAAAAAATGT
The DNA here is from genome assembly GCF_978046115.1 of Saccoglossus kowalevskii. Classification (NCBI taxonomy): domain Eukaryota; kingdom Metazoa; phylum Hemichordata; class Enteropneusta; family Harrimaniidae; genus Saccoglossus; species Saccoglossus kowalevskii. The sequence goes on along the minus strand of NC_140644.1, from coordinate 37,644,997 downwards.
CATAAAATAGTAATTGCCAAAATAAAAACTACCTCTCGTTTGAAAGTTGAACGAGTTAAGATGGCCTTAATCAGTCTATTACTAAGCAAAAATAGTTAGTGCTTATTAAAGATTTGTATTGCAGAATGAGTAAAAGTAGATGGAGTGAGTTTACTTGACAGAATTGAACAGGTGAAGCCTTCCTTGTGATGTAAAATTTAATGGGCCATTGATGTGTAAACATATATGTTCACATTGTTCTCATTATTATTGGACTGGTGATACCTATATTATGCTTGTATAATTATTTTATAGATTATTTAATATCAAAAGACTTTATAAACAAATCAAATTTAAAACACGATGCAGATGCCGATGTCATACTAAAATCTCAATCATTTCACAAAAGACACTATTTTTCAGTTCAAGTCTTTCCTTGACTGCACGAATCATCTATATATCATCATCGCACCATGTAAATTCCAATTTGTATTACTTGAAACCAGAGAACAACATATTCGGGAAGAATGGTAAAGCGCTGACATAAGATGCACTTCTGCACCACGCCATTATTTTTACACAATTGTGTGTACATTCCAACGTTTCAAATGAATTTAAGCTTTATCTATGTTCACATAGTATCTCAAAGCTAGCCATAATAGCCTTCTAGTTCAAGCGAATAGCAGGTCATAACATGTAATTTTTTTTAAAACAAGAAACGTCATTCAGTATCATGAACTTAAAAACGGCAAATATAGTATACATCCCCAACATAAGAGTACTTATCACATCTCACTGCTGTTACGCATGCTGTGATTAGTTGAGATTCGGTCACATGACATTGAATAAAAATGAATATTACATGGTGTATTGCCCGCCAAGTGGATATTACAAAGGTATATCACATGGATGACGTCACTGAAACTACTGCGCAATGATTCTGCGCATAACAAATTGTCATTCGCTGCACTGGTGCTGCTCCAGCCGCTTTTATTTTCGGGATTGCTTTCAGGGTTTTGAAGATACTTTAGCCATCCGAAATAGACATTGAACGTGCCAGAATGGATATTAAGTAAGATATTCTGTTTTGATGTTTAGGGCACTTTTTATATAGAGCAAAAATGTACGGCAAATCCATCACTGAAACGTCGCAGTCGGGGTCGCTGCAGCGCGTTCTACGCTGTAAGCATTTCTATGCGTTCCACGCCGATGCTAACCGAAAACGCTCTAAGCTATGTGGCCTGTGAATAGGTGTGGTACGTTCGCGAGAAGGTGAATTCAGTCATTTTCACGGCACTCTGACTTTTTTATCTGTAGAGTTATCAAATAACTTGCGTTTGAGAATTTCTCAATTCATTTCAAAAATATTATTCTCGATAATTTGAGTGATTCACAATGCTGAGTATCCATGGCTGAAAAGAACGTGTATTTCGTTTTTTTCAGCAACGAATGTATGTATGTTATTGAGCAATGTGTAACTTGTTAAAATAGATAAAATAAAGTATTGCATGCTTCAAATATAAGTGTTAATATTTTTTGGGAGAGCGGGTATGAGTGGTGTATGGTTGCTGTGATTTCCATGGTGGATGTTTGTTCGATGTGATGAAATAAATAACATATTGTTATTCGGGCATTATCACGATTTGTTGTCTGCCTTCGGGCTGTTGGTCATGACGACCATTCCTTGGGCAGGCAACAAATCGTGATATTACGCTTACAAGCGTTTGTTATTATTTAAATAATATATGTGCAAATAATATTTTACTGCGATTACATTATTATCATAAATGTGTTTTCCAAGCTAACAAGCTATGTATAATACAACCATATACATGTACAGTCCAGAATTAATCCAATATGACAAATCTTAGATCATATAATTACTAAATGAACACGTGACTAATTTGCATAGTGATTTCATGGTGTTTGGGATATCCTTATTTATGGAAGAATGTAACTTAGAATCTCTTATTCTTTAAATATTTTATTCAACAAAACACATTTCGTGCCACAGTATAACAAATTCGTTGTCCAACAAATTCTCAAACAATTTTAGAATGTACAATTCTATATTTGTATATCAGTTGTAGGTAATTCTAAAGTTGTTCCAAAGGAAAATAAATAACACTCACAACTATTGAGGAGTTTCCAACTTCCGCTAAATTTTGTCAATATTCATACCAACACTCAGCGCCTAGTTTATGTTTTATGCACATAAATATATTGACCTTTAAAATTCAAATGCAAGTAATTGGGTCACAATCGGAACATGTGTGTCAAGTTTTTTGTGACAATGCCGATCTTTTTTGGTAGTGATATTGTGAACATACATACGCAAAATAGCCAATAATGTTGTATCACCCAATAAACGTAGTCCGTTATTATTGCCAAAATATACCTATATTTATTCACACCCAGTATTTTGAGCCAATTTGGCACATGACTATAACTAGATAGAAACTATTTGCATTTTGCCTCGTGCTGTGTCATGGTTAAATAATTTGCACCAGCTTGGCACATGTTAGTGGTGCTTTGTACAGGAAGTTAAATTTGCAATCTGAAGAAGAATGTGCAACCCAAATGTGAATTAGCAATCGGAATTCGGATCTGAATCACGTTCATCCAAAAAAAAATAGTCAGAATTTGGGGGAGAGGGGCACTTTTCCAGAATCTACAGATTGGTTTGTAATAAATCAAATTGTACTGATATGGGCATTTTGCCATAAGATTTAATGACAATCTAAACAAATGCTTGCACATCTGGCTAGATTACAATAGACCACAAAAAGTGTGGTATTTCTTCATAAGGGTGAATAAAATTAAATAAAAATGAAGTTTTATTGATCTGTCGTGTATCTCAATAGTTTTGCCTGTTCTCGTTCATATGGATAGTTTTCAGGAATTCACATCTTTTGTCGACTATACGGGTCATTTATATGTTTCACCATTTCATCTTGCAACTTTTGTTATGAAACATGGAAAGCAGCTTAATACCCAGTCTTCCATTACACAGTCATTTAACAGAATCAATTATTATTCAGTAGTATGAAATATCGGGTTTTGCTTAAACAATGTGTATTTGTCATTTACAAAACAATGTGTACCAGCAATAGTGTATATTTATATGAGAAAGCTGATAGAGTTCAGAGTTACTATGGACAAGTTCGATAGTTACACAATATTTTCGTTACAAATGGTCATGATTTAAATCATTTCTGTAAATACAATTTGAATACATTGTAGAACAACTAATAATAACAAAAGTATTATAAAATCGCATTAGTCAGAATCAGATTAACAAAACGTGCTTCAGATAACCCGTACGTATGAAAATTGGTTGAGTTATGATATATCTACACTGTAAATATTAGAAGCACTTTCATGTTTTTGCGTTGAAACGCCGCTTAATTTAAAACTCACTATTGCAATTCTTTTTAGAAAGGTCGTTTGGGGGAGTCATTAAAACACTTTTTAATGGAAATTAAGCACATTGTAAACACACAAAAGTACACTCAAAATAAAACACTGTGTCATTGAAGTGTTTATTGGTAGGACATTTATTTACAAGTTCGTCCAAATTTATGCAAGCAGTATTAAAAAAATGAGTGGAAAGTCTGGAGACTCGTAAGTAAACATTGTGGTATATATGCCAACTAGACAATCACCGAAAGTGAATTAATTCAATGCATACTTAGATGAGTCATGAAAAGAATTTTATGCTAAGCACCAGGTTGCTGAAGAATTCATTGTATGTACACTTATATGATTTTACTAACATAAGTACAACTATAAATCGAGACTCGTGGTAAATTAAGTAGTGTCATAGTCTAACAGATTTTGATACTCTGCATTAATATTAATGCACAGTAGTGTAGTTCCAATCACATAAGTGCACTATCACATGTGATTCAAACATTTTCAACTAAATCTGTTTGAAACACTTCAGAAAGCAAAATCGCCTCAAACAACAATCCAAAACCAGGCTATGTATGTTGTGCAAAGTGTTCATGAGAATATTTATTTTTAAGCACTTCTTAAAACAAATACGCATACAATGCTTCACGAGACCACACACGACTAAGCATGATTTTTTAAATGTTTTTGTGTACGACATGTACACAAGTTCATAAGAGTAACCAAAACACTTTTCTTCCAAACCGTTTCAGTTTGACGCATCTTAAATCAAATTCAAACTAAAACGTTGCATGGCGTCTACGGTATGCATCTATAGTAGACACAATACATAATGGCGACTGAATGCAGCATATTTATCGAACAAATGCCCACACACTTCACCATTGTTGGCAAACATACTGTGCATTCTGCGATGAATTTATTGATTTTAGTATTTTCAATAATAAACAACTTTATATATTCTCATATTTTGAGAGCGCACATACCATGTGCCTGTCACAAGTTGAATAAGCGATGCAATTAAATCTGCACGTTGTTGATATCAATGCTCGAGTTAGTAAGCTGGATACCCCCGCGCTAGACATACGCTAATTCCATGTGATCTAATCAGTATATTCAATTTCTTTATATGTATTATTCTATTGGAAATACCTTGATCTTGAATTCAAAGGGAAGATTACCACACACCTGTTAAAATTTTAGAAAAGTTTACGCGAAAAGCCTTTAATAATACATAACCAATTAACTAGTAATTAGAAATGTTATTAATACAATATAAAACAATAATTTAGATTGTTACTTCTTTACTAACATTTTGAGATACTTGTCGTAAACGATGGTGTTCACAATAAACACTGTTATATGTTGCGCGTTCAAGTGACTGGTAACTTGTGTCGTGTGCACGCTCATTCAATGATGGAATTATACGATTGGAAGAAAAGAACGAAGCCGACAAGATGTTCGGAATTGCTCGGTTAATATAGTTTTAAAATACCACTCTCCCGTTTTAGACGGTGATTTTAAAAGTGTTGAAAATGAGCAATCAAAGCATTTGATAGATAGAAAAGTGAAATACGAATGAAATAAATAAATTTAGTGCGGACATGCAGATTCCAGCATTGAGTGCTAATGTGATCGCAATTAATGAAAGTTATGATTTTTCATTTGTTCACAATTCTTTTCCAAGGAATTTGATGTGTCCAGAGAGACTACATTTAAGACAAAAATGACACACTTTCATTTATGTCAGTGAGGAAAGGATATAAAGATGTTATTGTTTGTTTCAGTCATTATTCATTTGTTTTACAAAAACTATATATGTTTTCTTTTTCTAATGTTATAGTCGAACTTACTTTATTAATGATTATATTTAGGAATAAATATTTACTTCAATATGTAATTTGTTTATCATATGTTATGATTGTTGTACAATAATGCAACGTGCTTATTAATAAAACGCCGTATTTGATATATTTTGTTTTCCAAAGCGATATTTTTAATGACAATGTTTTTTACCAGGTGAAAGTACATTAAAAAATGTGTCTCTGTCACAATCACTTGTCAATATTCAGTTTGTGTTGTCACAATAAGTAAACGTTTGCAAAGAGTCAGTAATGTTTGTTATTGGATTATCCCTTATTGTTAGTTTGCATTACTATAGAAGCCAGCCTTCCGAAAGCTCTTGCAGTACGGGACTTAACATGACAGTTGTTTTCTATAATTTGCACACTCGCGCTTGAAATAATTCGTTATCAGACACAATTAGAAAATTTCAACCAGACATTCAGCAGTGTGGTCTCGCAATCGCGGATTGAGTCAGTTATCAAGGTTCGCCATTTTTGTGGTAACGTGATAATTATGTAAACAGTGACTTTCCAGTTTGAAAAAAATGTCTTCTGATTTTAAGTTTTTGAAAGTTACGCTAAATTACTATTCTGAAAAAAGACAACATATAGGGAATTCTAAATTCAACAAACATCATCAAACCCTTCTCGATAATTTAATTGTCATTAGTTTATGTGTGTATCTTACAATGAATAACTGTAAATGTACTAAGTGCTGTTGCAGGAAGAGACATCCAGCAATTGTTTTAACTTTATTGTTGGACATCACATTTGGTCGTTATTTCAATGTATATTTATAATTGTTAAACCGAAGCTATTTAAAACAATCATTGCCATTTGTTGTACTGGAAGTGTGCTTTCTGTAAAAAAAAAACAATAAAAAAACAAAACACTCAATACGGTCAAAATAAGATATATTTTAACAATTTAATAATACATTGCTTTGTATGTGAAATGAAGATATGTTTTTAATACAGTAGCTACATTTTTCTTAATTTCCCTTCATACCTCCAAAGACATTTAGCAAAAGCAAGTTCTTTAATCCTAGGTATAACTTGGTATTCGCTTCCTGTAATATTAATTTCCTCAGAAATGTATATGTCTTTAGTAAATTGCGCTCCACTCAACAATAAATAAAATGAGTGGTTGGTTGGTTGGTTGGACAACAAATTGATGAGTCACGTGTAGCTAATTATTAAACATGTTGCACATACATTGGAATAAGTACAGGAACCAATAATGCTGTAGGGTGTATTGGGAGGTTTTTAGGATGTTTGCATAGTTTGAATTTAATATGCTATTTTTTATTTCAGGGTGCAGGTTGATATTTGGTGCATTCTTTGTTGTTCAATTATGGATACAATTTTTGTGGTGGGTGAAAGATATCTTTATTGGCTGCTGTGTCATTGTTTAGACAATATGTAGTTGTCGGGGAATAAATGGTACACTGAACAAGATTTACTGTTAAAAAACTAAATTATTCATACCCCTACTGAAATTTCAATGTTTTGTGTTTTTCTGGAAAACGACAGGTGGATACAACATTTTTTTTCGCTTTAGTTGGATACATTTACTTGAAAGGTAAAACTTCTGAATGGGCTTTGTACAACATCATTTGCATAACAAAAAGTATATTACTTTATTTGTTTTCTAACTTACTCAAAATGATTCATAACCTTTGTTAAAGCATGCCATTTGGCCATATCCATTTGCTATGCAAATGCTTCAGACATTCTGCATGTTGTTTTGTTCACATGTAAAGTTGTATAGGCCAGTCTGAATAATTTCCAAGGTGGTAAGTGAGTTCTGGAATGCTATTGTTCTAGAGTACAAAATCAAGTGCAATAATGGTATCTTCCGTATGCCCCATGGCAAAAACAAAGGAACTCAGCAATGACCTCGGCATGAGCATCGTGAATGCCAACAAAGATGGGAAAGGCTATAAAGCTATTTAAAAAAATGTCAAAGAATATACTTTTGTTTTCGCTTTCGTTCTGACAAGCTCGTATTTATCTATATATCACGCCTCACGTACATTAAATATGTCATTTGAAGCGTTAGTTATTAATGATCTTTTTCTGTTTTGAATTTTTGTTATCGTAGATTTGTTTTACTTAAAGCTTGGAATAGTAGTAAAATGAATTTAAAAATGTACATAGCGAATGAAGCGAAAAAAATAGGTGAAATGTGCTTTTTGTATCAAAACAGTTTATGAATATTTAATTAATATTAATAAAACTGAACAAGATTGTCCTCAATTATTCCTTGCAATAATTTTATTTGAATTGGGAGCAAACAGTGACACCTAATCTATACGTTGCAGTGTTAAGCTTCTAAAATAAATGTTTAGAATGTCTTGAAACAGATTTAAATTTAAAATATGGATTGTAAAATTAGAAAATGAATTATTTTTCCTACAAATTAATTTGTATATAGCAACAGTCAAGTACTCACGATATTACTTGAGGTGGAGCTTTTAATGCAGGTTTTCGTTTTCGTTTTTGTTTGTATTTGTGACAACTTCAAATAAAAAGACACTGAGAATGGAAGGCTAGATTACCAACATCTCACAAATGTATCTACTCATGCTAGAGTGTGATAGTATATGGTTCAGTGACTAACTATTATTTTTTCAAATATTACAACTTTTTTTATTTGGAAATGTTTTTATGCATTAATAGAACGGATACTTACCTATATAATCCACCATAAAGATACGACGGCCGTAACTAAATAGCGATACATATGAATATTGCAATGCAGTTCTGCAAAATACTACCAGATACAGTTACTATTCATGATGCAGTCAGGTTGTGCATGTTGATTCTAAAATGACATCATTAACGACTATTACCAAATAAAAGAAATCTATCAAAGCAAGGCGGAGTGGAACTGTCTACAAATGGTATACACAGCCAATGCTTTAATCACATTTATAATTACTATATGTGCTTCCCAGGTACGTGAGTTCAGGCAAAGTGAATTACATTACAAATCAGATTTGTTATCTACATCTTGATTAAAAAATTACACGTCTGTTCTACAGCGATGAAAAAGATATGTAGCATCTACAATAGCACAGTTTTTGTTCGACAAAAATACATGAATGCAGCTAATATACAGAAATGGATGCTGTTGAAATTGACCCATACTAATCATAGTATACCGTAGTTATAGTATACAAGACCAATACACAATACATATTATTAAACATTACCAGAAAATGATTGAATGTGCACTGCATTTGTGTGAACAACTTGGATACTTGCACAGCTGGGATATTCTTGGCGGCTTCAGAATATTACACAATCATAAATCAATCACAGCAATGTATGACGGATTATATTATATTAAAACGCAAGTACTTCACATTTTGGAGAACGTGCCGTGGTTACCTAGGGATATTTGAATGGTATGGTAAATAATCAACATTATTTGCATATTGAAGAAAATCTGAATCAAATTGCATAAAACTGCAGTGTCTGTACACATTTAACACATCAACGATAATATTTATAATTCGAATACATAATGTAGATTTGTTATTACTACTAAAATACTGTTGTTTCTAGAACACTTACCGGAATGGATTTGCATACATTACATATCTATGTTAAACAGTGGTCGCTTCCGAAGGATACAGTGAACGTAAATAAATTGCAACACAGATATATAATGGATTATATGCAAATCTCTGTATTTTCTATCCAATAGACATACAATGTGCTGTTTTGATATGGTATTGTAATGAAATAGCATATTATTTTACCGATGAAAATACATAATTATATGCTAAGTGGATTATTTCAATTTTTGAATAGCATTAAGGTCATCGTAACCATGACAATTTAATAAAATTTCTACACAATAAAAAATTGTAAAATTTGTGTTCGAGGTCATTGGTACTATGGAAATCATCGATTGCAAACTAAATGATACCATGTTATTGTGATTATATCCTAATCACAATTCACTTTCATTTTTTAATAAAATGCAATTAAATCGTTTCTGTGAGGACCATTGTTTTAGGTTAATACCAACATAAGGCTAACCATAATAAATTAAATTAAATTAAATTAAACAGTCAGTATTAATGAACGGATTGTTGGTTCGTGTATTTGATTCGTAAATCAAACATGATCATTGTATCAAGTATTTCTATGAAAGAAAAATAATTGTTAAGCATTTTAGATGATTTTTCTTTCTGAAGATGACAACATTGGTAGCACATATGTCAACACAAGTATGACAGAAATATCGTATTGCAATGGCGCCCACATTTGTGAATACTTTAATCCTATATGGCCACCTATCCATATTAACACCAAGATAATACATTTTGAATATTTTGTGGAGAAATGTGCCTACTCACTCAGACATTTTATACTGTATGATAATTCGAATCAGGTACTAATATCCGAAATTTTATATTAACCAGATTATGCCTTTCCCTGCCAAATAACAGTGTTAAAATATATATAACATGCTATTTTTTGGAAGATGAGAATTTTTTGAATTGTATTCCTGGATGGAAACTATATCACAACAATATATTTTTGATTTTCATTTTGCCCCATATCATCGTAGCTAAAAGGAAACATATATAAAGAATAAATGTTTGTAGTTAACTCCATAACCGAAATACTAATATATTTCACATGCTCTGAGTTACACCTAACGTTGTACCTCAATAACTACTGATGTATTCAAAGTACTAAGTTGTATTTTGATGCATAATCCCTGTCTCGTAAACACAGAAATAATGTCTCATATTTTTAGTGATTCATAAACCGGGACAACATTCTCTGCAATTCATAAATCAGACAGCAATTATAATATTCTGCATTTCATTAAATATATGTCGAAGTGAAATAAATGTTAGTTATTATGATAATATAGACAACTGTGTTATACATGACAATCAATTGCGACTGTAATGTTTAAATTTTGAGTTGGCATCGTCCGTTTCTATAGTCCCACTGATCTCGATCAATGTACATGCTTGCGTACATTACATTGCTTGTACATAAATTTGTGTGAATGAAAATTGTAGGTCATTTAGACAGCAGTGTAATTTAAACAGCTGTTTACGACAGAGATAATTTTCAACAAATATAAATACAATTGGTTATTGTGAAAACACTGGAAATAACATATTTATTGTGAATGAAATGGACAATGATAGTATATTGCAGATCTATCAATTATTCTAATACAATACAATATAATACAATACAAAAACTAATGAAGAGGCATTATGTATTCAAAATTACACTGAAAATGCATTTTTCCATGTTTCAAAAAAATGAATCATGATACAGAGAGCGTGTTAGGTGATATAGTGTATTTTACATTGAAACTTATAATGTTTAAACCATATCTTGGTGCTATACACCAACCATATCAATACCACACACTTGCCGCTAAAGTGTCTTCTGACCTACTTACTGTACACTGTCAAAATTTACTTTATGTAAAAAGAATGGTTTTACTCAAATGATTTCATGCATTCATTATCAACTGCTGGTATCGGTCTGCGCTATGGCTACCATTAAATTTTTAAAATTAGAGCTACTGCTCAGTTCAACTCGGAAATTTAAATGTGTATATCACAATACTAACTTTCGGAATATTGTTCCTACTAGTTGTTATTCTTAAATTTAAACACTAGATTATCCTTATTTTGTTTTGTATTATTATTCTACTCATGTTGTTATAATATTACTTAAAAGACAAAGAAAAAAGTGGTTAAAGGAATGATCAATATGAATTTGTATTAATTATCAATGTGATGAACATTTCAAAACAGTCTTTGGGTACTGAAAACTGAAAAATTGATAGTCATATATTGTGTAAGCATCGAATGTTTCCATGTTACTGCTGACCTCTATGAGCTTTCATATATGGATAGGACACACCGCTGGTACATAATTTTGTATATGCTAAATTTGTTTCGGTATGAACACGAACTTGTATTTGTTAATACGGGAGGCATGTGCTGTCCTTCTGTATATGAGAACTATGAGATTAGAGTCAGTACAAAACAAATAACAATCTTCTCTTGTTTCAAGCTTATTTTATTTTTTTTTCCGTTGAGCTCTGCAATTGCCAGGTGCTAAGTCTGTTTAGTGAAAATATATCATTAGAATAACACAATATAAGGTTTCTATCTTTTTAATCAATGAAAAGAAAAGGTTACGAATCACATGAAGTATATACACTAAATACAATAAATCAGAATATTAAAATGATGTGGAATTCTGCTTTATTTGTTTTCTTTCGTATTGCTGCAATGTCTGATTGGCCATGGTCAGTTATTGAACTAGACATGCATTTAACACAACCTCGTTCCTTTGACTTGAAATAAAGAGAAATATAGTATATACTTCCAACATTAAAGCAGGCAGTACATGTTTACAAATGTATGTCACACAATATTAAGGGTCTGTTCGCAGTACAAACTTTTTTCAGATTTTAATTGCTCCATTCAGTGCTGCAAAATACTGTTAAATACAGTTACATTTGCAGTAAATTGATTCTAAAATGACATCATAAACGACTATTACCAAGCAAAAAAACTATACAAGCAAGGCGTAGTGGGAATTTCTACAAATAGTCTACGGAGCAAATACAATGAATCACATTTAAGAGTACCATCTGTATTTCCCTATGGATAGGTGCCGTTCAGAACAAATGGGTTACGGCATATACCAGTTTGGTTAATTACATATTAAGAATTACATGTCTGTCCATCAACGTATAGTTATGTAGCATCTAGAATAGCACAGTGCTTGAACGACAAAAATACATAAACGCATGCTGTTGACGTATTTTTAGTTAAATCAGACTTAACATTGGTTAGAGTCTAACACACAAGTACTATTTTAACCTTACCAGAATATGTTAACCACCTGAATTTTGCACAGCTGGGATCCTCATGGCGGCTACCGAATATAAATCAATCATAACACTATATATGACAAATTATAAATTCACGATATAAATATATGGTCAACTTTTGGTTCAGTTAAATTATCTGATTGGTATGATATTTTGGGATATTTGTTTTTGATAAACAATATTGCATCAAGATATTATTTGAAATTCATGAAAACAAAAGCGTATTATAGCATGGTCTTTCATCATTGTCACGAAAATTGTATTAGATTTAGAAACGTTAACAATATATTCACAGATGGTAAATTCATTTAAAAACATACACATTTAACATAATTTTGAATTTACACAAATGTGTACTAGCAATATCGTATTAGATTCATGTGAAAGCTGACAGGTCAGCGATACCATGAAAACGTTCAATAGTAACACAATATGTGACATGATACGTGTAAAAACTGGTCATGTTATTCATCATTCCTGTAAATACAATTTGCATACTTTGTAAAAACAAACAATAACTGCAAAAATGGCATAAAATAGAAATTGCCAAAATAAAAACTACCTTTCGTTTGAAAGTTGAACGAGATAAAATGGCCTTAATCAATATATTACTAAGTAAAATAGTTAGTACTTATTAATGATTTGTATTGCAGAATGCAGAATGAGTAAGAGTAGGTGGAGTAAGTTCACTTGAAAGAACTGAACATGTGGAGCCTTCCTTGTTATGTAAAATTGAATAGGTCGTTGGTGTGTAAACATATAAAGTTCACATTGTTCACATTGTTATTAGACTGGTGATACCTATATTATGCATGTATGATTATTATATAGATTACTTAATATCAAAAGACTTTACAAACAAATCAAATTGAAAACACGATGCTGATGCCGATGTCATACTAGAATCTCAATCATGTCACAAAAGCATTATTTTTCAGTTCAAGTCTTTCCTTGATTGCACGAATCATCTATAAATCATTATCGCACCATGTAAATTCCAATATGTATTACTTGAAACCAGAGAGCAACATATTCGGACAGAATGGTAAAGCGCTGACATGAGATACACTTCAGGCCATTATTTTTACAACATTGTGTGTACATTCCAACGCTTCATGTGAATTTAAGCTACATCTATGTTCACATAGTATCTCAAAGCTAGCCATAATAGCCTTCTAGTTCAAGCAAAGAACAGGTCATCACCAGTATTTTTTTTTAAAACGAGAAACGTTATTCAGTATCATGAACTTAAAAACGGCAAATATAGTATACATCCCCACTACATCTCACTGCTGTTACGCATGCTGTGATTGGTTGAGATTCGGTCACATGACATTGAATAAAAATGGTTATTAAATGGTATATTGCCCGCCAAGTGGATATTACATAGGTACATCACATGGATGACGTCACTGAAACTACTGTGCAACCATACTGCACATAACATATTGTCGTTCGCAGCACTGGTGCTGCTCCGGTCGCTGTTGTTTTCGGGGTTTCGTTCAGGGTTTTGAGGGAAATTTGGCAATCTGAAATAGACAGTGAACGTGCCAGAATGGATATTAAGTTATATACTCTGTTTTGATGTTTAGGGTTCTATTTATATGGAGCAAAAATGTACGGCAAAGCCGCCACTGAAACGTCACAGTCATGGTCATTGCAGCGCGTTCTACGCTGTGAGCATTTCTACGTATTCCACGCCGATGCTAACCGAAAAACGCTCTAAATCTGTGTGGCTTGTTATAGGTGTGGCACGTTCGCGAGAAGGTAATTTCAGTCATTTCCACGGCACTCTGACATTTTTATCTGTAGAGTGATCAAATAACTTGCGTTTGAGAATTTCTCAATTCATTTTAAAAATGTTATTCTAGATAATTTGAGTGATTCACACTGCTGAAATACGGTTCAACTAAAAGGAGTATCCATGGCTGCAAATAACATTTACTGATTGTATTTCGTTTGTTTTTCAGCAAACAATGTATGTATGTTATTGAGTAAAGTGAAACTTGTTATAATAATTAAATGAAATATTGCATACTTCAAATGTAAGTGTTGTTATTTTGTGGTAGAGCAGGTGTGAGTGGTGTATGGTAGCTGTGATATTCATGTCGGATGTCTGTTCGATGTGATAAAATAAATAACACATGGTTATTCGGCTCTGGCATCATCAATATTATGGTCATTACCACCATCCCTTGGGCAGGCAACAAATCGTGATATTACGCTTACAAGCATGTATTATTATTTAAATAATATATGTCCAAATAATATTTTACTGCGATTACACTATTATCATAAATGTGTTTTCCTAGCTAACAAGTTATGTTGAATACAACCATATACATGTACAGTCCAGAATTAATCCAATATGACAAATCTTAGATCATATAATTACTAAATGAACACGTGACTAATTTGCATAGTGATTTCATGGCGTTTAGGATATCTTTATTATGGAAGAATGTAGCACCCGTATGCACCATAACCTCCTTAAATTAGTGTCATTACCTAAGGCTCAATACTACTGCTTGGCGCCGTGACACTAATTTAAGGAGGTTATTGGTGCATACGGGTGAAACGGGAGACCCTGAGAAATATGGTTCATGTATTAGATGCGGGAAACTTTATATTGGTTCTACAGTTCGTCGACTGGGTGATCGGTTTGCTGAGCATCTACGGCAAACTAGACAGAAAAATCGTTATTATCCGGTTTCACTTCATTTTAATTCTAGTGGACATAATATTACAGATATGTCTATTTCTGGTGTATGTGTTGTCAATGGCAACGAAAATCAGCTCAGGCGTGTCGAGGAGGAAACTATATTCCGCCTTGGAACTAAAGAACCCCATGGTATTAACAAACAGTTCAACTCATTTGTTGAGCTCACTACCTAAGGCGCGGTATTTGTTCTATTGTGGAATTTTTTTGTGATTCTAACTTATAGTTCATGCGCGTTCTTACGTTCCTATGTTCTACCTGTACGTTATCACACTTGCTTCTATGCTATCGATAAAGAGCCATTGCTCGAAACGTCTAGCTATTTTTAATAGTTATTTAGGACTACGATTACCAAATATTATCTTCAATATATGGTACATGGCAGGAGTGCTTGGTAAAGAAAGTTAAATTGGCAATCTGAAGAAGAATATGCAACCCAAATGTGAATCAGCAATCGGAATTCGTATCTGAATCACGTTCATTCATAAAAAAAAAAACAGTCAGAAATTTTGGGAGAGGGGAATTTTTCCACAATCTACATCTTGATTTGTTATGGTATTGTACTATAATAGCATATTAGTTTACATGTTATGTGGATTATTTCATCTTTAGAATAGCATATAGCATTAAGGTCATCGTTATAATGGCAGTTTTATAAAAAAATTGCACAATAAATGTATGTAAAATTTGTGTTTGATACCGTAAACCTCTTTTTAAAAATAAGAATCATAAAAAATAATATAAACTTGCCATAGCCAACCTACTTGAGATTGTTTCGGATGTTGAATGTGTAGATTTATTATTAAGCCTCGGTATTTAGTGACTCCATGGCATTTGCGTTGAGGTATAAATAATCGAACCTGGAATCACCGATTCGAGAGAAATTACTTGATAGAGTTGTGTATAAGTGATTATTGTTCTACAAATCCCCTTACGTTAAACTAAGGCGTATCATGTTTTTTTTTTCAGAAAATTCACATGTGTTTCATGATTGGCAACAATTTCTTCGGCAATACAATGTTGAATACACTATATTCACGAATACAAGTAAAAAATGATTATTTTCTTTTAAACAATGGTATATGACGATGAAGATGGCACAAAAGCATACAATTTTCAGTCTTTGGTTTGGCAGCACTTTTCACATAAGTCTGAAAGACAGTACTTAACGTTCACACATTCAAAGATACCTAGCTTTCATAATTATACAGTATATGTTATATATAGCTGATAACTAATGTCTCAAAATAATTTCGATTGACAGAATATTCATAAACGTATTGGATAATTCTAGATATTTAAATCAAGTCTATCGCAATATTAAAGGTCACTACCATACTTCAAAACATTGGTACATTGTTTGCAACGTCAATCAATTCAAATGTATTCATGTAAATATAATTTAATTGTTATTCTCCATAGGTATGATTTATTTGTCAATACATTTAATTATGATTATATATTTATTACAGTATAGTTACAAATGATGAATTCACATTTACTATCATTGTTTTTTAGTATTGAAATTGACTTTGTCTTGAGTACTTTCACCTTTTATGTAAGTTTTTCAACATTTTACTATTTTCACACAAATTGTGTTTTTTATAAGGCAAGTTATTTTATTTTATTTTATTTTATGTATTTCTTTTGAATTTTTTAGGTTAATATCAACATAATGCTAACCATAACAATAAATTAAACAGTCAGTATTACTGAACGTTTTTTTGTTTGCGCATTTGATACGTAAATAAAACATGATTATTGTATCAAGTAGTTCTATGATAACAAACATGTAAAGCATTTTAGATGATTTTTTTTTCTTTCTGTATATCTAAGATGACAACATTGGTAGCACATATGTCAACACACACAGTATGACAGAAATATCGTATTGCAATGGCGCCCAGATTTGTGAATACTTTAATCCTATATTGCCACCGATCCACTTTAGCACAAAGATAACACATTTCAACCATATAATTAATTTGAATATTATCACTCAGACATTTCATAGTGTATGTTAATTCGAATCCGGTACTAATATCCGAAATATTAGATTAACCAGATGTTGCATTTCCCTGCCAAATAACAGTGTTAAAATATATATGACTTGATATTTTTTTGGTGATGAATCTTTTTTTAATTGTATTCCTGGATGGAAACTATATCACAACAATATGTGTTTGATTTTCACTTTGCCCCATATCATCGTAGCTAAAAGGAAACATATATAAAGTGTAAATGTATGTATTTCACTCCATAACCTAAATACTAGTATATTTCACATGCTCTGAGTTACTCCTAATGTTGTACCTTAATAACTACTGATGTATTCAAAGCACTGAGTTGTATTTTGATGCATAATCCCTGTCTCATAAACACAGAAATAATGTCTCATATTTTTAATGGTTCATAAATCGGGACAATATACTCTGTCATGCATTAACCAGACAGAACTTATAACATACTGTATTTCATTAAATATATGTCGAAGGGAAATAAATGTTAGTTATTGGGATAGTGTAGATAATTGTGTTTATACATGGGAATCAAATGTGACCGTAATGTTTAAATTTTGAGTTGGCATGTCCGTTTCTATAGTACCGCTGACCTCGATCAATTTACATGCTTGAGTACATTACATTACTTGTGCGTGGATTTGTGTGAATGAAAATTATAATTCATTGTGACAGCAGTGTAATTTAAACAACTGTATAAATACAAATAGCTATTGTGAATAAACTAGAAAAACATATTTATCGTGAATGAAATTGACAATGAAAGTATGTTCAGAACTATCAATTATTCTAATAAAATACAATAACTAATAAAGAGGCAATGTGTATTCTAAATTACACTCAAAATACATTATGGATGTTTCAAATAATGAGTCATATTACTAAGAGCGTGTTAGTGATATAGTATATTATTACAGTGACACTCATAATGATTACACAGTCTTTTAGTACTATACAACAAGCCATAGCATCACCGCACACTTGTCGCTAAAGTATATTCCTACCTACTTACTGTACACTGGATTATATAATATCTGAACTTTATATATCTGAAATGAATATCTTAACATTGTACATTTCGCAATGCTACTCTTGGAACAACAATGCTTTACCCTCTTCAAGCCCATATTTCCTCATTAATTATAAAAACATAGTCCCTTAATGTCGGACATCATCTATAATTTTGAACTCCAACGACAACGCACTACGCAAACTGGTCTCTTTACATGCCATGGAGCTTGTCTCAATATTTATCTTTGGTAAAAATAATGTTTTGCTTCAAATGATTTCATTTATTCATTATCAATTGCTGTTTTTTTTAAAAATAAAGGCTACCGCTCAGTTCAACTTACGTTGTTCACTTTTTAGAAATTTACATGTGTAAATCACAATACTCACATTCGGAATATTTTTTTCTACTAATTGTTATTCTTCAATTTAAATGATAGTGATTTTATTTGAGATTTTCTTTATTTTGTTTTGTATTATTTTTTACTTTTTCATCGAGTTATAATATAATTTAAAATAGCAAAAATTGTGGTCAATGAAATGATAAATATATTTTTTTTATTAATTACCAATATTATTGATATTTTAAAATATCAAAACAGTCTTTGGGTACTGAACCGTTTATTTATGTTTATTGTATCAAAACTAAAAATTGATCGTCATTGATTTTGTAAGCATCGAGTGTTTCCATAGTATCGCTGACATCTATGAGCGTTCATACATGGATAGAACACACCAGTGGTACACCATTTTGTATATGGTAAATGTATTTTGTTATGGACACGAACGTCTATTTGTTAATACGGGAGGCATGTGGTGTCGCTGTTTATATGAGAGCTGTGAAATTAGAGACAGTACAAAACTAATAACAATCTTTTCTGATTGCCTGCTTATTTCAAAAGTTTTCAGTTGAGCTCTGCCATTGTCAGAGGCTAAGACAGTTTAGTGAAAATATATCATCACAATAAAACAACATAAAAGATTTCTAACTTTTTAATCAATGAAAATAAAAGTGCGCTACTATGAAGGAAAGAATTCAAAAGTGTAAAGAGATATTGATTGCTGCTTTCCTTTCTTTCTTAGCATTATGACAATGTCTCAGTTATTTAACTAGACATGCATTTAACACAACTTTGTTCTTTTGCCTCGAAATAATGATAAATATAGTATATGCTTCCACCATTAAAGCAGGCAGTATATGTTAAAAAAAATATGTCACCATATATTAAGGATCTTTTTGCAGTACAAACTCTTTTGAATTGATTTGAACAGTACCATACAGTTGTGCAAAATACTACCAGATACAGTTATTTACAGTTTAGTTATTTACATATCGGGGAAAAAATTGCACGTCTGACCAACATCGTGAAAAAAAGTATGTAGCATCTAGCATAGTACAGTGCTTGTACGACAAAAATACATAAACGCATGCTGTTGACGTAATATTCGCTAACCCAGACTTGGCATAGTCTACTTTGGTTAGTATCTAACACCCAAGAACTATTTTAACCTTATCAGAATATGAACGGATGTACACTTCATTTATGTGAACTACCTGAATATTTGCACAGCTGGGATATTCATGGTGGCTTCCGAATAATACACTGAATATAAATAAATCGCGACACGATATATGACAAATTATAGATTCACGATATAAATATATGGTCACATTTTGGTTTAGTTGAATTACCTGATTGGCATGACATTCTCGAATATTTGTTTTGAATAAACAAAATTGCATCAAGATCTTATTTGAAATTAATGTATTATTACACGGTGTTTCCAATTTCCCTCGTGTTTTTAGTGTAACGAATCACGGTAAAATCTTGTGTTATCAATTGAATTTCTTTTATCTGGCGAGGTTCTTCTATGAAAATAGAACAGATGTGCTAAGTAGCTTATTTCAAGTTTAGAATATCGTCATTGCCATAACAATGTTATTATATTTCAAAATGTTAGTAATATGCAATCTCTAACAAATACTATTGGAATTACAATATCTGTTATAATTAAATTACTCATGCCAACTTACAAAACTAAATATGATTCCTTCGTATATATAACACCTATGTTTATAAATTACTAAACTGAGCACAAATAGGAACTGAATGTCCGTTATGTCATGCAGTTGTAATAATGTTTACGTTACCTGCTCTTAAATCACACTACTACAACAATGGTCTTGGTGAATAGACTTTTCAAATCGTTCCGATGATAGACATGTTTTCTATGTGTTTATCAGAATGTGTGTCTAGTGAACAAACCTTTCAGATGTTATGGTAACAAATATGTCCTCGGTTTAGACGCTTTTCTACCTGTCGTGATCATAAACAATTTACAATATGTGTGTCTAGTTAAAGCACTTTCAAAATGGTTCTGACATTAAGTACTTTTAATACATGTGTGTCTAGTAAAATCACTTTTTAAAGTGTTGTGATAATAAAAACATCCATAAATATTAACTACATGTGTTATAATGATATGCATTTCACGCAATTGTGCAGTTAATAAACACTTTACGTTTTTTTAAAGTGGAGACAAGCTTATAAACACTTTAAAAGTTTTATTTTAAAAGATTAATGTTGTAAAATAACTCATTTGCCATTATAAGAACACACATATTGTGTCTCATAATACACTTAAAGAGATTTTAAAATAAGGAAAATCTGTGTCATATTTTGAAACAACTTTAGAGTTTATAACTAAGCGACTTCATCATATATAAAAACATTTTAAATTTTACCAAGAAATAGATTGTTGTACACGGTTGAGTCCCTTTCTGTTATAAAACTATATTTAAAACTTAATAAATCATTAACATCTAAATATATTCAAAATTTTTAATTTAAGGTCCATTTAACGCTAAACTTTTTGGAAGAATTGTTCACATTATGCAAATTTGTTTGATTTATAGATTATTGACATTCAAACATTTCAATGTATTTACTTTTACAGTAGCGAGACTATTATTTTTGTCGAAAATTTTCACATTTATTTATTAATTGAACATAGAATGTCATGTAAATTGGTTAAAATGTGGATTTTCTGAAGGGAATCAAGATAGCCTCAGTAGTGTTTGCCAAAATCAACGAGAAAGGTTTCATCTGTGCCTACAAGTTTCTAAGATTAACACAAGACAATGCAATGTTCATTCGCCACCATTCATTATGTTGATATTTGCATCTCTTTTGTTGCAGTAGCGCAAACAATTAATAGGAAATGGAGTTCTTCCATATTGAGACAGAGATCAGTTAAAAACACTAATGTGAAAATATGACCTTCATGATTATTTTTTTTCGCGCTGCCTACTACGGCATGGAAGGTCCGAAGTGCTAGAAGTTCTAATCACACACAAACACACACACCCGGTTGAAGTATTACAAAGTTCTGAGAAGTATGAATGTTATTGTTCTCACTCTGAAATCTGCCTACTATCTATAATCATAGACGCGTTAGTACAGCCATGCACAGTCCTTCTCTCACTGTGGTCTATGCTATAGTAGTCTAAGCCCTGAACAATCGATTCAATTATTCAAAACAAATCAAAGTTCTGAGAGTGTTTTTTGTGCACCCGTTTGCGGTGTGAGTGCCCAAGCATTGGGTTTACGTTGCCGAACGCTTGATTGTTTCGTGGCCTTAACTAAATTAACTGCTGTCCGTCTGCATCAATACATGAATTATTATTTAATTTTATTGATTGCTTTCATGCAAATTCACATCATTATTATAGACATAGATGCATTTGGCCCTTAAATCGATTAAGAATATGTCAGGTGTTTAGCAAGTAACTACCTAGAGCAGTCTAAATTGGTTTAACACAAGTGTCCTTTTTGAGAGGAGTGAGAAACCATTTCTGTCTTTCGTGTGCAAAGCGGAGTCATTGTCGTAGTCGTTGCGAGTAGTGCATCAATGTGTGTGACTGTTCCACTAATATCTCAAGAAATAATTATCAGACTATGATGAAACTTGGTACATAGATGCTCCGGGAAAATGCTCAAACCTTTTCAGTGTTCAGTTAAATTCCGTGAATATTAATTACACAAATTTAAGCATTTTCACTTGTTTCTCATGTACTATTAAACATATTTCAGTGGAACTTGATAAATAGATCCTCTGGAAAAATGAACAGAGCTAACTTGTTTTTATATGAATATTAATAACCTAATCCGCATACTAATAAACCAATTTTAGGCATTTACATATTTTTCTAATGAAATAAACAGATTCGAATGAAACATTTTTACATATTACATAGACCAAATTTGTTTCGACAGAAAATCCATGCATATTAATTACAATAATTGCATATCAATTAGACAAAATTTAACTTTTCCACCAATACATGCACAGGGATAAGTTACATGTTTGTGCTTACTAGTTACCTAATTTGCAAAAGTTACCCTATTTATAGGTGCTCCATGGATTTCCACTGATCCAGTACCTCTGATCAAATTTTGATGACACAGGGTACATATGTGCTTTCCGGTAATCAACAGTTCTGATGGGGAATTTTCATTTTCTACTTGTTTTTTTTTTTTTTTCAAAATAAGATAAAACGAAGAATTTAGACCATGGCTCATCGTCATATTTTTCAAAAGATCGAAATTACCATGAGACGCTGCTCAAATTCAGTGTTTGAAATGCTAACACAAATAACTATGGCTACCTTTTCTTGGATATTTGCATAATGTGTATCTTTGGGATGGATTACATTATGTTGTTTACCCTTCTATATAACAACTGATAATTTTCCTTTCACAATCAATGCGTATTATTCTATCGTCTACTGCCATCAGTGTCATCACTCACGACATCTTGGGAGAAACACGGTCGTAACCTTATTGTAATTAGCTTTTATTTTGCTATTCGTTATTCGAGTGTAATAACACCATTTTACTAACGCAACTGTGTAGAAAATAAAAATAATGTATGACCAACCGCTGAAGGCTCGAAATGATGTTGTGGTATAATGCATTAACTTACCTTTACGCCACCACAACTGCAAAAAATTGATAATGTATAATTTAGTTACAAACGATAGCATCACTTTTTACATCAAATTATAGCGTGGATTCAGAGGTAGGCAAAAAAAAACGAAATCGACGTAAATATTTGTTAATTGCATTCTGTGAACTATATTTATGTTTTCTTTTGCAAAACAATTTTAATAAAACCGAAGCTGATGGCCTGTTTGACCTGTAACACGCTTCGATTGGAGTTCAAAATATTGAACGTAGTCATAACAAATTATTCTTGAAATGACTAAGAAAAAAGTAACATTTATATGGCAAAGTAGAAAACAGTAAATGTTAAATTGAAATGCGGTAATTTCCATACTAATGTTACGTAACAAACGTGGTAATTGCTCAGCTAGCCAAAGAAAATCCTAACTGAGCAATACTCAAAATGACAGTTGTTTTCTTTTCATGCTCACAATTAAATAGTCCTGTGATATCAGTGGATAACCTTGGGCATTCATAATGTTCGTTTATAAAAATACAGCTTGACTACAGTGTTTATTCAGATTCTTGACATGAATTATCGATGCCTTTAACAAATGAAAACTAAAATGTGTTCAGGTATGGTGTAATGTAAATAAGGTATTCAAAATCATAAACTGAAAATATCGTGTGCGGGAAAAGGTAAATATTCTGATCACATTCAGGAGTATATGCCGTGTTAAACTAATAATATGAAGTGTTTACATAGGAATCAACACATACCATACCATTGTGGTTATTTACATATTGTCGGAACACTGAAACAATTTAAAGTCTGACCAATAGCGTGCAGAACAGATACGTAGCGCCTGAAATTGTTCTTCAAGTAGATGTGGATGAAGACACACATTGTCCACGTTAAATTTAAACCTTACCAGACATAACATATCAGATGATTCGTGAACTGTACTCTAAATGATATTCATTGATTCATTGTTACTTCTAAAAAATACACTGAATATAAATAAATAATAACGCAAATATACAATGGATTATATGCAAATCTCTATATTTTCTATTCATTCAGGCTACAGTATAACATATATGTTCACCTTTTTGTTCAGTTTATTTACTTTGTGACATTACATTCTTGAATAAAAGTGTTGAGCCCACATAAATGATGACATCAACAGCATTAACGCTGTGCAACATAATATATCAAGTTTAGAATATCATCATTGTCATAACAATTTTTTATAGTTTTCAAAATGTTAGGAATATACAATTTCTAACAAATACTATTTGGAATACAATATCTGTTTTAATTACATTACTCATGCCAACTTACAAAACTAAATGTGATTCTTTTGTATATATAACACCTATGTATATAAATTGCTAAAATGAGAACAAATAGGAACAAAATGTCGGTTATGTCATGCATTTGTAATAATGTTTACGTTACCTGCTTTTCAATCACCACACTACAACAATGGTCTTGGGCAAATATGGTATGCCTGTCATTGTAGTTATTATACATGACAAATACAGTTCCTACTAGATAATAAGTGTTTAAAATTGATTCCTAATATGGAAAGAAAATATTTACGCATAGTATAATTCACTTAAATTCATAAACATGTAACATAATTTTGAATTTACAAAAATGTGTACCAGCAATAGCGTATTAGATTTATGTGAAAGCTGATAGAGTTCAGCGATACCAGGTAACATTCGATAGTAACAAAATATGTGACATGATACGCGTAACACATAATCATGATATAGATCATTGCTGGAAATACAATTTGAATACTTTGTAAAAAGCATATAACAACAAAATATCATTAAATTGAATAGCCAAGACCAGTATAGGCCTGCATGTAGTCTGAAAAAATCTTGAAAAAATTAAATATAAATTGCGTAAACGAGCGGTGAACGCGAAAGTCGTGCTACCGGGAAATCCTATCAGACTTGTCATCAGTGTAAGCGCCCTCACAATACCGGCCAGATATGTTAGATCGGCAGTCTATATTACTAAGCAACAATACTTACTGTTTCTTGATGAGTTGTACTGCAGAATAAATACTACATGAGACAAAGTACTCCATAGCCACTGTTGTTCGGTTCAAATCTTGACTACACTCGTAATCCTCCATATATCATCGTCTGACCATGTAAATTGTAAAATTTATTTCTTGACTCCAGAGAGCAACATCGTATACATATTGCGCCAGGATGGTAACGCACTGACACAAGAAGCAAGTCTACATCAGGCCACAACTGTTACACTATTGTGTATACATTCCCACGTTCAAAAAGGCTATAAGCTATAATTATGTACACATAGTATCAATTCAGTTTCACTTCAATGTTCATTTGTTTTGAACTGTCAATTTTTACAATTATTACATCTACAGTTTCATGAAAGATTTAAATTACATAAACACACATATTCAGTTGCGAATAAGTTGATGGCCCTTCTTCTTGCGATTGATAATATTTTTTAGAAGTACTATATATGTCTGTCTTTTTAAATGTTATAGTCGAACTTACCTTATTAATGTTTATATTTAGAATTAAATACTTACTCGAATATGTGATTTTTTTATTGTATGTTATGTTTGCCGCACAGTAGTGCAAAATTCATAAAACGCCGTATTTGATATATATTTTGTTTTCCAAAATGATAATTTTAATGCTTGTTACCATGTTATCTGTGTAAATGCGTTTTAAAATGTGTCTCTGTTACACACACTATTCAGTTTGT
Organism: Saccoglossus kowalevskii; assembly: GCF_978046115.1. Taxonomy (NCBI): domain Eukaryota; kingdom Metazoa; phylum Hemichordata; class Enteropneusta; family Harrimaniidae; genus Saccoglossus; species Saccoglossus kowalevskii. The sequence goes on along the minus strand of NC_140644.1, from coordinate 37,619,402 downwards.
GTTTTGCGTGAACGGACTTTTCAAAGTGTTCCGATGTTAAACACTTTTTCTATATGTTTATCAGAATGTGTGTCTAGTAAAATCACTTTTTAAAGTGTTGTGATAATAAGCATTTTGAATACATGTTTCTGATGAAAACACTTTTCAATACGTGTTTCTAATGTAAACATTTTATATATTGTGTAAAAACATGCATGTGTTTTCAGAATATACATATCTCGCAATTACGCTGATAATAAACACTTTACTTTACGTGGAGACAAGCTTATAAACACTTTAAATGTTTTATTTTAAGAGATTAATGTTGTAAATACCTCATTTGCGATTTTAAGAACACATATATTGTGTTTAATTATCAAACACTTAAAGTGATTTTAAAGTGGGTTCAAAAATGTGTCATATTTTGAAACACCTAGCTTTACAGTGTATAACTAAGCGACTTAATCATATATAAAAACATTTTAAATTTCACCAAGAAGTAGATTGTTGTACACGGTTGAGTCCCTCCCTGTTATAAAACTATATTCAAAACATAATAAATCATTAATATCTAAATATGCTCACAGTTTTTAATTTAAGGTGCATTTATAGCTAAACATTTTGGAAGAATTGTAACATTTCAGATATATAGATTATTGACATTCAGCAAATTCAATGTATTTACTTTTATGGTTGCGAGACTATTACTTTTGTTGAAAATTACGATTTTCACATTTATTTATTAATTGATGAAATGCACTAAAAACTTTCATATAAAGTAAACATGACATAGAATGTCATGTAAGTTGGTTAAAATGTGGATTTTCTGAACGGAAGCAAGGTAGCCTCAGTAGTGTTTGCCAAAATCAACAAGGCAGGTTTAATCTGTGTACCTACAAGTTTCTAAAATTTACTCAGGACAATGCAATGTTTAATCACCACCACTCATTTTTTTGATATTTGAATCCCTTTTGTTCGAGTGAGCGCAAACAATTATTAGGAAATGGGGTTCAGTCAAAAACACTAATGAGAAAATATGACCTTCAAGATTCATGATATTCGCAATATTTCTCGCCGTCTACTACGGCAGGAAAGGTCCAACATACTAGAAGTTCTTATCTCACACACACACATCCGGCTGTAAGTTTTGCAAAATCCTGAGAAGTATGAATGTTGTTGTTCTCACTCTGAAATCAGACTAGTCTCTATAGTCATAGACGTGTTAGTACGTCCATGCACAGTCCCTCTTTCACGGGACTGTGGTCTATGCTATTGTAGTCTGAGCCCTGAACAATCGATACAATTTTCCAAAACTAATCAAAGCTTTGGGAGCGTCTATAGTACACCTGATTGCGCTGTGAGTGCTCGAGTCTTGGGTTAACGTTGCCGACTGCTTGATTGTTTCGTGGCCTTAACTGAATTAACCACTGCCCGTCTTCTTTTGGGGATCTTGCACTCTTTCGCCATGTCATGTAATCCATAAAGTTAGGATGTGTCATCAGTAGCTCTCTGACACATAATGAGTGTTCACAAACACTTGAGTGGTTGGTCTCCGACCCTGTTTGTTTGACAGATGCTCTGAGAAAATGCTCAAACATTTTTAGTGTTAAATTCCGTGAATACTAATTACTCAAATTTAAACATTTTAACTTGTTTCTCATGTACAATTAAACAGGTTTCAGTGGAACTAGGTACATAGATGCTCTGGAAAAATAAAGAGAGCTGACATGTTTTTAATTGAAATATATGACTATTAATAACCAAATCTGTATACAAATTGTAAGCATTTACATATTTTTCTAATGAAATATTAAAAAGATTCAAATGAAACTTTTTTACATATTACAAATACCAAATTTGTTTTTGTCAGAAAATCTATGCATGCTAATTACACAAATTGCATATTAATTAGACAAGATTTAACTTTTTCACCAATACTTGCACATGTAGATGATTAGAGATAAATTACATGTTTGAGCTTACGAATTACCTAATTTGCAAAAAAATAACTTATTTATAGGTGCTCCATGGATTTCCACTGATCCAGTACCACTGATCAAATTTTGATGACACATGGTACATATGTGCTTTCCGGTAATCAACAGTTCTGATGGGGAATTTTTATTTTCTTCTTGTTTTTTTTAAACTCGATAAAACGATGAATTTAGACCATGGCTCATCATCATGTTTTTCAAAAGATCGAAATTTCCATGAGACGCTGTTCAAATTTTGTGTTTAAAATGCTAACACAAATAACTACGGCTACCTTTTCTTGGATATTTGCATAATGTGTATCTTTGGGATGGTTTATATTATGTTGTTTATTATTCTATATAACAGATGATATTCTCCCATTCGCAAGCAATGCGTATTCTTCTAACGTCCATTGCCATCATGATCATCACTCAAAATTTCGTGAGAGAAACACGGTCGTAACCTTATTGCAATTAGCTTTTATTTCGTGTCATTATACTATTCATTATTCGAGTTTAATAACACCATTTTACTAACGCAACGGTGTAGAACATACAAATAATGTGCGACCAACCGCCTAAAGGCTGGAAATTATGTTGTGGTATAATGCATTAACTTACCTTTACGCCACCATAACTACAAAAAAGGGATAATGTGTAATTTAGTTTCAAACGATAGCACTAATCTGTACATCAAATTTTAACTTGGATTCAGCGTAGGCAAACTAAATACGAAGTAGTTGATTTGACATGGACGTAAATATTTGTTAATTGCATTCTGTGAACTATATTTATGTTTTCTCTTGTACAGCTATCCACAGAAAACCGTAACTGAGCGATACTTATCCATCAACTTGTAATGATATAGATTTATAAGATGTCTTATCAGTGACACATGAGGGATTAGCTTGTTTGCAAACAGTCAGCGTGTACAATGTGTCAGTAATGTTTGTTAGTGTTTTACTCCTCGTTGTGCATAACTCTAGAAGCCAGCCTTCCGTACGCTCTAGCAGTACGGGACTCAAAATGACAGTTGTTTTCTTCAATTTTCACGCTCACAATTAATTAGTTCTGTGATATCAGTGATTAATTACCTTGACATTATTATTGTACGTTTATAATAATACAGCAAGACTACATTGTGTTCATTATTAATAATTGTGCCAAGTCAGAAATAACTAGGGGACAACAAAGAAAACAACCTGCAAGAAAAGGGCTTTTCATTATCGGAAACATTTCGATGGACTCGATTACGGCAATGCCTTAGGTAAATTTCATCCTAGAAATGCAATCACGGATTCAGTCAATTTAACAAGGTTCGTCATTTTTTGATAAAGTGGTAATTATATAAACAATGACTGTCTACTTTTTGCAAATTTGTCCTTCTAAGTTCAAGCTTTCGAAATGTATTCTAAATCACGGTTCTGAAAGAAACAATATATAGAGAATGCTACATTCAAAAACATCATCGAACCCATCTCGCTAATTTAATTGTTATTAGTTTATGTGTGTTTTTACTAAGAATAACTGTAGCGTACTAAGTACTGTTACAGGTAGGAAAATGCATCCAGTGCTTTAACTTTGTTGTCGTGCAAATTATATGAACAAAATATTAAGTCATCATATTTTGTCATTATTTCATTGAATAATTATAATTGTTAAACTATAACTATTTGAAACCACCATAGTTATTTGCTGTACTGGAAGCACGGACAAGTATACGATCAAAATAAGACATATTTTTATATTTTGCATTTAATAAATATAATGCTTTTTATGCGTAATGAAGATGTGCTTCTTATGTAGTAAACACAGTATTCTTAGTCGTACTTCATACCTCCAAAAACATTCAGCACACGGAAGTTCTTTCTAAGTTTCATTAATCTAAGTTTTAACTTGATATTCACTTCCTGTATATTAAATAAGTTTAATTTCTTCAAAAGGACCCTTTCATTAGTGAATGGCGCCCTCACTCAACAATTTATAAAATAATTGGTTGGTCAAAATATTGATGAGTCGTGTGTATATATTTGCTAATCATGTTGTACATACATTCAAATGAGCACAGGAACCATTAATGCTGTACATATTGTTGAGAGGGGTCTAGGAATTTATGTTTGCAATGTCTGAATGTAATATGCTATCTTGTTTGTTTTACAGGATGCAGCCTGGTATTTGTTGCTTTCGTTGTTTTTCAATTTTGAATACAATCTTGTGGTGGGTGGAAAATATCTTGATTGGATGTTGTGTCATTGTTAGGACAATCGGTAGCTTTAGTGGTATGGTTCCAATCAAAATTTAATATGAAAACTTGGTATTAAAATATTTTCATGCAATCATGTAGAACTAGCAATCGAATATGTTGCCGGGGAATAAAGGATATACTGAACAAGATTTATTAATTATTGCTGGCAATATTTCAATTTGAATTGGCAAATCTAGTCGACGTGTTGTTGTGCTTCTAAAATAAACAAAATGGTTTGAAACAGATTCAAATATGAAAATTGGATTGTAGAATAAGAAGATGAAATATTGCCAAATTAATATAGTATATGGCAACAGTCAAGTATTATTGACACTCACGATATTACTTGGGGTAGAACATTTAATTTAATAGCGAGAGCTTTTTGAGATGGTGCATTGTAATGTATTTTGCGGTACTTTGTTCATTTTCAATTTTCAGAAGTAGAGTTTATGCAAGTGTATTGAAACAATGGCCCATGTCCTCCTTATCTCCCTACTCCCTGTTTTTCTACTACTGTTACTGGTCTACTACACCTTACTTAATGCCAATATGCACATTGGTGAATTTATGACTTAATTGCATATGTAATTGAGTGTTTTTTGAATGTGTAAGACTTGGCATAAATGATGTAAGGTCTGCAGTTTTTCTTTTTTCATTTTTTTTTATTTATGACAACTGGTGAAACAATAAAACACTGGGAGTGCAAAGCTAGATCACAAACATGTCGCATATGTCTCTTCTCATGCTTGAATGAGAATGTACAGGGTTCAGTGACTAACTGTTATTTTTTCAAATATTACAATTTCTTTTATTTTAGGAAGGTTCTTCTGCATTAATAGAACAGACATAGCTATATGAGCCACCACACAGCAGTAACGCCCGTAACAAAACTAGGGAATCATACGAATATTACCAGGCAGTGTTGTAAAATACTACAAGATACAGATGCAACATAAGTATGTATATCAATTCTAAAATGACATTATAAATGACTCGTACCACATAAAGGAAATCTATCTACGCATGACATAGTGGAAATTTTTACAAATGGTTAACAAAGCAAATACTATATAGTACTATATTTGTTTCGCAATGGTTAAGTGTATATAGTGTATATACACTATATAGTACTATATTTGTTTCGCAATGGTTAAGTGAGTTCAGAGAAAGTGAATTACATTACAAACCAGTTTGGTTATCTACATCTTGATGAAAAAATACACGTCTGTCAATGATAAAAAGATATGTAGCATCTAGCATAGCACCCTTCTTGTATAACAAACATAGATGCTGTTAATATTTGGATATAGATGCTGTTGAAATAATATTAGTTACACCAGATATAGTTTACATTGGTTATAGTATACAAGACCAATACACGATGTATCATTAAACAGATTATGATTGAATGTACACTGTATCTTCGTGAACAACTTGAATACTTGCACAGCTTGGATATTCATGATGGCCTCATAATAATACACTATCATAAATCAATCACAGCAATATATGATTACTTATATACGTCACATTTGGGAGAACATGCCTTGTTTACCTTGGGATATTTGAATGTGGCCCAGACAAAACAAAATATAATCATCGTTATTTGCATAAAACAAGATATTTAGTGCTTGTACACATTCAACACGTCTATGATAATATATAACTCGTATACATAATGTAGGTTTTTCATTACTTACTACTATTTCTAGAACACTTACCGGAATGGGATTGCATAAACTCCATATCTGTGTTAAACAGTAAATTCATTGTAATGCAACTCTAAATTGTATTCATGATCGCTTCTGAATGATTCACTGAACGTAAATAAATTGCAACATAGATATATAATAGATTTTATGCAAATCCCTGTATTTTCTATCCAATAGGGATAGAGTGTGCTGTGTTGTTGTGGTATAGTACTGTAATAGCATATTATTTTATCGATGGAAATAAACTTGCATATGCTAAGTGGATTATTGCAACTTAGGATAGCATTAAGGTCATCGTAACCATGACAATTTAATAAAATTTATACACAATAAAAGTTTGTAAAATGTGGGTATTATACCAAGTTGACTAATTAATATTTTTTTTATTATTTTGTCTGATACATTATATATTTTTTTGAAAATTATATTATGTATATTATTTTTCCATGCATTTGTTTTCATATCTTTTCTAATATGTACTATTATCTCGTTATAAGTTATGAATTAGGAATGTGCAATTACAAAACTATACTTTCATTTCGAATTGGTGAATATTGATATCTGTCTAGAATAGTACATACACTATAATGATGGTTATATGTGTCAAATATGAGAAGAATTTCCACAAATCCTGTATTGCTAATTTAAACTTTGTAAAAGATTAAAATTTACACAATCAAATAGTTGACCCTATCGTAAACTTACTTTGTAAAAATAATGATTTTATAGAAATAATATAAACTTGCCACAGCCAGGATAGAGTAGACACGATTAGCCATTTTTGGGGGTGTAGGAGGTTCAGCTTTATTATTAGGCCTCCATATTTAGTGACTCTTCGTCATTTATATTTAAGTATAAATAATCGAACCTGGAATCACCTATTCGAGTGAGATTACCTTATAGAGTACACGGTACAATTGAAACCATCATTGGCAAACAAAATGAGACCATTTTATTGTTATTATATTCTAGTAAAGGATAACATAATAATTTACAATTCACCTTCAACTTTAATAAAAATGTAATTTAATCATTCCTATGCAGAACATTTTTTATTTCAGGTTAAAACAAACACACACAATGCTAACTATAATAATAATTTAAACAGTCTGTATTCCTGAACGGATGATTTGTTTGTAAATTTGATACAAAAATCAAACATAATCGTTGAATCAAGTTGTTCTATGCAACATTGGTTGCACATATGTTATTACATGTATGGCAGAAATGTCATATTACAAAGGCGCCCACATTTGTGAATATTTCAATCCTATATGGCCACAGCGTTAGATTTTCCCTATCATCGTAGCTAAAAGGAAACGTATATAAAGAGTAAATGTATGTAGTTCACTTCATTTTTTTTTTTATTTTAACACAGTTATTATATATTTTTTTTAAATCCTAAGCAGTTTGAATCCTGGCCGAGTTTGTACAATTTACATAACAGATTTTGATGAGGTGATATGAAAAAAAAGTATAAAAATGACAATGAACACAGGAATGTATAAACTGATATTTCATCTAGGCATATTCATGTGTGTGTCAACTGACTTGATTAAATAATTACCAAAAATGATTGGTGACTGAATAGAAATGATCTATTTTAAGGAAAAAGCCATTCAGAATGAACACTGGTTTCCGTTACATGCCATTCATTCTAAATAATACGATATTCCTATTTCAACACGTAATCCTATATTAAAAAGTACGCGATATGGTTTAGCTGGCAATGGTCAGACTCATCTTATTGGTCACATAATGATCTTATTAGGAAGCCATGAAAAAGTCTTCAATGTTGTATGAATTGCCAAAAGCTAAATGAGATCACAATCTTCGATAATGAGTCTCACTCTAACCAAGAAGAAATTAAATTACAGACTGAATCACTTTATGTCACATGTTTAATGACTAAACCATTGAAATGCTATGTTTTTTTCACCAAGTATTGGTCATATGGTGGGTAAAGGACAGTCGTCACACGTGGTGGGATAATATACAAAATTATGTGGTGTCTTCGAACAATATTTGGTCACAGTTAACTAGGCTCTGACTATCCCAGCAGAAATACTAGTACGTTTCACATGCTCTGAATTACCTCTAACGTTGTACCTTAATAAATACTTATGATTTCAAAGTACTAAGTTGTATTTTGATGAATTTTAATAATTCATAAGCCGGGACAACATTCTATGTCATACATTAATCATACAACACTTATAATATTCTGTATTTCATTAAATATATGACGAAGGGATATAAATGATAGAACATGTGTTTATATATGAGAATTAAATGCGACTGTAATGTTCAAATTTTGAGTTGGCATCGTCTGTTTCTATAGTACCACTGACCTCGATCAATTTACATGCTTGAGTACATTACATTGCTTGTGCGTGGATTTGTGTGAATGAAAATTATAGATCATTGTGACAGCAGTGTAATTTAAACAACTGTTTATGACCGATAATTTTCAGCAAGTATATATACAAATGGCTATTGTGAATAAACTGGAAAAACATATTTATTGTGAATGAAATTGACAATGAAAGTATGTTCAGATATATCAATTATTCTAATACAATACAATAACTAATAAAGAGGCAATGTGTATTCTAAATTACACTCAAAATGCATTATGCAAGTTTCAAATAATGAATCGTATTACTGAGAGCGTGTTAGTGATATAGTATATTATTACAGTGACAATCATAATGATTACACCGTCTCTTAGTGCTTCACTGGATTATATCATATATGAACTTTGTATATCTGAACTGAATATCTAAACATTATACATCTAACAATGCTACTCTTGGAACAACAATGCTTTACCCTCTTCAAGCCCACATTTCCTCATTAATTTAATGTAATAATTCATAAGCCGGGACAACATTCTATGTCATGCATTAATCATACAGCACTTATAATATTCTGTATTTCATTAAATATATGACGAAGGGATATAAATGATAGAACATGTGTTTATATATGAGAATTAAATCCGACTGTAATGTTCAAATTTTGAGTTGGCATCGTCCGTTTCTATAGTACCACTGACCTCGATCAATTTACATGGTTGAGTACATTACATTGCCTGTGCATGAATTTGTGTGAATGAAAATTATAAATCATTGTGGCACAGTGTAATTTAAACAGCTGTTTATGACAGAGATAATTTTCAACAACTATAAATACAAATTGTTATTGTGAATAAACTGAAAAAAAAATATGGTGAATGAAATTGACAATGACAGCATATTGCAGATTTATCAATAATTCTAATACAATACTACTAATGAAGAGGTAACGTGTATTCTAAATTACACTGAAAATAATGAATCATAATACTGAGAGCGTGTTAAGTGATATAGTATAATATTACATTGAAACTCATAATGTTTACAACGTCTCTTACAACAACAAACCATAGCATCACCCCACACTTGTATTCTGACCTACTTACTGTACACTGGATTATATGATATCTGAACTTTATATATCTGAACTGATTATCTAAAGATTTTACAATGTTACTCCAAGAACAGCAGTGATTTACACTGATCCACATTTCCTCATTTATTTAAGAAACATTGTTCCTTAATGTGGTACAGTATCTATAATTTTGAACTCCAACGATAAAGCCGTAAACAAACTTTACATGTCAAGGAGATTGTATCAATATTTATTTTTGTTAGAAAGAAAGATTTTACTCAAATGATTTAATTTATTCATTATTAATGGGTATCGTTCAGTTTTTAAAACAAAGGTCTACTGCTCAGTTCAACTTACAATGTTTACTTTTTGAAAATTTACATGCGTACATCACACTACTCACATTCTGAATATATTTCCCTAGTAATTGTTATTCTTCAATTTAAAGGATGAGGAAACACAGAATTTCGAGATTATTTTAGTGATTGTCGTATTTTGTTTTGTATTATTATTCTACTTTTTCATTTTGTTATAATATTATTTAAAATAGAATAAAAATGTGGTTAATGGAATGATAAATATTAATTTTTATTAATTATCAATGTGATGAAAATATCAAAACAGTCTTTGGGTACTGAACCGTTTATTTATGTTTATTGTATCAAAACTAAAAAGGGATCGTCATAGATTTTGTAAGCATCGAGTGTTTCCATAGTACTACTGACCTCTATGAGCTTTCATACATGGATAGAACACATCGCTGGTACATAATAACACGCTAAATGTATTTCGTTATGGATACTAACGTCTATTTGAATATACCAGAGGTATGTGTTGTCCTTCTGTATATGAGAGCTGTGCGACTAGAGTCAGTACAAAACTAATAAAAATCTTCTCTTCTTACTTGCGTATTTTAAAAGTTTTCATTTGAGCTCTGCCATTGTCAGATGCTAAGTACTGTACACAATAACACAATATATTTGGTTTCTATCATTTTAATCAATGAAAAGAAAAGGTTGCTAGTCACATGGGGTATATACAATAAATGAAAGAAATCAGAGGTGTAAAATGATGTGGTTTGGTGCATTCTTTTCTTTCTGTCATATTATCGCAATGTCTTATTGGTCAGTTATTTAACTAGACATGAATTCAATACAACCCCGTTCACTTGACTCGAAATGAAGAGTAATATAGTGTATACTTCCACCATTAAAGCATGCAATACATGTTTAAAATGTATATCACGTTATATTAAGTTTCTGTTTGCAGTACAAACTCTTTTCAGTTTTTAATAGTACCATTCACTGCTGCAAAATACTGCCAGATACAGCTACATTTGCAGTATTGATTCTAAAATTACCAAGCATAACAAATCTATCCAAGCAAGGCGTAGTGGGAATTTTACAAATGTTCTATGGAGCAAATAGTTGGAATCACATTTAGATTTAGGATCCGATGGATAAGTGCAGTTCAGAGAAAATGGGTTACAACATTTGCAAGTTTGGTTATTTACATATTGAGTAAACAATTACACGTCTGTCCAACAACGTGAAAAAATCAATATACTGAATATAAATCAATCACAACACGATAAAGGACAAATTATATATTCACGGTATAAATATATGCTTATATTTTGGTTCAGTTAAATTACCAGATTGGTATAACATCCTGAGACATTTTTTATTATATTTCAAGATCTTATTTGAAATTCATGAAAACAAAAATACATTATAGTATGGTGTTTTTAATTTCCCTTGTGTTGTTTATTGTAACGAAATATGGTAACAGCTTGTGTTATCAATTGAAAGTAATTATTATTTAATTAAAACTACTCATGCTATTGCTAAATGAATTATTTCAAGTTCATAAAAGCATCATTGCCATGACAACTTTATTAGATTTGAAAATGCTAGCAATATACACAATTTGTGAAAGTTAAAATATTATTAACATGGTATTATCTATAATAATATTCAATGTTCCTTTTTTATGTTTTCTTTAACAAATACTATTAGAATTACAATATATTTTATAATTACATTACTCATGTCTGCCTGTGAAACTAAATATGATTCATTCGTTTATATCATACATATGTATATAAAGTGTTAAACTGAGCACAAATAGAAACAGAATGTCGGTTAATAATAACCTTCTAAAGTAGATTCCAAATATGAAAAGAAAAATATTCACACATGCTATGATTCATTTAAACACATACACATTTAACATAAATTTGAATTTACAAAAATGTGTACCAGAAATAGCTTATTAGAATCAAGTGAAAGCTGATAGGTCAGCGCTACCATAGTAACGTTCAATAGTAACACAATATGTGACATACGTGTACGTGATACGTGTAACAACTGATATTCAGCATTCCTGTAAATAAAATATGCATAATTTGTAAAAAACAAATAATAACTGCAAAAATTTTATAAAATAGCAATTGCCAAAATCAAAACTACCTCACGTTTGAAAGTTGAATGTGTTAAAATGGCCTTAATCAATCTATTACTAAGCAAAAAATAGAATTTGAATTGCAGAATGAGTAAGAATAGATGGAGTCAACGATTGGAGATGGCCACCATTTTTTTACTAATGGGTTGCCTATATTGTGTCGGTTATGAATATAATTGATGAATTGAACTGTCCAATAGAACATGTATGTTCAATGTCTCTCGTTCAGATGTTTACAATCCAAAATGGCTGCCATATTGACTGATATTTGCATATCATATATGCAATCAAAATATACTTTATAAACATTGTAAATTCGGGTGAAATTAGCTTAGTGACACAACTAGTAGTTGATATGATTTGTTCTTCAATAACTATGCTATTATTAGCCATAAAACAAGATAAGAAATTATAATCTAAAATAAACTAAATAATTTAATTTCCATTCAGATTCGTTATCACAACATACATAATAATTTCTGTCATTATTCTGCATGTCTATAAATTACATCAACAGTTAAGGCATTGAGTCCATACCATACTTTATATAGATCAGTATGAATAACTTGTTATCACATGATTCAACAAAAATCTAAAACTGAATACAGTTCACTGTTTGTCAAGTTGAACCAGTTATAGCAAGAATGTTAGACAATTCATGTTAAACAACATCTTCATCCATGTCCGTATCATCAGCTCCATACAAGTTTTCACCATAAGTGACATCTTCATCTTCCTGTCCATCTGCGATTGATGTTTCATTTGACAGATTGAGAGCTCTTTAGATATCAGTTGTCATCTGATCTCTATCATACCATTTGATTTGATACACACCATCAACCAGGCGCCAACAATGCCCATCAGGTGAATGATCACATCCTTTTTCTACATTAATGAAACGTAGTTTGCCCTCACCAACTGCTTCAGCAGGACTTGAAAACATGGAGGTATATAATTTGGGTTAACACCTTTGATGGAATCTAGGGGGTCATCCAAACACGTTGGAGCATATATTTTTTCATGGAACATCATATAACGAGCTTGGTTTACACTGGACAGCTTTGATTGACCATATAAATGGCATACAAATTTGTCACAAGCATTGACAGTTTCTGTCGCCAAGGGTCCATATCCAAGTGCAGTCACTTTAAAGGGTTTCACCTTGCCGAGAAAGGATGATATATAATCTCACCCTGTCATTGCATGTAATCAGGCAAGGCACGTGTAATTTTCTTTGAAAGATTATCCACAAGATTGTTGACACTGATGATTTATCTGGTGTTGTGAGTCTGCATCTAATTATACATTGATGGCAGTGACAGTATTGTCAATGTAGTTTAGCGGTATGATCAATGCATCTGTATCATTACTTCTAATTTATATGTTGACTGCATCTTGCACTTGAGCTATGAAGTCAAGGTGAAACACCGTTCTGGTGTCATATTCTTCGTGGAAGGACCTTAGTGCTGGAACAGTAACTCTGCTGACTTCGCCATCGGTAGCAGTGAAGTGAAGTCTTTTTAGCAATACCACAAAAGAGACATACTGATGGAAAGATACAAGATGGCCTTGCATGTGTACCCTCTATGACTGATCTCAATGTATATTGTTTAATGTCAGTATCATTTTCTTGTTCACCATAAGGGCTGTGTAGTTTTTGTAGCAATTGGTGTGGTAGCCAATTTTATCATCAGTCATCCGGTAGTTTCAGGGACAAATATTTTGATGTCCCACAATGTTTGTTTTTTCCGTGTGCATCACACAATTTAACTTTCCTCCAGCTAGATTCATCCTTCAATTTTATTTCTTCAGAAGATTTGTTTCTGTCCAAATCTAAAACACATGTACTGACAGTTCGTTCTGAAATTTTGCTGTCTAACATAATGATACCTCACCACAATGAGTTATCTTCCTGAAAAGAGATATATAATATTCAGCACATTGCATTTGCATTTGTAAATTATTATCATTTAGTAAATCTAATATACCTTAATAAAGATTGATATACAATATATTCTGAAATACTAGTGTGATGTTGATTCAATGGTGCTCCAAGAACGGAAACCTTAGTTAAAGTGTAAGTTGTCCGAAGGTTGAGCACAGGAATTTTGGCACGAAATATGTGAAATTTTCTTAACAGCAACTTTAAATATTAATGCTAATTAAAGTATGCAATATTGTAACATGCGTCTAAAATTAATATGTCAGCTAAACCTTTTTCAAATAAAGTTTGCATGTGAAAATATGTCAGTAAATACATTTTATAATGCCATCCTCAGCTAAAATATTGTCAAAGTTTGCATATGAAAACTTGTCAGTATATACATTTTATAACGCTATCGCAAGATTTTATTACAAACATACATTAGTCAATACGTTATCACTTGGATTTTCAAGATATGAAACACTGATCATGTCACTATAATGGAATCAATTGAAATATGTCAATAAATAATTATTAGATATCTCCTTGCAACAATACGATGATTTCCGATTTCAACGTTCGATAGCAGCACAGATCCTCACACTAAATTTACTTGCCTAACGCTTGCTTTTATGCTCCCTAAAGATTGTTTTAATTGAGTTAATTGCCATATAGAATAAACGCTCAGACCAGATGACATTTCTATTCACAATTTCTCAGAATGTTTTATTAGTGAATTGTATTGATAACCAACATAAAATTGGCAACCCATCAGTAAAAAAAAATGCGGCCTGCTTGGATTTTCAAAATCTAAATCCATGAGTATAAACAACTAAACACATGCTGATAATGAAATTCAATGAAATATGTTATTAAATTACTAATACACACGACGACAGAGCTCATAAATATAAAAGTTTGACATTTTTTGACAATTCTTTTTTCGGTACCCAACTTCAAACTAAATTTTCTAGTCTTAGGTCTACCTATATCCTCATCAGAAATTGATTTTTGAATTCCTGAGGAAGTGTCGGTCCAGAATCATTCCCTAGACCATTTGGCGCTTCCAACATAACAAATCCAATCTGGCACAAGTTGAATAAGCGATGCAATTAAATCTGCACATTGTTGTTATCAATGTTTGAGTTAGTAAGCTGAATGACCCAGCGGTAGACGGTTGTTAATTATATGTGATCGAATCATTATACTCATAGGTATTATTCGGAGCCTCGGTCTTGAATTCCAATATAGTGATTACCACACACCTGTGGAAATTTGAGTCAAATTTAAACGAGCTCCTCCAAGTCTCTAATAATACATAACCAATTAATTGTTATTTAGAAATGTTATTAATACAATAAATACAATATAAAAACAATTATTAAACAATAATTAGGATTTTTACTTGTTTGCTAACAATTTGAGATTCCTTTCGTAAATGACGGTGTTTATTATAGGTTGCGTGTTCAAGTAACTGGTAACTTGTGTTGTACGCACGCTCATTCAATGATTGATTTATACTAACGAAAGCGTATGGTCAGTTAGCATAGACGTAAAAGAAGCAACAAGAACTAATAGATGCTATTTTTTAGATTTTCCCGAGGAAAGAAGTAAACCAGAAGTTATCCTAAATCTGAAGGTATGATGATATCAGAGCATTCCATACTGCACAACGTTATTGCAGACATTCCCCTGAGACATGATGTGAGTTAGCAAATAAAATCATAGAAATATTTCAGAATTCCTATCAGAAAAATAAGTTCAATTCGTGTAAATAATATATTGTCATATTTTCGTTTTCGCATTACTCGTGCGTTAGTTTATAACGATATTATGATAAAATTTAATGTCTGATTCGAATATCTCATTGTTTGAAACAATTACAAAATTCAAACATTACACACTAAATTTTGTTTAATCGGTTATTGTTTGTTCAGTGCCCGCGTCATCTACGTCAGGAGTACTCATACTCCACGTTTTAGATGACGATTTTAAAAGTGGCGAAAATAAGCAATCAAAGCATTTGATGAATACAAAAGTGAAATACGAAAGAATTTAGTGCAGACATACAGATTCGAGCATTGAGGGCGAATGGGATAGCAACAATTAAATAGATATTTTTGTATTTGTTCACAATAATTTTCGATGTAATTTAATGTGCCCGGAGAGACGGCATTTAGGGCAAAAATGCCACACTTTCATTTATGTTATATACCCTATAAAGATGTTATTGTTTCAATTCATTATTCATTTGTTTTTACAACAACTATATATGTTTGTCTTTTTAAATATTTTAGTCGCACTTACCTTATTAATGATTATATTTAGGAAAAAATATATACTTAAATATGTGATTTCTTCATCGCATGTTATAATTACTGTACAATATGGCAAAGTGCTTATTCATAAAACGCCGTATTTGGTTAATTTTGTTTTCCAAAAATAATGTTAATGATTTCCTACCATGTTACAAGTGAAAATACATTTTAAAATGTGTCTCTGTCACAAGCACTTGTCAATATTCAGTTCGTGTTTTGCGTGAGCCCTTTTCTACCTGTTGTGATCATAAACACATGTGTGACCAGTTTCAAAAGTGTTGTGACATTTAGCACTTTATATACATGTTCCTGGTAAAAGCATTTATCAAAATGTATGTCTAGTAAAAGTGTTGTGGTAATAAGCATTTTTTATACATGTTATTTGTGGAAATTCCCTGAAATGTTGCAATAAATACACTAACTGCAAGTGTTATCACAATATACACATCTCACATTTATGCAGATTATAAATGCGTGTTTTTAAAGCGGAGACAAGCTTAAAAACAATTTAAATGTTTTATTTTGACAAATAATGTAGTAAAATAACTCATTTGCAAAATTTAGAAAAACACTGAATGTGTTTAATTATAAAAAACTTAAAGTAATTTTGAATTCGGGGCAACCATGTGTCATATTATGAAACACCTCGATTTACAGTGTATATATCTAAGCAACTACAACCAGCAACTATATGGAGGCTTTTAAAATCTCACCAGGAAGTAGATTATTCTACTCGGTTGATTCCATCCGTGTTATATGAAATTATATTTATAACTTAATAAGTTCACATGTTAACAATTGTTAGTTTGAGCTCCATTTAACGCTAAGCATTTTAGAAGCATTGTTCACGATATGTACATTTTTTGATTTATAAATTGATGAAATTCAGCAATTTCAATGTAACTGCGACTGTAATTATTGTTAAACAATCACAAATGATAAATTCCCATTTACAATCATTGTTTTTTTTATTGGGTCAAAAATGCCATGAGTTCATTAACCTTGAATACAATTATCCTTTAATTTTAAAGATTGCTTTCATGCAATTTCACATAGATGTCGTTTTTTGCGAGAGCAGCATCGAATATAAATTAAAATCACTAGCGTCTTCACTTTTAATAGCGTGGATACAGCCGTAGGCACAATATATACGAAGTAGTTGATTTGATATCGGCGTAAATATTCGGTGATTTCATTCTGTGAACTATATTTAGTTCTTCTCTCACAAACAATATTAATAAAAACAAAGTTGCCTATATACAGTTTGATCTGTTTCACACTTTGATTGGAGTTCAAAGTAATGGACGTAGTCATAACAAATTATACTTGCTAATAACCAAGAATAAATGTAACATTGTTATATCATAGTCGCAAAAAGTGCAGGTTAAATTGAAATACGGTAATCTTCATACTAATGTTACATAACGAACTTGGTAATTGTGCTGCTATCCAAGAGAAAATCGTAACTGAGCGATACTTACCCATCATCTGGCATTGATGAAGTTTTATAAGATCTCTTATCTGTGACTCATGAGGGATTAGCTTGTTTGCAAACAGTCAGCGTGTACAATGGGTCAGTAATGTTTGTTAGTGGATTATCCTCAGTGTGAGTTCACATAACTCTAGAAGCCAGCTTTCCGAAAGCTCTAGCAGTACGGGACTAGAAATGTTTTCGTCAATTTGAACGCTCACGCTTGAAATTATTCGTTATCGGACACAATCAGTACTGTGATATCTGTGGTTAATAAGTTTGGCCATTTATAATGTACGTTTTTGATAATACAGCAAGTCTATAGTGTTTTATGTATTATGTATTGTCCCGAGTAAGAAATAATTAGCGAACAAAAAGCAAGTCTCCATTGAAACTGAAAGAAAAGGTATTCTCATTTTCGGAGACATTTCAATAGACTTGATTACGCCAATGCCTTAAGACAATTTCATCCAGAAGTTCAGCAATGTGATCTCGCAATCGCGGATTCAGTCAGTTTAACAAGGTTCGTCATTTTTGTGGTAACGTGGTCGTTATGAAGATAATGACTGTCCATAATGTGCAAATTTGTCCGTCTAAATTGAAGTATTTGAAAGTTACGCTAAATTACGGTTCAGAAAGAGACAACATATAGGAAATGCTGAACTCAAAAATATCATCAAATCCTTCTCGATAATTTAGTTGTTAATAGTTTATGTGTGTTTCTTACTATGAATAACTGTAAATGTACTAAATACTGTTGCATGTAGAGACATCCAGAAAGTGTTTTAACTTTATTGTAGGACAAGTTATATGACCAAAATATTAAGTCATCACCTTTGGTCGTTATTTCATTGAATATTAATAATTATTAAACCGACGCTATTTGAAACTATCCTTGTCATTTGTTGTACTGGAAGCATGTGTGCTTACTGTGAAAATAAAATACACTGACAAATATACGGTCAAAATAAGACATATTTTAACAATTTTGCATTTAATAAATACATTGCTTTTTATGTGTATTTAAGATATGCTTTTAATATAGTAGATACAGTATTCTTAGTTGTACTTATACCTCCAAAAACATTCAGCACACAAGAGTTAGTTTTTAGTTTCATTAATCCAAGGTATAACTTGGTATTCGCTTCCTGTAATATTGATTTCCTCGAAAAGTTATCTGTCATTAGTAAATTGCGCAACAA
Organism: Saccoglossus kowalevskii; assembly: GCF_978046115.1. NCBI lineage: Eukaryota > Metazoa > Hemichordata > Enteropneusta > Harrimaniidae > Saccoglossus > Saccoglossus kowalevskii. The sequence goes on along the minus strand of NC_140644.1, from coordinate 37,600,683 downwards.
TAAATAAAATGGGTGGTTGATCAAAAGATTGACGGTCGAGTCGCGTGTATCTATTTGTTAAAGATGTTGTATATACATTCAAATGAGTACAGGAACCAATAATACTGCAGGGTGTAATGGGAGAGATGGATGATGTTTGCAATGTCTGAATGTAATATGCTATATTTTATTTCAGGATGTGAGCTGATATTTGATGCATTCTTGTTTTTTTCAATGATGGATGCAATTTTTGTAGTGTGTGGAAGATAGTGTTTATTGAATGTTGTGTCATTGTTTAGATAATTAGTTGTTGAATATTATGACCCAATGAGAATTTAATATGAAAACATGTCATCAAAATGTTTTCTGTTTATTTATTAGTGTTGTAGATTCTGAGAACTAGACAATGAGTATGTTGTCGGGATTAAATGGTACACTGAACAAGATTTATTAATTATTTCTAGCAATATTTTAATTTTAATTTGAAACAAACAGTGACACTCTATCTAGTAGTTGTTTTGTTTTGCACCAACAACATTTTTTAGAATGTCTTGAAACAGATTTAAATATAAAATATGGATTGTAAAATGAGAAAATGAATTATTGTCCAACAAATTAATTTGTATATGTCAAGTCAAATCAGTCAAGTTAGTCAAATACTATTGACACTCACGATATCACTTGGGGTAGAGCAGTTTTTCCTTTTTTTTTCTTTTTTTATTTGTGAGAACGGCAAATAAAAAGACACTGAGAATGCAAGGGTAGATCACAAACATCTCACAAATGTATCTTCTCATGCTAAGTGTGATAGTATATGGTTCAGTGACTAACTATTATTTTTTTCAAATATTATAACTTTTTTTTATTTGGAAAGGTTCTTCTGCATTAAAAGAACATATACTTACCTATATAAGCCACCATATGCCTGCACCGGCCGTAACAAAATAGCGATACATATGAATATTGCAATGCAGTTCTGCAAAATACTACCAGATACAGTTACTATTCATGATGCAGTCAGGTTGTGCATGTTGATTCTATGAAATTAACGACTATTGCCAAATAAATGAAATCTATCTAAGCAAGGCGGAGTGGAAATTTCTACACAGAAAATACTTGAATCACATTTACAATGACTATATGTACTTCCCAAGTACGTGAGTTCAGGGAAAGTAAATTACATTACAAATCAGTTTGATTATCTACCTCTTGATGAACAAATTGCACGTCTGTTCTACAACGATGTAAAATATATGTAGCATCTACCAGAGCACAGTTCTTGTTCGACTATAAAATAAATGAATGCAGTTAATATACAGACATGGATGCTGTTGTAATTAAACCGGACTTGTCATAGTTTGCATTAGTTATAGTATACAAGACCAATACACATTATATCATTAAACATTACCAGATTGAATGTACACTGTATCTTTGTGAACAACTTGGATACTTGCACAGCTGGGATATTCATGGTGGCTTCAGAATATTACACTGATCATTAAGCAATCACAGCAATGTATGATGAATTATGTTCAAACGCAAGTACTTCACATTTGGGAGAACGTGCCGTGGCTACCTGGAGATACATGAATGTTATTGTATAAAATCAACATTATTTGCATATTGAAGACAATATGAATCAAATTGCATAAAACTGTAGTATCTGTACACATTGAACACATCAACGATAATATTTATAATTCGAATATATAATGTAGGTTTGTTATTACTACTAACTTACTATTGTTTCTAGAACACTTACCGGAATGGAATTGCATACATTCCATATCTATGTTAAACAGTATTCATGGTCGCTTCTGAAGGATACACTAAACGTAAAGAAATTGCAACGCAGATATATAATGGATTATATGCAAATCCCTATATTTTCTATCGAATTGGGATACATGTTCATGCTAAGTGGATTATTTCATCTTTAGAATAGCATATTGCATTAAGGTCATCGTTACCATGGCAGTTTTATAAAATTTCTGCACAATAAAAGTATGTAAAATTTGTGATTGATACAAGGTTGACTAAATAATTAATTGATTGTTATTTTGCCTGATACATTATATATTTATGAAAATGATATTATGAATAGTATTATTCGCTGCATTTCGCCGTTTCTTTTCTAAGATGTACTATTCTGATTATTTCGTTATCCGTTATGAATTAAAAATATGTAATTACAAACTATGCTGTTATTTCAAATTGGTAAATATTGATAGCTGCCTGGAATAGTACGTACAATATAATAAGGTTTTATTGTTGATGCCAAATATAGGAAGAATATCCACACATCCCATATTGCTAATTTAAACTTCATACAAGTTTATGATTGGCCATACAGTAAACGTCTTTTTAAAAATAAGAATTATAAAAATAATATAAACTTGCCATAGCTAAGATAGAGTAAACGCAACCTACTTGTGATTTTTTGGGTGTTGAAGGTGTAGCTTAATTATTAAGCCTCCCTGTTGTGTGACTCCATGGCATTTGCATTGAAGTATAAATAATCGAACCTGGAATAACCGATTCGAGAGAGATTACTTGATAGAGTTGTGTATACGTGATTATTGTTCTACAAATACCTTTCCGTTAAACTAAGGAATAACATGTTATTTCAGAAAATTCACATGTGTTTTTTGATGTGCAACAATGTATTCGGCTATGCACGGTTGAATACACTATATTCACGAATACAAGTAAAAAAATAATTATTTTCTCCAAAGTATGGTATATGACGATGAAAATGGCACAAAATCATGCCCTGCTGTCATAATTATACAGTATATGTTATATAGCTGATAACTTATGTGCCAAAATAATTTCGATTGCAAGAATATTCATAAATTACTTACTTTATTGGATAATTGTTGATATTTAAACTTTGAAATTTACACAAGAATATCAAGTCTATCGCAACGTTAAATGTCACTAGCATACTTCAGTCTGGAAAATTGTTTGCAACGTGAACCAATTTTGATATTCAAGTTATTGACATTCATCAATTCCAATGTATGTATGTATGTATGTAAAAATAATTTTATTTGTTATTCTCCATAAGTGTCTTTATTATTCATTTGTCAATACATACAATTACGATGATATATTTATTACTATATAGTTACAAATGATAAATTCCCATTTGCTATCATTGTTTTTTGTTAGTATTGAAGTTGAAATTGCCTTGAGTACTTTCACCGTGTATATAAGTATTTCCACATTGTTTTACTATTTTCATACAAATTATGTTTTTTTAGAAGCAAGTTATTTTATATATTTATATGATTTGTCTTAATAACGTAATATGACTTATTATGTATGTAAGCTGTTCGAGGTCTTTGGTAATATAGAAACCATCGCTTGCAAGCTAAATGATAGCATGTTATTGTGATTATATCCTAATTACAATTCACTTTCATCTTTAAAAAATGTAATTAAATCGTTTCTGTGAGGACCATTTTTTAGGTTAATACAAACATAAGGCTAACCATAATAAAAAAATAAACAGTCGGTATTACTGAACGGATTGTTTGTTTGCGCATTTGATACGTAAATCAATCAAGGTAATTGGATCAAGTAGTTCTATGAAAGAAAAAATAAAACTTGTTAAGCATTTTAGATGATTTTTTTCTTTCTGAATATCTAAGATGGCAACATTAGTAGCACATACGTCAATACATGTATGACAGAAATATCGTATTGCAATGGCGCCCACATTTGTGAATATTTCATTCCTATATGGCCACCGATCCACTTTAGCACCAAGATAATACATTTCAACCATATAATTAATTTGAATATTTTGTGGAGAATTGTGCTTACTCACTCAGACATTTTATAGCGTAGGATAATTCGAATCCAGTACTAATATCCGAAATTTTAGATTAACCAGATTATGCCTTTCCCTGCAAAATAATAGTGTTAAAATATATATGACATGCTATTTTTTGATGATGAGTACGTTTTTAATTGTATTCCTGGATGGAAATTATATCAAAACAATATCATCGTAGCTAAAAGGAAACATATGTAAAGAGTAAATGTATGTAGTTCACTCCATAACCGAAATACTAATACATTACACATGCTCCGAGGTACTCATAACGTTGTACCTTATTAAATACTGTTGCATTCAAAGTTGTATTTTGATGCATAATCCCTGTGTCGTAAACAGAGTAATAATGTCTCATATTTTTAGTGATTCACAAACCGGGACAACATTCTCTGTCATGCATTAATCAGACAGCATTTATAATATTCTGTATTTCATTAAATATATGTCGAAGGGAAATGATAGTTATATGAATAATGTAGACCATTGTGTTTATATATGAGAATTAAATGCGACTGTAATATTTACATTTTGAATTGGCATCGTCCGTTTCTATAGTACCACTGACCTCGATCAATTTACATGCTTGAGTACATTACATTGCTTGTGCATGGTTTTGTGAGAATCACAAATCACTGAGACAGCAGTGTTATTTAAACAACTGTTTATGACAGAGATAATTTTCAACAAATATAAATACAAATGGATATTGTGAATAAACTGGAAAAACATATTTATTGTGAATGAAATTGTCAATGAAAGTATGTTCAGATCTATCAATTATTCTAATACAATACAACAACTAATGAAGAGGCAAAGTGTATTCTAAATTACACTAAAAATGCATTATGCATGTTTCAAATAACGAATCATAGTACTGAGAGCGTCTTAGTGATATAGTATATTATTACAGTGATAATCATAATGATTACACCGTCTCTTAGTGCTATACAACAAACCATAGCATATCCACACACTGGCCGCTAAAGTGTATTCTGACCTACTTACTGTACACTGGTTTATATAATATCTGAACTTATTATATCTGAACTGAGAATCTAAAGATTGTAATGTTACTTCAAGAGAGCAATGTTTTATACACTTCAAATATCGTCAATGTTTTAACAAAGTGAACTGACCCACATTTTCTCATTCATTTATGAAACATTGTTCCTTAACGTGGACTTCAACGATAATGCAGTACACAATTGGTATCTTTACATGCCATGGAGCTTGTGTCAAAATTTATTTTTTTGTAAAAAGAATGGTTTCACTCAAATTATTTCAAGTATTCATTATCAACTGCTGGTATCGGTCTGCACTATGGGTACCATTACATTTTTAAAATGAGGGTTACTGCTCAGTTCAACTTACAATGTTTAATTTTTCGGAAATTTACATGTGTATATCACAATACTAACATTCTGAATATCTTTTCTTCTAGTTGTTATGCTTCAATTTAAATGATATTGAAACACTAGATTTTAGAGATTATTTTTGTGATTATCCTTATTTTGTTTTGTATTATTATTCTACTTTTTCATCTTGTTATAATATTACTTAAAATACGAAAAAAAGTGGTTAAAGGAATGACCAATATTAATTTGTATTAATTGTCAATGTGATGAAAATGTCAAAACAGTCTTTGGGTACTAAAAACTAAAAAAATTATCGTCATATATTTTGTAAGCATCGAATGTTTCCCTGGTACTGCTGACCTCTATGAGCTTTCACACATGGATAAGACACACCGTTGGTACATATTTTTTTATATGCTAAATTTATTTCAGAGTGAACACGAACTTTTATTTGTTAATACGGGAGGCATGTGTTGTCCTTCTGTATATGAGAACTATGAGATTAGAGTCAGTACAAAACAAACAGCAATCTTTTCCAGTTGCATGCTTATTTTAAATTTTTCAGTTGAGCTCTACCATTTTCAGGTGCTAAGTCTGTTTAGTGAAAATATATCATTACAATAACATAAGGTTTCTAATTTTTTAATCAATGAAAAGAAAAGGTTACTAAACACATGGGGTATATACACTAAATGAAAGAAATCAGTATAGTAAAATGATGTGGATTGCAGTTTTCCTTTTTTGCTGTCGTATTGTCGCAATGTCTCATTGGTCATGGTCAGTTAACTAGACATACATTTAACAACACCGTTTCTTTGACTCGAAATAAAGATAAATATAGTATATACTTCCACCATTAAAGCAGGTACATGTTTACAAATGTATGTCACACAGTATTAAGGGTCTGTTTGCAGTACAAACTCTTTTCATATTTTAAAAGCACCATTCAGTACTGCAAAATACTGTTAGATACAGTTACATTTGCAGTAAATTGATTCTAAAATGACATCATAAACGACTATTACCAAGCAAAACAAAACTATTCAAGCACGGCGTAGTGGGGATTTCTACAAATGGTCTACGGTACAATACTAGGAATCACAGGAGTACCATCTGTACTTCCCAATGGATAGGTGCGGTTCAGAAGAAATGGTTTACAGCATATACCAGTTTGGTTAATTACACATTAAGGAAAAACAATATATATCTGTGCAATAACGTGAAAAAAGGTATGTAGCATCTAGCATAGCACAGTGCTTGAACGAAAAAAAATCATAAACGCATGCTGTTGACGTAATATTAGTTAAACCAGACTTAACATAGTCTACTTTGGTTAGTATCTGACACACAAGAACTATTACCAGAATATGAACGGATGTACAATTCGTTTATGTGAACTACCTGAATATTGCACAGCTGGGATACTCATGTGGGCTTCAGGATAATACACCGAATATAAATCAATCACAGCACGATATAAGACAAATTATAAATTCACGATATAAATATATGGTCACATTTTGGTTCAGTTAAATTATCTGATTGGTATGATATTCTGGGATATTTTTTTTGAATAAACAATATTGCATCAAGACCTTATTTGAAATTCATGAAAACTAAAGCATATTATAGCATGGTGTTTCTGATTTCCCTCGTGTTTTTTAGTGTAACGAAATATGGTAACAGTTTGTGTTATCAATTGAAAGTAAATGTTATTTTATTTAAAACTACTCATGCATATGCTAAATGAATTATTTCAACTTAATAAAATCATCATTGCCACGAAAATGTTATTAGATTTCGAAATGTTAACAATATGCACAATTTGTGAAAAATAAAATATAGGATGATGAACCTAATTATTAACATGCTATTATCTTTCTTAATATTCACTGTTAATTTTTTCGTTTTTCCTTAACAAATACTATTAGAATTACAATATATTTTATAATGAAATTAATTATGTCTACTTGCGATAATAAGTAATATACCAAATATGGAAAGAAAAATATTCACACATGGTAGGATTCATTTAAACACATACACATTTAACATAATTTGAAATTTACAAAAATGTGTACCACCAATATCGTATTAGATTCATGTGAACGCTGATAGGTCAGCGATACTTTGACAACGTTCAATAGTAACACAATATGTGACATGATACGTGTAACAACTGGTCATGATATTCATCATCCCTGTAAATAAAATGTGCATACTTTGCAAAAATAAATAATAACTGCAAAAATGTCATAAAATAGCAATTGCCAAAATAAAAACTACCTCTCGTTTGAAAGTTGAACAAGTTATAATGGCCTTAATCAATCCAAAATAATTAGTACATATTACAAATTTGTATTGCAGAATGAGTAAGAGTAGATGAGGTGAGTTTACTTGACAGAATTGAACAGGTGAAGCCTTGCTTGTTATGTAAAATTGAATAGGTCGTTGATGTGTAAACATATATGTTCACATTGTTTACATTATTATTAGACTGGTGATACCTATATAATGCTTGTATAATTATTTTATAGATTACTTAACATCAAATGAGTTTATAAACAAATAAAATTGAAAACACGATGCAGATGTCATACTAGAATCTCAATCATGTTACAAAAGCCACTATTTTTCTGTTCAAGTCTTTCCTTGACTGCACGAATCATCTATATATCATCATCGCACCATGTAAATTCCAATATGTATTACTTGAAACCAGAGAAAAACATATTCGGGCAGAATGGTAAAGCGCTGACATAAGATGCACTTCTACACAAAACCATTATGTTTACACCATTGTGTTTACATTCCAACGTTTCAAATGAATTTAAGCTATATCTATATACACATAGTATCTCAAAGCTAGCCATAATAGCCTTCTAGTTCAAGCAAAAAGCAGGTCATCACATGTATTTTTTTTAAAACAAGAAACGTCATTAAGTATCATGAACAGGTGAAGCTTTGCTTGTTATGTAAAATTGAATAGGTCGTTGATGTGTAAACATATATGCTCACATTGTTTACATTATTATTAGACTGTAGAGGTGTAAAATCATCTATTAATGATATTCGAACATTGTGTGACTCTCATGACATTGTTTTAATCCAGGAGCATTGGCTCTGTAAAAATGAACTCCCAATAATGCCAAAAATACATAAAGGGTTTTCATCATGTGGAGTTTCCGCTATGAATGACGAATTAGGCATCCGTATGGGGAGGCCATATGGTGGTGTAGCAATAATGTGGCGAAAGTCATTGGGTAATATGGTGAAAATCAAATATTTGAATGACTGTAGATTAATTGCAGTGGAACTTTGCAATGATACAACAAAACTTCATATTGTGTGTTCTTACTTGCCTACGTGTGCAAATGACGATTATGACAGCTTTCTTATGTATTTAGGAAACATTGATTGTATCATTCAAGAATTTGATTCGGCGAATGTCATTTCCTGGGAGATTTCAACGCTGGAATCGGAACATCATTTGGTCTGGAGCTTGAGCGATTCTCCAGTGAAAACAACTTATTTATTTCTGATTATAGTTTGTTGGGCAAAGACAACGACAATTTCACGTTTTATAGTGAAGCCCATGGTAGTACCACTTGGTTGGACGATTGTATTAGCACATATTCGGTGCACAATGCTATATCAAGTATTAATATTATGCACGATGTCTTGTCTTCCGACCATTTTCCGATGAGCGTGACAGTCGAGTTGGCAGATCTAGTTCATTTTAGGAACAACGACCAAACGATCAGTGAACACGTGACTTTTCTTAATTGGAACAAAGCGACCACAAAGAACTTGAACGAATATCGTTTAAAATCAGGTCATCTACTGAGAAATATCGTCCTCCCCAAGGACGCACTAAGCTGTTGTAACCCGAACTGTATTAATGACAACCATTATGAGGAGTTGTGTAAATTATATACTAATATAGTGACATCGTTGGAGCAATCGGCCCAGCATTGTATACCAAAATCTAAAACTAGGAAGGATAAAGTAGTTCCGGGTGGAATGACAAAGTTCGTGATTGTCATCATATTGCGAGAGATTCGTTCAGATTATGGGTGTCGAATGGCAAACCGCGCACTGGTGTAATATATGAACTAATGCGTAAAACACGTGCGCAGTTTAAATTCGCATTTAGGATGTGCAGGAGGAATGATGATCAAATTAATGCAAACAAAATGGCTAGTAAACTATATTATGATGACTCACGTAAATTCTGGGATTCGGTCCGAACGGTTACTAATAGATCATGCCCACTACCTACCACTGTAGACGGATGTAATGGCGATTTGTGCATATCGAACATGTGGGAACAGCATTATTCATCCCTTCTCAACTGTGTCAATGATTGTGAAAATAACGTGATGACAGCACTACACGACATTGAATTTGACAATGACATGATAGTCACGTCACAGGAAATCGCGCAGGCGGTGAACAGGTTAGAGAAAGGTAAAGCCATGGGTATGGACAATCTTGTCTCTGAACACGTGATACATGCCAATTTAAGCCTTTATTCAATTCTTAGTTTGTATTTTACTGCATTTCTTGTGCACGGGAAACTGCCTGGTAGTTTGACAAATGCACTTATTGTTCCTATCGTCAAAGACAAGTCCAAAGATGTATCGTCAAAAGAAAATTATAGACCAGTGGCAATTGTGTCCGTTTTATCTAAAGTTTTAGAATCGTGTTTGCTAACGCGCCTCGAGAAGTATATTCATACCAGTGACTATCAATTTGGCTTTAATAAGAGGCACCCGACAGATATGTGTATTTTTGTACTTAAGGAAATTATAGAATTTTATAAGTTTTATGGACGCATCTAAAGCGTTCGATCGGGTGAATCATTGGACATTGTTCAGTAAGTTAATTAATAGAGGTGTTCCATTGTTTATTGTGCGTTTTCTAATGGTTTGGTATAGCAGCCTGCTTTTCTGTGTACGGTGGGCTACGATGGTTACAAGTAGCTTTAATGTGACTAACGGTGTCCGCCAGGGAAGTATTCTGTCACCAAAATTATTTGCGTTGTATGTAGACGAGCTTAGTGATAAGCTTCGTTTGGCAAAAGCGGGATGCCATTTAGCAGGTGTGCCTATAAATCATTTACTTTACGCCGATGACTTGATGTTAATGTCTCCGTCGGTAAAGGCACTTCGTAAATTGGTTGAAATATGCGAGGAGTATGGTACACGCCATGATATTATATTTCATCCAATAAAAACAAAATGTATGGTTTTTTCCTGTGTCGTAAACATTGTAATAATGTCTCATATTTTTAGTGATTCACAAACCGGGACAACATTCTCTGTCATGCATTAATCAGACAGCATTTATAATATTCTGTATTTCATTAAATATATTTCGAAGGGAAATGATAGTTATAGGAATAATGTAAACAATTGTGTTTATATATGAGAATTAAATGCGACTGTAATATTTACATTTTGAGATGGCATCGTCCGTTTCTATAGTACCACTGACCTCGATCAATTTACATGCTTGAGTACATTACATAGCTTGTGCATGGTTTTGTGAGAATGACAATTATAAATCACTGAGACAGCAGTGTTATTTAAACAACTGTTTATGACAGAGATAATTTTCAACAAATATAAATACAAATGGCTATTGTGAATAAACTGGAAAAACATATTTATTGTGAATGAAATTGCCAATGAAAGTATGTTCAGATCAATCAATTATTCTAATACAATAGAATAATAATGAAGAGGCAAAGTGTATTCTAAATTACACTCAAAATGCATTATGCATGTTTCAAATAATGAATCATATTACTGAGAGCGTGTTAGTGATATAGTATATTATTACAGTGACAATCATAATGATTACACCGTCTTTAGTGCTTCACTGGATTATATAATATATGAACTTTGTATATCTGAACTGAATATCTAAACATTATACATCTAACAATGCTACTCTTGTAACAACAATGCTTTACCCTCTTCAAGCCCACATTTCCTCATTCATTTATGAAACATAGACCCTTAACGTCGTACATCATCTATAATTTTGAACTCTAACCATAATGCAGTACGCAAACTGGTCTCTTTACATGCCATGGAGCTTGTCCCAATATTTATGTTTGGTAAAATGAATGTTTTTTCTCAAATGATTTCATTTATTCATTATCAACTGCTGGTTGTTAAAAATAAAGGCTACCGCTCAGTTCAACTTACATTGTTCACTTTTTAGAAATTTACATGTGTACATCACACTACTCACATGCGGAATAATTTTTCTATTTATTGTTATTCTTCAATTTAAATGATAATGATTTTATTTGAAATTTTCCTTATTTTATTTTGTATTATTTTTATTACTTTTTCATCCTCTTATAATATTATTTAAAATAGCAAAAAATGTGGTTAATGAAATGATAAATATTATTTTTTGTTATTATCAATATTATTGATATTTTAAAGTATCAAAAACCGTTTATCTATGTTTATTGTATGAAATTGATCGTCATTGATTTTCAAAGCTTCGAGTGTTTCCATAGTACCGCTGACCTCTATGAGCTTTCATACATGGATGGAACACACCGGTGGTACATAATATTGTATATGCTAAATTTATTTTGTTATGGACACGAACGTCTATTTGTTAATACGGGAGGCAAGTGTTGTCCCTGTTTATATGAGAGTTGTGAGATTAGAGTCAGTACAAAACTAAAAACAATCTTCTCTGATTGCATGCTTATTTTAAAAGTTTTCAGTTGAGCTCTGCCATTGTCAGAGCCAGTTTAGTGAAAATATATCATCACAATAACACAACATAAAAGGTTTCTATCTTTTTAATCAATGAAAAGAAAATTGTGCTACTATGAAGGAAAGAATTCAAAATTTTAAAGAGATTTTGATTGCCGCTTTCCTTTCGTTCTGTAGCACTATCACACTGTCTCAGGTGTAGGTTATTAAACTAGACATGCATTTAACACAACTTCGTTCCTTTGCCTCGAAATAAAGATAAATATAGTATATGCTTCCACCATTAAAGCAGGCAGTACATGTTAAAAAAAATATGTCACGTAATATTAAGGATCTGTTTGCAATACAAACGTTTTTGATTTGATTTGAATGAAATCATACAGTGCTGCAAAATACTACCAGATACAGTTATTTACAGTTTAGTTATTTACATATTGAGGAAAAAATTACACGTCTGTCCAACAACGTGAAAAAAGTTCGTAGCATCTAGCATAGTACAGTGCTTGTACGACAAAAATACATAAGCGCATGCTGTTGACGTAATATTAGTTAACCCAGACTTAGCATAGTCTACTTTGGTTAGTATCTAACACACAAGAACTAGTTTAACCTTACCAGAATATGAACGAATGTACACTTCACTTCAGCACAGCTGGGATATACATGGTGGCTTCCGAATAATACACTGAATATAAATCAATCAAAACACGATATTAACAAATTATAGATTCACGATAAAAATATATGCTCACATTTTGGTTTAGTTGAATTACCTGATTGGTATAACATTCTCGAATATTTGTTTTGAATAAACAAAATTGCACCAAGATCTTATTTGTAATTAATGAAAACAAAAGCATAATATATCTCTGTGTTTCCGATTTCCCTCGTGTCATTTAGTGTAACGAATCTTGGTAACATCTTGTGTTATCAATTTAAATTAATTATTATTTTAATTAAAACTACTCATGCATATGCTAAATCAATTATTTCAAGTTAATAAAATCATCATTGCCATGACAGTTGTATTATATTTCCAAATGTTAACAATATTCACAATTTGTTAAAGAAAAAAATTGGATAATGAACCTAATTATTAACATGGTATTATCTCTATTTATATTCACTGTTCATTATTTCGTTTTTCTTTAACAAATACTATTATACAATACCATTTATAAATGAATTACTCATGTCTATTTGCAAAACTAAATATGATTAAACTGAGCACCAATAGGAACAGAATGACGGTTAATAATAAGTTTTTAAAGTAGAATCCGATTATGGAAAGAAAATATTCACACATGCTTTGATTCTCTTAAGGTAGCGAAAAGAGTTTGATGACTTGATTGAATAAAGCATTCTCTTTCTGTTGTTTCATTCAGAACCGTAATTTACCGTATATGATCCAAAAGCCTAAGTACAGAGGGACAAGTTTGTTCAAACTTGACAGTTATTATTTGCATAAGTACCACGTGACAACAACAATGGCGAACCTTGTAAAAATGACTAAATCCGCAATTGCGATAGCACACAGTGGAATTTCCGGCTGAAATTTACGTCATGAACTGTCCATAATGAAATTAGAGCATTGCTATGTGTCCCCAGCAATCAAAGATCAATTTTTCTGATTGTTACGTAGCTTTGTTTTTGTCCCCTAATTATTTCATGCTTGACACCTTCAACAGACTATTATTTGGAGACAAAGCATCCTCTTAAAAAACCCAGACATTGTTCGCACTGTCATTACTTTTTGAACGATAAGTGCGAGTTTGAATGTCATAACACATCAAACCCGTGCCTTCTGTTATGCAACCTCAATCACAAAGTAACATCGCGTCTCAGTTGATATCAACCAATATAAGCCTTCATGTCTCGACTTTAGACTATAGACAACATATTTCTTTCACATTATTAGCTTGATATTGTACAATACATTTTTTTGGGATGAACAAAATAACATCATAATTCTTATTTGAAATTCATAAAACAACTTCTATTATGACTTCGACAACAACATGTAAGCTATTTAATATACTAATAACATGCAGTTTCGAATTTTCCTCAATTTTGAGTTATCAAAAACAAGATTACATTTTTGTATTACAATTACAAGAATAAAATTTCACAGTTGCTTGTTGTCTGTATGAAGTATGATAACAACTCGTGTTATCAATTGAAAGCAATTATTATTTTATTTCAATCTATCCATGTAAATGCTAAATGGAAAATAGTTCATGTTTAGAAAGTGATCAATAAGAAATTATTTATCAATGTTGAATGTTAATATGCAGAAATGTTGATAGATACGTTAATGACTAAAGAACTTGATTATTATATTATTTTGTTCGATACAATAATATTACGTTTTTTTTATATTTAAATTACTCAGGTGTACTTTTAAAAAATAATATGAATCGTTTGTATAAATTTGTACAAAGTGATTGTATGACAAACAATACATAAACGCAGTTTATGTATACATGGATGCTGTTAAAAAATATTAGTTAAACCAGACTGAACATAGTCTACATTGGTGATACATTGGTCTAACACAAACAAATAATTTAAGCCTAACCATAATATGAATGTGTGTACGTTTTATCTATTAGAACCACGAGAATCTAGGTGAATTTTCGCTTGTTAATATAAATTGTAATTGAATAAGTCGTTAATATGTAAAAATATATGTTTACCTTGTTTATTTAAAGACTGGGGATTACTACATTATGCTTGTATATTTATTTTACAGACTACATAATAGCAACAAAATATTTAAATGAATACATTTGAAAACACGAGGAAATATATTGGCTCCTCAAAAAACGCCGATAGAATACTAAAATATCCATTATGTCACAAATGCCAATCTTTTACAGTTCAAATCTTTCCTTGTTTCTTGACTAAAAGCGTAATCATCTTTATATTATCATCGCACCATGTACATTACAATATGTATTTCTTGAACCCAGAGAGCAACAGGATTGTAAAGCACTGACACAAAATGCAGTTCTACACAAGGCCATTATTTTTACAACATTGATTTTCCATTCCCACGTTCCAAATGAATTTAAGCTATATCTCTGTACACAAACCTAGCCATAATAACATTCTAGTTCAAGCAAATAGCAGATTTCACATGTAAATTTTAAAAACGAGAAAAATAATTCAGTATACACCTTAATAACACATACAATAATATATGTCTAAATAATATTTTTCTGTGATTGCATTATTATTATAAGTGTGTGTTCCAAGCTATCAAGCTATATGTAGCACGTGACAGTATGACACGTAACCTCACAATGCAAACTATTTTTCAATTGAAATACTTTCCAATAAAGCTGGAAAATACAACCATATTCAGTTACAGTCCAGATTTAAATCATATTGTTCATATACATCATTATTCAGGTTCTTAACATGAATTATCGATGCCCTTAACAAATGAAAACTAAAACGTGTTCAGGTATGGTGTAATGTAAATATGGTATTCAAAATAATAAACTGAAAATATCGTGTGTGGGAAAAGGTAAATATGCTGATCACATTCGGGAGTATATGCCGTGTTAAACTAGTAATATGAAGTGTTTACATAGGAATCAACACATACCATACCATTGTGGTTATTTACATATTGTCGGAACACTGAAACAATTTAAAGTCTGACCAATAGCGTGCAGAACAGATACGTAGCGCTTGGAATTTGTTCTTCAAGTAGTTGTGGATGAAGACACACATTGTCCACGTTACATTTAAACCTTACCAGACATAACATATCAGATGATTCGTGAACTGTACTCTAAATGATATTCATTGATTCATTGTTACTTCTAAAAAATACACTGAACATACATCAATTATAACGCAAATATACAATGGATTATATGCAAATCTCTATATTTTCTATTCATTGAGGCTAGAGTATAAAATATATGTTCACCTTTTTGTTCAGTTTAATTACTTTTTGACATGACATTCTTGAATAAAAGTGTTGAAACCCACATAAATAATGGCAATAACAGCATGAACGCTGTGCAGTATATTATATCATGATGTTTCAGATTTCTCTCGTGTTGTTTATTGTAAAGCAATATAGTAACATCTTGAGTTATCAATTTAAAACAATTATTATTTTAATTAAATTTACACATATATAATGCTAAATAAATGATTTCAAGTTTAGAATATCATCATTGTCATAACAATTTTATTAGATTTCAAAATGTTAGCAATATACAATTCTATAAAACACTATTGGGATTATAATATCTGTTTTAATTAAATTACTCATGCCAACTTACAAAACTAAATGTCATTCTTTCGTATATATAACACCTACGATATATAAATTGCTAATCTGAGCACAAATAGGAACAAAATGACGGTTATGTCATGCATTTGTAATAATGTTTCGTTACCTGCTTTTCAATCACCATACTACAACAATGGTCTTGGGCAAATATGGTATGCCTGTCATTGTAGTTATTATACATGTCAATTACAGTTCCTACTAGATAATAAGTGTTTGACATTGATTCCATATATGGAAAGAAAATATTCACACATGCTATGATTCCCTTGAACTCATAAACATGTAACATAATTTTGAATTTACAAAAATGTGTACCAGCAATAGCAATTAGATTTATGTGAAAGCTGATAGAGTTCAGTGATACCAGGTAACATTCGATAGTAACAAAATATGTGACATGATACGCGTAACACATAATCATGATATAGATCATTGTTGGAAATACAATTTGAATACTTTGTAAAGAGAATATAACTACAAAATATCATTAAATTGAATAGCCAAGACCAGTATAGACTTGCAAGCAGTCTGAAAAAATCTTGAAAAATAAATATAAATTGCGTAAACGGGCGGTGAACGCGAAAGTCGTGCTACCGCGAAATCACAACAGACTTGTCATCATTGTAAGCGCCCTCACAATACCGGCCAGATTTGTTAGATCGGCAATGTATATTACTAAGCAACAATACTTACTGTTTCTTGATGAGTTGTACTGCAGAATGAATACTGCATGAGGCAAAGTACTACATAGCCACTGTTGTTCAGTGCAACTCTTGATTTCACTCGTAATCATCCATATATCACCATGTAATTTGTAATATTTATTTCTTGAATCCTGAGAGCAACATCGTATACATATTGCGCCAGGATGGTAACGCACTGACACCAGAATCAAGTCTACAGTAGATCACAACTTTTACACTATTGTGTATACATTCCCACGTTCAAAAAGGCTATAAGCTATAATTATGTACACATAGTATCAATTCAGTTTCACTTCAATGTTCATTTGTTTTGAAGTGTCAATTTTTACAATTATTACATCTACAGTTTCATGAAAGGTTTAAATTACATAAACACACATATTCAGTTGCGAATAAGTTGATGGCCCTTCTTCTTGCGATTGATAATATTTTTTTAGAAGTACTATATATGTCTGTCTTTTTAAATGTTATAGTCGAACTTACCTTATTAATGTTTATATTTAGAATTAAATACTTACTCGAATATGTGATTTTTTTATCGTATGTTATGTTTGCCGCACAGTAGTGCAAAATTCATAAAACGCCGTATTTGATATATATTTTGTTTTCCAAAATGATAATTTTAATGCTTGTTACCATGTTATCTGTGTAAATGCGTTTTAAAATGTGTCTCTGTTACACACACTATTCAGTTTGTGTTTTGCGTGAACGCACTTTTCAAAGTGTTCCGATGTTAAACACTTTTTCTATATGTTTATCAGAATGTGTGTCTAGTGAACAAACTTTTCAGACTGTTATGATAGTAAAATATGTCCTCGGTTAAGACACTTTTCTACCTGTCGTGATCATAAACACTTTACAATATGTGTGTCTACTTAATGCACTTTCAAAAGTGTCCTGACATTAAGTACTTTTTTGTTACGGGTGAAAACACTTTTCAAAATATGTGTCTAGTAAAATCACTTTTTAAAGTGTTGTGATAATAAGCATTTTGAATACATGTTTCTGATGAAAACACTTTTCAATACGTGTTTCTAATGTAAACATTTTATATATTGTGTAAAAACATGCATGTGTTATCAGAATATACATATCTCGCAATTACGCTGATAATAAACACATTACTTTACGTGGATACAAGCTTATAAACACTTTAAATGTTTTATTTTAAGCGACTAATGTTGTAAATACCTCATTTGCGATTTTAAGAACACATATATTGTGTTTAATTATAAAACAATTAAAGTGATTTTAAAGTGGGTACACAAATGTGTCATATTTTGAAACACCTAGCTTTACAGTGTATAACTAAGCGACTTAATCATATATAAAAACATTTTAAATTTCACCAAGAAGTAGATTGTTGTACACGGTTGAGTCCCTCCCTGTTATAAAACTATATTCAAAACTTAATAAATCATTAATATCTAAATATGCTCACAGTTTTTAATTTAAGGTGCATTTATAGCTAAACATTTTGGAAGAATTGTAACATTTTAGATATATAGATTATTGACATTCAGCAAATTCAATGTATTTACTTTTATGGTAGCGAGACTATTATTTTTGTTGAAAATTACGATTTTCACATTTATTTATTAATTGATGAAATGCACTAAAAACTTTCATATCAAGTAAACATGACATAGAATGTCATGTAAGTTGGTTAAAATGTGGATTTTCTGAACGGAAGCAAGGTAGCCTCAGTAGTGTTTGCCAAAATCAACAAGGCAGGTTTAATCTGTGTACCTACAAGTTTCTAAAATTTACTCAGGACAATGCAATGTTTAATCACCACCACTCATTTTTTTGATATTTGAATCCCTTTTGTTCGAGTGAGCGCAAACAATTATTAGGAAATGGGGTTCAGTCAAAAACACTAATGAGAAAATATGACCTTCAAGATTCATGATATTCGCAATATTTCTCGCCGTCTACTACGGCAGGAAAGGTCCAACATACTAGAAGTTCTTATCTCACACACACACATCCGGCTGTAAGTTTTGCAAAATCCTGAGAAGTATGAATGTTGTTGTTCTCACTCTGAAATCAGACTAGTCTCTATAGTCATAGACGTGTTAGTACGTCCATGCACAGTCCCTCTTTCACGGGACTGTGTTCTATGCTATTGTAGTCTGAGCCCTGAACAATCGATACAATTTTCCAAAACTAATCAAAGCTTTGGGAGCGTCTATAGTACACCTGATTGCGCTGTGAGTGCTCGAGTCTTGGGTTAACGTTGCCGACTGCTTGATTGTTTCGTGGCCTTAACTGAATTAACCACTGCCCGTCTTCTTTTGGGGATCTTGCACTCTTTCGCCATGTCATGTAATCCATAAAGTTAGGATGTGTTATCAGTAGCTCTCTGACACATAATGAGTGTTCACAAACACTTGAGTGGTTGGTCTCCGACCCTGTTTGTTTGACAGATGCTCTGAGAAAATGCTCAAACATTTTTAGTGTTAAATTCCGTGAATACTAATTACTCAAATTTAAACATTTTAACTTGTTTCTCATGTACAATTAAACAGGTTTCAGTGGAACTAGGTACATAGATGCTCTGGAAAAATAAAGAGAGCTGACATGTTTTTAATTGAAATATATGACTATTAATAACCAAATCTGTATACAAATTGTAAGCATTTACATATTTTTCTAATGAAATATTAAAAAGATTCAAATGAAACTTTTTTACATATTACAAATACCAAATTTGTTTTTGTCAGAAAATCTATGCATGCTAATTACACAAATTGCATTTTAATTAGACAAGATTTAACTTTTTCACCAATACTTGCACATGTAGATGATTAGAGATAAATTACATGTTTGAGCTTACTAATTACCTAATTTGCAAAAAAATAACCTATTTATAGGTGCTCCATGGATTTCCACTGATCCAGTACCACTGATCAAATTTTGATGACACAGGGTACATATGTGCTTTCCGGTAATCAACAGTTCTGATGGGGAATTTTTATTTTCTTCTTGTTTTTTTTTTTTAAACTCGATAAAACGATGAATTTATACCATGGCTCATCATCATGTTTTTCAAAAGATCGAAATTTCCATGAGACGCTGTTCAAATTTTGTGTTTAAAATGCTAACACAAATAACTACGGCTACCTTTTCTTGGATATTTCCATAATGTGTATCTTTGGGATGGTTTATATTATGTTGTTTATTATTCTATATAACAGGTGATATTCTCCCATTCGCAAGCAATGCGTATTCTTCTAACGTCCATTGCCATCATGATCATCACTCAAAATTTCGTGAGAGAAACGCGGTCGTAACCTTATTGCAATTAGCTTTTATTTCGTGTCATTATACTATTCATTATTCGAGTTTAATAACACCATTTTACTAACGCAACGGTGTAGAACATAAAAATAATGTGCGACCAACCGCCTAAAGGCTGGAAATTATGTTGTGGTATAATGCATTAACTTACCTTTACGCCACCATAACTGCAAAAAAGGGATAATGTGTAATTTAGTTTCAAACGATAGCACTAATCTGTACATCAAATTTTAACTTGGATTCATCGTAGGCAAACTAAATACGAAGTAGTTGATTTGACATGGACGTAAATATTTGTTAATTGCATTCTGTGAACTATATTTATGTTTTCTCTTGTACAGCTATCCACAGAAAACCGTAACTGAGCGATACTTATCCATCAACTTGTAATGATATAGATTTATAAGATGTCTTATCAGTGACACATGAGGGATTAGCTTGTTTGCAAACAGTCAGCGTGTACAATGTGTCAGTAATGTTTGTTAGTGTTTTACTCCTCGTTGTGCATAACTCTAGAAGCCAGCCTTCCGTACGCTCTAGCAGTACGGGATTCAAAATGACAGTTGTTTTCTTCAATTTTCACGCTCACAATTAAATAGTTCTGTGATATCAGTGATTAATTACCTTGACATTATTATTGTACGTTTATAATAATACAGCAAGACTACATTGTGTTCATTATTAATAATTGTGCCAAGTCAGAAATAACTAGGGGACAACAAAGAAAACAACCTGCTAGAAAAGGGCTTTTCATTATCGGAAACATTTCGATGGACTCGATTACGGCAATGCCTTAGGTAAATTTCATCCTAGAAATGCAATCACGGATTCAGTCAATTTAACAAGGTTCGTCATTTTTTGATAAAGTGGTAATTATATAAACAATGACTGTCTACTTTTTGCAAATTTGTCCTTCTAAGTTCAAGTTTTCGAAATGTATTCTAAATCACGGTTCTGAAAGAAACAATATATAGAGAATGCTACATTCAAAAACATCATCGAACCCATCTCGCTAATTTAATTGTTATTAGTTTATGTGTGTTTTTACTAAGAATAACTGTAGCGTACTAAGTACTGTTACAGGTTGGAAAATGCATCCAGTGCTTTAACTTTGTTGTCGTGCAAATTATATGAACAAAATATTAAGTCATCATATTTTGTCATTATTTCATTGAATAATTATAATTGTTAAACTATAACTATTTGAAACCACCATAGTTATTTGCTGTACTGGAAGCACGGACAAGTATACGATCAAAATAAGACATATTTTTATATTTTGCATTTAATAAATATAATGCTTTATATGCGTAATGAAGATGTGCTTCTTATGTAGTAAACACAGTATTCTTAGTCGTACTTCATACCTCCAAAAACATTCAGCACACGGAAGTTCTTTCTAAGTTTCATTAATCTATGTTTTAACTTGATATTCACTTCCTGTATATTAAATAAGTTTAATTTCTTCAAAAGGACCCTTTCATTAGTGAATGGCGCCCTCACTCAACAATTTATAAAATAATTGGTTGGTCAAAATATTGATGAGTCGTGTGTATATATTTGCTAATCATGTTGTACATACATTCAAATGAGCACAGGAACCATTAATGCTGTACAGATTGTTGAGAGGGGTCTAGGAATTTATGTTTGCAATGTCTGAATGTAATATGCTATCTTGTTTGTTTTACAGGATGCAGCCTGGTATTTGTTGCTTTCGTTGTTTTTCAATTTTGAATACAATCTTGTGGTGGGTGGAAAATATCTTGATTGGATGTTGTGTCATTGTTTGGACAATCTGTAGCTTTAGTGGTATGGTTCCAATCAAAATTTAATATGAAAACTTGGCATTAAAATATTTTCATGCAATCATGTAGAACTAGCAATCGAATATGTTGCCGGGGAATAAAGGATATACTGAACAAGATTTATTAATTATTGCTGGCAATATTTCAATTTGAATTGGCAAATCTAGTCGACGTGTTGTTGTGCTTCTAAAATAAACAAAATGATTTGAAACAGATTCAAATATGAAAATTGGATTGTAGAATAAGAAGATGAAATATTGCCAAATTAATTAGTATATGGCAACAGTCAAGTATTATTGACACTCACGATATTACTTGGGGTAGAACATTTAATTTAATAGCAAGAGCTTTTTGAGATGGTGCATTGTAATGTATTGTGCGGTACTGTGGTGGATAAGTTTATATCGCAAAACTAGGCGTTGGGGTGTTCTTTTCGTCACATAAAACGAACTGACTAATCATGCGGAATTGTTATTGAAACGGACATCGATTGCGTTGTGTTTTCTTGAGTTGAACAGACGTGAGGTATAATTCAAACTGGTTTATTTGTACTCAACATGAACATCAATATGTTGTACAGCAAATACTTCTTGGTATAAAATATAGATCGCTAAATAATAGCTCCATGAGGAGTTGGCATCGTAGAGAGCATAGAAAGGAGGGTGTGCATAACGAGCATCAAGTTGCGAAGCTACCATAGAAGGAATTACAGCGACGGCCTGAATCGGACTTCTCACGACAGCGCTTTGCCTGGTTAATGTAATTGTCAACGTTAGAGCGGCATTTGTCTCGGTGACAGCTAATCGGAGAAGTGCCAAACACGTGTTTGTACTCTAGAATATATCATGCCAAAACGTTCCGAAAATAAAACAACGCTAATGATTGGCGCATACAAACGAAACATAGCGCTGTCATTCCATATTAGGAGTGACACGCGACTAACACGAGGGAGAACTTTGGTGGGAATTTTGGGCGGTAAACAGACAAGTACCACGAGAACGCAATGGGAAACAATGTAGCGAACGTTTGGATATAGCGTCACGGTTGCTACAGAAACCGATCTAGTCTCTCAGGACTCAACTCGTGGTTATCAAAACAATGTCTGAAATTACAAACTAGCTTGGAGAACATCATACAGAAAGTAAAATTTGTTCATGTTAGATAACTGCGCGCGACATACTCCGGGGCGCAAAAATCACGAGAAGATCTCGGGATAGCCTGAATCGAACATGATAAATTTTAAAATTAACTTGAATAAATCTCTGAAATTTAAATGACAGACTCTCAACAATAAACACATGTCAATCACATTGAACATCAGATATGAATTGTGAGTTTCAATCTTAGCTAAAACAGCAAATAACACGGTACAATGTATATCAAAAACAATACAGTATATCATGAACACATTGCAGATTTTGCTTTACAAATGATTCTCATTGAACACTTGAAATAAAGTTACAGTGCAATACAAAGTTCAAAATTCTACAATGTTATACAACACCATCACGGCACATTTGCCGTATACTTTCGCTCGCTTTGAGCGCTGAAGCCCTTGGTTCGGGCCGACTAGAAAAGTCGTGGATTTGACTAGAAAATTCATTTTCAACGGACGGACTACCAATAACTTCTTCGGGAATTGAGAGTGTATTCTCTGGTGTTTCTGCATTAAGTTCGAGTGGATAAAGATGGTGTATAGAACGATTTGTTGAGCCGTTTTTGGTCTGTATTTCTACTACTCGGACGATACCGTCCTTGCCTGGAAGCAATTTAGTTACACGACCTAGTAACCAATGACATCGTTTTTTGATGTCCTGGTGTAATTGGACAATATCCCCCACCTTTATACAATTATTGGTTGTCCCTTTGATTTGATTCAAGTGACGCTCAGTTAGTGACGTCAAATATTCTCTTTGCCATCTCTTACTAAAAGCATTGTGAAGGGAGGATAAATACATAGCTCTTTTATTTGCAGTAATATTATCAATCTCAAAATTGGGTTCAGAAACACTAGGAATAGCTGGGGGTAACATTCTAATCTGACGTCCATTTAACAAGTGGGATGGAGTCAGTGGAGCTAAATCTTCGTCACTTGCGGAGAGATGAGTTAATGGGCGGTCATTTATTGACGACTCGACTTCGACTAAAATTGTGGATAGTTCGGTAAAAGTCACGTTGGCACGACCTAGAATTTTCTTCAAGCAATTTTTTGTTATGGCTATCATTCTCTCGAATAGGCCTCCGGCCCACGCCATTCGTTTAGGATTAAAACGCCACGATATACGATTTTTGGTAAGATAGTTTTGTACCTCAGGACTGGACTCGAGTCCTTTCAAAATCTTAGCGGTGGCTATAAATGTGGAACCGTTATCTGAGATCATTTTCCGGGGCGTTGACCGTCGAGCAGTGAAACGTCGCATAGCCAAAATGAATGATGCGGCGGTCAAATCTTGAGTTAATTCTAAGTGAATACATCGAGTTGAGGCGCACGTAAAAATTAGTACATAAACTTTACTAGAAAGACCAGTGTGTTGGTCCCTAACGAACAAATGTCCCGTGTAATCTGTTCCGCAGAATTCGAATGGGACTGCTTCCTTCACTCGAAAATCAGGAAGTGGAGCTTGAGTAAGAAGGGGAAATGGAGTTCCATCGACCTTCTTACAAACGACACAAGATCTCAATGTAGAATTCACATGTCTGCGAATCGCGGTGATCCAATATTTTTCCCGAATTGTGTTAACTGTGGTTAACGGCCCACCGTGGTTTAATAAATGATGAGCATCAAGAATTATGAGCGTAGTAAACCGATGTTTACCAGGAAGGAGTATTGGATGCATGGTTTCGAAAGGAAAGTCGGTATTCTGAAGCCGACCACCAATTCGCAGTATTGACTTATCGTCAAGAAATAGTTTAAGTTGTTTTTGAAGTACGCCATGTCTAAATTGTTGTCTCCGAATAGAACTGACAACGTCTCCGAAATGTGTTGACTGAATCGATGTCAACCAAGCGTGTTCCGCGTCGTATATCTCCTGTGTTGAGAGAGCAAGTCTACTTGACAAATTACTCGGAGTGTGGTTCAATTTGGATTTGAGTTTCGAAATGAAACGAAATATATAAGCAGTTGCTTTCAACAGACGATGTAGATCGTTGAAACGGCGAATATCGATAATCTTTTCAAGACTAGGTTCTGAGTTTGATTCAGTTGCGTGAATAATCTCCTTCGGTGCGATGTTTGGCTCATTGTGAAGTTCAAAATGGTGGCCGAGTAAATTGTCAGATTCAGAGGCGACATGTAACGAAACGATCTGATCATTAATTTTGGAGTTTTGTAGCTCAGGAGGTTCGCGGTTTGTATCGATGATATCTCCTGACACTGTTTCAGCAGTTTTTATGAAATCTTCTGCTGATTTATGGAAATGAGGACTAATTTCGTTCTCCGAATTGACATGTCCTCTGGATTGACTTGGGGGCGTACAAAGTAGCGGTCGATCGCTAACGGTGTCACTCGTACCAGTGGTCGGACACTGGGCACATTTCTCGGACACTTTTGGGGTCGAAATATTATTTTCAATTTTGGATTTTTCGGTATATTCTTTGTATTGTTGTTCATGTGTAATGTTGAGTGCCTGTTGTCTTGTAATCGTATCTTTAACACCCACTGACTCCAGGTCCCAGTAACTAGCAATCATTTTATCCATTACACTGTCATGTGCTCGGATAGAAGCAATGGTGAATGAATTTGTTTTGTTTGTCCTGTTGTGTGTAGTGAAAGGCCCTGACAATAGGTACCCAAAGACAGTCGGTATAGCGTTTGGTTTGCCCCTAACTATGCGTGAGTTGTGTGTAACAAAATCCCAATAGTGATCGGCGCCTATCAAAATATCGATGTTTAATGTGGATCGATTTGACGGCGGATAGGCCAACGATAGACCTCTCAAATGTGGCAAACGTGCAATATCGTAAGTTACAGTGTTCTCCAATCCCTCGGAAATACAGTCGACCATCAGTACATCGATCGGGGATTTAATGCCATCTTTGCTTTGTAGTGACAGCGTGGTTCTCGGTATGGACTGCACACCGGAACGCGGATTGGAGAACGAATTCAGACTCAATAATTCGTTATAATTTGGGATTACACCTAGTTTACGTGCGAAAGAGTTTGTGACAAAGCTTCTATCACTGCCATTGTCAAATAGGAGGGTAGCAACACAGTTAGTACCTCGAAAATGCGTACTAACTCGTGCGGTTTGAAGCATTGCGCGTCGCGGACTGTCAGAGTTAATTTTTGAGTCAATCCCGGTAAAACGCGATTGTTCACCAGTATTTGCTGAATGTGAAAAATGCGAGTTTGCCGTGCTAGAATTCGTTGAATTTGTTTGCGCAGTTCCAGATTTATCAAAATGAATTGACGTATGATGTTTACTCTTACAAACACGGCAAGTGAAATGCGACTTACATTGAGACAACATGTGCTTTCCCAAACAATTAAAGCATCGTTTATTTTGGGTAATAAATTCGACTCGATCCTTTCTAGTTGAAATATTTGTACAATTTGTGGTGTAATGCTTGCCTTTGCAGTATATGCAATGTGGGGTTCTGTCACCAATTTGTGTTCTACCATGAGTGTGATCAGTTTGTGTGACATGGTTTTGTTTCTGTTGATCAGAATATGTGGTACCACTGTAAGATTTGTCAGTATTATTGTAATTACGACGCCCATATCGTTTGGACTTGAACTGTGTTGAGTCATGTGTACTCTGGGTGAAAGCATGTATTGCTGAAGGGTTTGTGTCGTAATCTACTTGACCTATGGCGAGGATTTTAACCTCATGTAACATGTGCTGACTGAGTGTGACTAACGTCCATTCCCCGCTTGGGTTGGATCGCGCTAAACTTTGTTGAAATTGAACTGGGAATGTATCCAGTATCATGGGTATGAGGAGTTTCTCATAGCCCGCCTCTGGTACACCTAATAAACGAAGTGCCCTGATGTGCTTTTCCAGGGTATCATGATATTTCCGTAAAGAATTGGCATCATAATTGGGTGCGTCTGCTGTGCGTAATGCACGCATGTGAGCAGCGATAATTTGATGTGGCTGGCCGAATCGTTCGGTCAAAAGCTGGAGTGCCAAACTGTAATTTACTATAGTAAGATCTAAGCCGGTTATTACTTCTAGAGCCTCCCCCTCTAACGACCTTTTCAAATAAGCAAATTTGATTATAGGACTAAGTTGTGGATTTAAACCTACAGCAGCATTGAACATATCCCAAAATTCAGCCCACCCCGTATACTCGCCTGAATAGACGGGCAAATCAATACGTGGCAATTGAACAGAATTAAATTGAGTGTATTGTGGATTCATACCTGAAATATGAGCTGTTGGAATTGAATTGTTCAAAAAGTTATTTTGTGTAACTTCTACTTGAGGCACTGGTGCATTAGCGGGTTGATCGAACTGTTGTATAGGTGGTTGAAACGCGACTTGAAACGTCGGTACTGGGGGCGCGACTTGAGGTGTCGGCGGCGGTACGACTTGAGGTGTCGGCGGCAGCACGATTTGAGGTGTCGGCGGCAGTGCGACTTGAGGTGTCGGCGGCAGTGCGACTTGAGGTGTCGGCGGCAGTGCGACTTGAGGTGTCGGCGGCAGTGCGACTTGAGGTGTCGGCGGCGGTACGACTTGAGGTGTCGGCGGCGGTACGACTTGAGATGTCGGCGGCGGTACGACTTGAGGTGTCGGCGGCGGTACGACTTGAGGTGTCGGCGGTGGTACGACTTGAGGTGTCGGCGGCAGTGCGACTTGAGGTGTCGGCGGCGGTACGAGCTGTTGGACCGGTGCTTGTTGATCATCTGGAGGGATTGGTTGTTGATTTACTTCGTGTTGACCAAGTTGTGGGACTGGATGTATTTCTTGCTTCGCTGGCTTGTTTTCTGTCAGGAATAAATTGATCGAACTAAACCTCTCTAGTAATTTGAGTTCGATTTCTTCAGTTTCCGTAAACTCTGCGTCCACAACATCGGCATAATTTCTGACTTCATCGCAGGCCTTTTGTAAGTTTGAGATACGATTGTCAAGTGCTAGTATGCTTACTTTGATCAGCCGATATACTTCAGATTTGTTGTCAGTGACTTCAAAGTCTTGGATTCTATCCTCAGCAAGTGTCAACGCGATATTTAATTGAGTCACAACTTTGTTCAGTCTATCTATTGCTTTGTTCAGGATTCTTCGAGGCATGATGAATCAGTATTGAATATCCTGGTCTCGGCACCAAATTTATGTGGTGGATAAGTTTATATCGCAAAACTAGGCGTTGGGGTGTTCTTTTCGTCACATAAAACGAACTGACTAATCATGCGGAATTGTTATTGAAACGGACATCGATTGCGTTGTGTTTTCTTGAGTTGAACAGACGTGAGGTATAATTCAAACTGGTTTATTTGTACTCAACATGAACATCAATATGTTGTACAGCAAATACTTCTTGGTATAAAATATAGATCGCTAAATAATAGCTCCATGAGGAGTTGGCATCGTAGAGAGCATAGAAAGGAGGGTGTGCATAACGAGCATCAAGTTGCGAAGCTACCATAGAAGGAATTACAGCGACGGCCTGAATCGGACTTCTCACGACAGCGCTTTGCCTGGTTAATGTAATTGTCAACGTTAGAGCGGCATTTGTCTCGGTGACAGCTAATCGGAGAAGTGCCAAACACGTGTTTGTACTCTAGAATATATCATGCCAAAACGTTCCGAAAATAAAACAACGCTAATGATTGGCGCATACAAACGAAACATAGCGCTGTCATTCCATATTAGGAGTGACACGCGACTAACACGAGGGAGAACTTTGGTGGGAATTTTGGGCGGTAAACAGACAAGTACCACGAGAACGCAATGGGAAACAATGTAGCGAACGTTTGGATATAGCGTCACGGTTGCTACAGAAACCGATCTAGTCTCTCAGGACTCAACTCGTGGTTATCAAAACAATGTCTGAAATTACAAACTAGCTTGGAGAACATCATACAGAAAGTAAAATTTGTTCATGTTAGATAACTGCGCGCGACAGGTACTTTGTTCATTTTCAATTTTCAGAAGTAGAGTTTATGCAAGTGTATTGAAACAATGGCCCATGTCCTCCTTATCTCCCTACTCCCTGTTTTTCTACTACTGTTACTGGTCTACTACACCTTACTTAATGCCAATATGCACATTGGTGAATTTATGACTTAATTGCATATGTAATTGAGTGTTTTTTGAATGTGTAAGACTTGGCATAAATGATGTAAGGTCTGCAGTTTTTCTTTTTTCATTTTTTTTATTTATGACAACTGGTTTAAACAATAAAACACTGGGAGTGCAAAGCTAGATCACAAACATGTCGCATATGTCTCTTCTCATGCTTGAATGAGAATGTACAGGGTTCAGTGACTAACTGTTATTTTTTCAAATATTACAATTTCTTTTATTTTAGGAAGGTTCTTCTGCATTAATAGAACAGACATAGCTATATGAGCCACCACACAGCAGTAACGCCCGTAACAAAACTAGGGAATCATACGAATATTACCAGGCAGTGTTGTAAAATACTACAAGATACAGATGCAACATAAGTATGTATATCAATTCTAAAATGACATTATAAATGACTCGTACCACATAAAGGAAATCTATCTACGCATGACATAGTGGAAATTTTTACAAATGGTTAACAAAGCAAATACTATATAGTACTATATTTGTTTCGCAATGGTTAAGTGTATATAGTGTATATACACTATATAGTACTATATTTGTTTCGCAATGGTTAAGTGAGTTCAGAGAAAGTGAATTACATTACAAACCAGTTTGGTTATCTACATCTTGATGAAAAAATACACGTCTGTCAATGATAAAAAGATATGCAGCATCTAGCATAGCACCCTTCTTGTATAACAAACATAGATGCTGTTAATATTTGGACATAGATGCTGTTGAAATAATATTAGTTACACCAGATATAGTTTACATTGGTTATAGTATACAAGACCAATACACGATGTATCATTAAACAGATTATGATTGAATGTACACTGTATCTTCGTGAACAACTTGAATACTTGCACAGCTTGGATATTCATGATGGCCTCAGAATAATACACTATCATAAATCAATCACAGCAATATATGATTACTTATATACGTCACATTTGGGAGAACATGCCTTGTTTACCTTGGGATATTTGAATGTGGCCCAGACAAAACAAAATATAATCATCGTTATTTGCATAAAACAAGATATTTAGTGCTTGTACACATTCAACACGTCTATGATAATATATAACTCGAATACATAATGTAGGTTTTTCATTACTTACTACTATTTCTAGAACACTTACCGGAATGGGATTGCATAAACTCCATATCTATGTTAAACAGTAAATTCATTGTAATGCAACTCTAAATTGTATTCATGATCGCTTCTGAATGATTCACTGAACGTAAATAAATTGCAACATAGATATATAATAGATTTTATGCAAATCCCTGTATTTTCTATCCAATAGGGATAGAGTGTGCTGTGTTGTTGTGGTATAGTACTGTAATAGCATATTATTTTATCGATGGAAATAAACTTGCATATGCTAAGTGGATTATTGCAACTTAGGATAGCATTAAGGTCATCGTAACCATGACAATTTAATAAAATTTCTACACAATAAAAGTTTGTAAAATGTGGGTATTATACCAAGTTGACTAATTAATATTTTTTTTATTATTTTGTCTGATACATTATATATTTTTTTGAAAATTATATTATGTATATTATTTTTCCATGCATTTGTTTTCATTTCTTTTCTAATATGTACTATTATCTCGTTATAAGTTATGAATTAGGAATGTGCAATTACAAAACTATACTTTCATTTCGAATTGGTGAATATTGATATCTGTCTAGAATAGTACATACACTATAATGATGGTTATATGTGTCAAATATGAGAAGAATTTCCACAAATCCTGTATTGCTAATTTAAACTTTGTAAAAGATTAAAATTTACACAATCAAATAGTTGACCCTATCGTAATGATTTTATAGAAATAATATAAACTTGCCACAGCCAGGATAGAGTAGACACGATTAGCCATTTTTGTGGGTGTAGGAGGTTCAGCTTTATTATTAGGCCTCCATATTTAGTGACTCTTCGTCATTTATATTTAAGTATAAATAATCGAACCTGGAATCACCTATTCGAGTGAGATTACCTTATAGAGTACACGGTACAATTGAAACCATCATTGGCAAACAAAATGAGACCATTTTATTGTTATTATATTCTAGTAAAGGATAACATAATAATTTACAATTCACCTTCAACTTTAATAAAAATGTAATTTAATCATTCCTATGCAGAACATTTTTTATTTCAGGTTAAAACAAACACACACAATGCTAACTATAATAATAATTTAAACAGTCTGTATTCCTGAACGGATGATTTGTTTGTAAATTTGATACAAAAATCAAACATGATCGTTGAATCAAGTTGTTCTATGCAACATTGGTTGCACATATGTTATTACATGTATGGCAGAAATGTCATATTACAAAGGCGCCCACATTTGTGAATATTTCAATCCTATATTGCCACAGCGTTAGATTTTCCCTATCATCGTAGCTAAAAGGAAACGTATATAAAGAGTAAATGTATGTAGTTCACTTCATTGTTTTTTTTTAATTTTAACACAGTTATTATATATTTTTTTTTAAATCCTAAGCAGTTTGAATCCTGGCCGAGTTTGTACAATTTACATAACAGATTTTGTTGAGGTGATATGAAAAAAAAGTATAAAAATGACAATGAACACAGGAATGTATAAACTGATATTTCATCTAGGCATATTCATGTGTGTGTCAACTGACTTGATTAAATAATTACCAAAAATGATTGGTGACTGAATAGAAATGATCTATTTTAAGGAAAAAGCCATTCAGAATGAACACTGGTTTCCGTTACATACAACTGATCACAGAAGATGCCATTCATTCTAAATAATACGATATTCCTATTTCAACACGTAATCCTATATTAAAAAGTACGCGATATGGTTTAGCTGGCAATGGTCAGACTCATCTTATTGGTCACATAATGATCTTATTAGGAAGCCATGAAAAAGTCTTCAATGTTGTATGAATTGCCAAAAGCTAAATGAGATCACAATCTTCGATAATGAGTCTCACTCTAACCAAGAAGAAATTAAATTACAGACTGAATCACTTTATGTCACATGTTTAATGACTAAACCATTGAAATGCTATGTTTTTTTCACCAGGTCTTTGTCATATGGTGGGTAAAGGACAGTCGTCACACGTGGTGGGATAATATACAAAATTATGTGGTGTCTTCGAACAATATTTGGTCACAGTTAACTAGGCTCTGACTATCCCAGCAGAAATACTAGTACGTTTCACATGCTCTGAATTACCTCTAACGTTGTACCTTAATAAATACTTATGATTTCAAAGTACTAAGTTGTATTTTGATGAATTTTAATAATTCATAAGCCCGGACAACATTCTATGTCATGCAATAATCACACAGCACTTATAATATTCTGTATTTCATTAAATATATGACGAAGGGATATAAATGATAGAACATGTGTTTATATATGAGAATTAAATCCGACTGTAATGTTCAAATTTTGAGTTGGCATCGTCTGTTTCTATAGTACCACTGACCTCGATCAATTTACATGCTTGAGTACATTACATTGCTTGTGCGTGGATTTGTGTGAATGAAAATTATAGATCATTGTGAAAGCAGTGTAATTTAAACAACTGTTTATGACCGATAATGTTCAGCAAGTATATATACAGATGGCTATTGTGAATAAACTGGAAAAACATATTTATTGTGAATGAAATTGACAATGAAAGTATGTTCAGATCTATCAATTATTCTAATACAATACAATAACTAATAAAGAGGCAATGTGTATTCTAAATTACACTCAAAATGCATTATGCAAGTTTCAAATAATGAATCATATTACTGAGAGCGTATTAGTGATATAGTATATTATTACAGTGACAATCATAATGATTACACCGTCTCTTAGTGCTTCACTGGATTATATCATATATGAACTTTGTATATCTGAACTGAATATCTAAACATTATACATCTAACAATGCTACTCTTGGAACAACAATGCTTTACCCTCTTCAAGCCCACATTTCCTCATTAATTTAATTTAATAATTCATAAGCCGGGACAACATTCTATGTCATGCATTAATCATACAGCACTTATAATATTCTTTATTTCATTAAATATATGACGAAGGGATATAAATGATAGAACATGTGTTTATATATGAGAATTAAATCCGACTGTAATGTTCAAATTTTGAGTTGGCATCGTCCGTTTCTATAGCACCACTGACCTCGATCAATTTACATGGTTGAGTACATTACATTGCCTGTGCATGAATTTGTGTGAATGAAAATTATAAATCATTGTGGCACAGTGTAATTTAAACAGCTGTTTACGACAGAGATAATTTTCAACAACTATAAATACAAATTGTTATTGTGAATAAACTGAAAAAAAAATATGGTGAATGAAATTGACAATGACAGCATATTGCAGATTTATCAATAATTCTAATACAATACTACTAATGAAGAGGTAACGTGTATTCTAAATTACACTGAAAATAATGAATCATAATACTGAGAGCGTGTTAAGTGATATAGTATAATATTACATTGAAACTCTTAATGTTTACAACGTCTCTTACAACAACAAACCATGGCATCACCCCACACTGACCTACTTACTGTACACTGGATTATATGATATCTGAACTTTATATATCTGAACTGATTATCTAAAGATTTTACAATGTTACTCCAAGAACAGCAGTGATTTACACTGATCCACATTTCCTCATTTATTTAAGAAACATTGTTCCTTAATGTGGTACAGTATCTATAATTTTGAACTCCAACGATAAAGCCGTAAACAAACTTTACATGTCAAGGAGATTGTATCAATATTTATTTTTGTTAGAAAGAAAGATTTTACTCAAATGATTTAATTTATTCATTATTAATGGGTATCATTCAGTTTTTAAAACAAAGGTCTACTGCTCAGTTCAACTTACAATGTTTACTTTTTGAAAATTTACATGCGTACATCACACTACTCACATTCTGAATATATTTCCCTAGTAATTGTTATTCTTCAATTTAAAGGATGAGGAAACACAGAATTTCGAGATTATTTTAGTGATTGTCGTATTTTGTTTTGTATTATTATTCTACTTTTTCATTTTGTTATAATATTATTTAAAATAGAATAAAAATGTGGTTAATGGAATGATAAATATTAATTTTTATTAATTATCAATGTGATGAAAATATCAAAACAGTCTTTGGGTACTGAACCGTTTATTTATGTTTATTGTATCAAAACTAAAAAGGGATCGTCATAGATTTTGTAAGCATCGAGTGTTTCCATAGTACTACTGACCTCTATGAGCTTTCATACATGGATAGAACACATCGCTGGTACATAATAACACGCTAAATGTATTTCGTTATGGATACTAACGTCTATTTGAATATACCAGAGGTATGTGTTGTCCTTCTGTATATGAGAGCTGTGCGACTAGAGTCAGTACAAAACTAATAAAAATCTTCTCTTCTTACTTGCGTATTTTAAAAGTTTTCATTTGAGCTCTGCCATTGTCAGATGCTAAGTACTGTACACAATAACACAATATATTTGGTTTCTATCATTTTAATCAATGAAAAGAAAAGGTTGCTAGTCACATGGGGTATATACAATAAATGAAAGAAATCAGAGGTGTAAAATGGTGTGGTTTGGTGCATTATTTTCTTTCTGTCATATTATCGCAATGTCTTATTGGTCAGTTATTTAACTAGACATGAATTCAATACAACTCCGTTCACTTGACTCGAAATGAAGAGTAATATAGTGTATACTTCCACCATTAAAGCATGCAATACATGTTTAAAATGTATATCACGTTATATTAAGTTTCTGTTTGCAGTACAAACTCTTTTCAGTTTTTAATAGTACCATTCAGTGCTGCAAAATACTGCCAGATACAGCTACATTTGCAGTATTGATTCTAAAATTACCAAGCATAACAAATCTATCCAAGCAAGGCGTAGTGGGAATTTTACAAATGTTCTATGGAGCAAATAGTTGGAATCACATTTAGATTTAGAATCCGATGGATAAGTGCAGTTCAGAGAAAATGGGTTACAACATTTGCAAGTTTGGTTATTTACATATTGAGTAAACAATTACACGTCTGTCCAACAACGTGAAAAAATCAATATACTGAATATAAATCAATCACAACACGATAAAGGACAAATTATATATTCACGGTATAAATATATGCTCATATTTTGGTTCAGTTAAATTACCAGATTGGTATGACATCCTGAGACATTTTTTATTATATTTCAAGATCTTATTTGAAATTCATGAAAACAAAAATACATTATAGTATGGTGTTTTTAATTTCCCTTGTGTTGTTTATTGTAACGAAATATGGTAACAGCTTGTGTTATCAATTGAAAGTAATTATTATTTAATTAAAACTACTCATGCTATTGCTAAATGAATTATTTCAAGTTCATAAAAGCATCATTGCCATGACAACTTTATTAGATTTGAAAATGCTAGCAATATACACAATTTGTGAAAGTTAAAATATTATTAACATGGTATTATCTATAATAATATTCAATGTTCCTTTTTTATGTTTTCTTTAACAAATACTATTAGAATTACAATATATTTTATAATTACATTACTCATGTCTGCCTGTGAAACTAAATATGATTCATTCGTTTATATCATACATATGTATATAAAGTGTTAAACTGAGCACAAATAGAAACAGAATGTCGGTTAATAATAACCTTCTAAAGTAGATTCCAAATATGAAAAGAAAAATATTCACACATGCTATGATTCATTTAAACACATACACATTTAACATAAATTTGAATTTACAAAAATGTGTACCAGAAATAGCTTATTAGAATCAAGTGAAAGCTGATAGGTCAGCGCTACCATAGTAACGTTCAATAGTAACACAATATGTGACATACGTGTACGTGATACGTGTAACAACTGATATTCAGCATTCCTGTAAATAAAATATGCATAATTTGTAAAAAACAAATAATAACTGCAAAAATTTTATAAAATAGCAATTGCCAAAATCAAAACTACCTCACGTTTGAAAGTTGAATGTGTTAAAATGGCCTTAATCAATCTATTACTAAGCAAAAAATAGAATTTGAATTGCAGAATGAGTAAGAATAGATGGAGTCAACGATTGGAGATGGCCACCATTTTTTTACTAATGGGTTGCCTATATTGTGTCGGTTATGAATATAATTGATGAATTGAACTGTCCAATAGAACATGTATGTTCAATGTCTCTCGTTCAGATGTTTACAATCCAAAATGGCTGCCATATTGACTGACATTTGCATATCATATATGCAATCAAAATATACTTTATAAACATTGTAAATTCGGGTGAAATTAGCTTAGTGACACAACTAGTAGTTGATATGATTTGTTCTTCA
Organism: Saccoglossus kowalevskii; assembly: GCF_978046115.1. NCBI lineage: Eukaryota > Metazoa > Hemichordata > Enteropneusta > Harrimaniidae > Saccoglossus > Saccoglossus kowalevskii. The sequence goes on along the minus strand of NC_140644.1, from coordinate 37,563,998 downwards.
ATAACTATGCTATTATTAGCCATAAAACAAGATAAGAAATTATAATCTAAAATAAACTAAATAATTTAATTTCCATTCAGATTCGTTATCACAACATACATAATAATTTCTGTCATTATTCTGCATGTCTATAAATTACATCAACAGTTAAGGCATTGAGTCCATACCATACTTTATATAGATCAGTATGAATAACTTGTTATCACATGATTCAACAAAAATCTAAAACTGAATACAGTTCACTGTTTGTCAAGTTGAACCAGTTATAGCAAGAATGTTAGACAATTCATGTTAAACAACATCTTCATCCATGTCCGTATCATCAGCTCCATACAAGTTTTCACCATAAGTGACATCTTCATCTTCCTGTCCATCTGCGATTGATGTTTCATTTGACAGATTGAGAGCTCTTTAGATATCAGTTGTCATCTGATCTCTATCATACCATTTGATTTGATACACACCATCAACCAGGCGCCAACAATGCCCATCAGGTGAATGATCACATCCTTTTTCTACATTAATGAAACGTAGTTTGCCCTCACCAACTGCTTCAGCAGGACTTGAAAACATGGAGGTATATAATTTGGGTTAACACCTTTGATGGAATCTAGGGGGTCATCCAAACACGTTGGAGCATATATTTTTTCATGGAACATCATATAACGAGCTTGGTTTACACTGGACAGCTTTGATTGACCATATAAATGGCATACAAATTTGTCACAAGCATTGACAGTTTCTGTCGCCAAGGGTCCATATCCAAGTGCAGTCACTTTAAAGGGTTTCACCTTGCCGAGAAAGGATGATATATAATCTCACCCTGTCATTGCATGTAATCAGGCAAGGCACGTGTAATTTTCTTTGAAAGATTATCCACAAGATTGTTGACACTGATGATTTATCTGGTGTTGTGAGTCTGCATCTAATTATACATTGATGGCAGTGACAGTATTGTCAATGTAGTTTAGCGGTATGATCAATGCATCTGTATCATTACTTCTAATTTATATGTTGACTGCATCTTGCACTTGAGCTATGAAGTCAAGGTGAAACACCGTTCTGGTGTCATATTCTTCGTGGAAGGACCTTAGTGCTGGAACAGTAACTCTGCTGACTTCGCCATCGGTAGCAGTGAAGTGAAGTCTTTTTAGCAATACCACAAAAGAGACATACTGATGGAAAGATACAAGATGGCCTTGCATGTGTACCCTCTATGACTGATCTCAATGTATATTGTTTAATGTCAGTATCATTTTCTTGTTCACCATAAGGGCTGTGTAGTTTTTGTAGCAATTGGTGTGGTAGCCAATTTTATCATCAGTCATCCGGTAGTTTCAGGGACAAATATTTTGATGTCCCACAATGTTTGTTTTTTCCGTGTGCATCACACAATTTAACTTTCCTCCAGCTAGATTCATCCTTCAATTTTATTTCTTCAGAAGATTTGTTTCTGTCCAAATCTAAAACACATGTACTGACAGTTCGTTCTGAAATTTTGCTGTCTAACATAATGATACCTCACCACAATGAGTTATCTTCCTGAAAAGAGATATATAATATTCAGCACATTGCATTTGCATTTGTAAATTATTATCATTTAGTAAATCTAATATACCTTAATAAAGATTGATATACAATATATTCTGAAATACTAGTGTGATGTTGATTCAATGGTGCTCCAAGAACGGAAACCTTAGTTAAAGTGTAAGTTGTCCGAAGGTTGAGCACAGGAATTTTGGCACGAAATATGTGAAATTTTCTTAACAGCAACTTTAAATATTAATGCTAATTAAAGTATGCAATATTGTAACATGCGTCTAAAATTAATATGTCAGCTAAACCTTTTTCAAATAAAGTTTGCATGTGAAAATATGTCAGTAAATACATTTTATAATGCCATCCTCAGCTAAAATATTGTCAAAGTTTGCATATGAAAACTTGTCAGTATATACATTTTATAACGCTATCGCAAGATTTTATTACAAACATACATTAGTCAATACGTTATCACTTGGATTTTCAAGATATGAAACACTGATCATGTCACTATAATGGAATCAATTGAAATATGTCAATAGATAATTATTAGATATCTCCTTGCAACAATACGATGATTTCCGATTTCAACGTTCGATAGCAGCACAGATCCTCACACTAAATTTACTTGCCTAACGCTTGCTTTTATGCTCCCTAAAGATTGTTTTAATTGAGTTAATTGCCATATAGAATAAACGCTCAGACCAGATGACATTTCTATTCACAATTTCTCAGAATGTTTTATTAGTGAATTGTATTGATAACCAACATAAAATTGGCAACCCATCAGTAAAAAAAATGCGGCCTGCTTGGATTTTCAAAATCTAAATCCATGAGTATAAACAACTAAACACATGCTGATAATGAAATTCAATGAAATATGTTATTAAATTACTAATACACACGACGACAGAGCTCATAAATATAAAAGTTTGACATTTTTTGACAATTCTTTTTTCGGTACCCAACTTCAAACTAAATTTTCTAGTCTTAGGTCTACCTATATCCTCATCAGAAATTGATTTTTGAATTCCTGAGGAAGTGTCGGTCCAGAATCATTCCCTAGACCATTTGGCGCTTCCAGCATAACAAATCCAATCTGGCACAAGTTGAATAAGCGATGCAATTAAATCTGCACATTGTTGTTATCAATGTTTGAGTTAGTAAGCTGAATGACCCAGCGGTAGACGGTTGTTAATTATATGTGATCGAATCATTATACTCATAGGTATTATTCTATTGGCGGAGCCTCGGTCTTGAATTCCAATATAGTGATTACCACACACCTGTGGAAATTTGAGTCAAATTTAAACGAGCTCCTCCAAGTCTCTAATAATACATAACCAATTAATTGTTATTTAGAAATGTTATTAATACAATAAATACAATATAAAAACAATTATTAAACAATAATTTAGATTTTTACTTCTTTGCTAACAATTTGAGATTCCTTTCGTAAATGACGGTGTTTATTATAGGTTGCGTGTTCAAGTAACTGGTAACTTGTGTTGTACGCACGCTCATTCAATGATTGATTTATACTATCGAAAGCGTATGGTCAGTTAGCATAGACGTAAAAGAAGCAACAAGAACTAATAGATGCTATTTTTTAGATTTTCCCGAGGAAAGAAGTAAACCAGAAGTTATCCTAAATCTGAAGGTATGATGATATCAGAGCATTCCATACTGCACAACGTTATTGCAGACATTCCCCTGAGACATGATGTGAGTTAGCAAATAAAATCATAGAAATATTTCAGAATTCCTATCAGAAAAATAAGTTCAATTCGTGTAAATAATATATTGTCATATTTTCGTTTTCGCATTACTCGTGCGTTAGTTTATAACGTTATTATGATAAAATTTAATGTCTGATTCGAATATCTCATTGTTTGAAACAATTACAAAATTCAAACATTACACACTAAATTTTGTTTAATCGGTTATTGTTTGTTCAGTCCCCGCGTCATCTACGTCAGGAGTACTCATACTCCACGTTTTAGATGACGATTTTAAAAGTGGCGAAAATAAGCAATCAAAGCATTTGATGAATACAAATGTGAAATACGAAAGAATTTAGTGCAGATATACAGATTCGAGCATTGAGGGCGAATGGGATAGCAACAATTAAATAGATATTTTTGTATTTGTTCACAATAATTTTCGATGTAATTTAATGTGCCCGGAGAGACGGCATTTAGGGCAAAAATGCCACACTTTCATTTATGTTATATACCCTATAAAGATGTTATTGTTTCAATTCATTATTCATTTGTTTTTACAACAACTATATATGTTTGTCTTTTTAAATATTTTAGTCGAACTTACCTTATTAATGATTATATTTAGGAAAAAACATATACTTAAATATGTGATTTGTTCATCGTATGTTATAATTACTGTACAATATGGCAAAGTGCTTATTCATAAAACGCCGTATTTGGTTAATTTTGTTTTCCAAAAATAATGTTAATGATTTCCTACCATGTTACAAGTGAAAATTCATTTTAAAATGTGTCTCTGTCACAAGCACTTGTCAATATTCAGTTCGTGTTTTGCGTGAGCCCTTTTCTACCTGTCGTGATCATAAACACATGTGTGACCAGTTTCAAAAGTGTTGTGACATTTAGCACTTTATATACATGTTCCTGGTAAAAACATTTATCAAAATGTATGTCTAGTAAAAGTGTTGTGGTAATAAGCATTTTTTATACATGTTATTTGTGGAAATTCCCTGAAATGTTGCAATAAATACACTAACTGCAAGTGTTATCACAATATACACATCTCACATTTATGCAGATTATAAATGCGTGTTTTTAAAGCGGAGACAAGCTTAAAAACAATTTAAATGTTTTATTTTGACAAATAATGTAGTAAAATAACTCATTTGCAAAATTTAGAAAAACACTGAATGTGTTTAATTATAAAAAACTTAAAGTAATTTTGAATTCGGGGCAACCATGTGTCATATTATGAAACACCTCGATTTACAGTGTATATATCTAAGCAACTACAACCAGCAACTATATGGAGACTTTTAAAATCTCACCAGGAAGTAGATTATTCTACTCGGTTGATTCCATCCGTGTTATATAAAATTATATTTATAACTTAATAAGTTCACATAATAACAATTGTTAGTTTGAGCTCCATTTAACGCTAAGCATTTTAGAAGCATTGTTCACGATATGCACATTTTTTGATTTATAAATTGATGAAATTCAGCAATTTCAATGTAACTGCGACTGTAATTATTGTTAAACAATCACAAATGATAAATTCCCATTTACAATCATTGTTTTTTTTATTGGGTCAAAAATGTCATGAGTTCATTAACCTTGAATACAATTATCCTTTAATTTTAAAGATTGCTTTCATGCAATTTCACATAGATGTCGTTTTTTGCGAGAGCAGCATCGAATATAAATTAAAATCACTAGCGTCTTCACTTTTAATAGCGTGGATACAGCCGTAGGCACAATATATACGAAGTAGTTGATTTGATATCGGCGTAAATATTCGGTGATTACATTCTGTGAACTATATTTAGTTATTCTCTCACAAACAATATTAATAAAAACAAAGTTGCCTATATACAGTTTGATCTGTTTCACACTTTGATTGGAGTTCAAAGTAATGGACGTAGTCATAACAAATTATACTTGCTAATAACCAAGAATAAATGTAACATTGTTATATCATAGTCGCAAAAAGTGCAGGTTAAATTGAAATACGGTAATCTTCATACTAATGTTACATAACGAACTTGGTAATTGTGCTGCTATCCAAGAGAAAATCGTAACTGAGCGATACTTACCCATCATCTGGCATTGATGAAGTTTTATAAGATCTCTTATCAGTGACTCATGAGGGATTAGCTTGTTTGCAAACAGTCAGCGTGTACAATGGGTCAGTAATGTTTGTTAGTGGATTATTCCTCAGTGTGAGTTCACATAACTCTAGAAGCCAGCTTTCCGAAAGCTCTAGCAGTACGGGACTAGAAATGTTTTCGTCAATTTGAACGCTCACGCTTGAAATTATTCGTTATCGGACACAATCAGTACTGTGATATCTGTGGTTAATAAGTTTGGCCATTTATAATGTACGTTTTTGATAATACAGCAAGTCTACACTGTTTTATGTATTATGTATTGTCCCGAGTAAGAAATAATTAGCGAACAAAAAGCAAGTCTCCATTGAAACTGAAAGAAAAGGTATTCTCATTTTCGGAGACATTTCAATAGACTTGATTACGCCAATGCCTTAAGACAATTTCATCCAGAAGTTCAGCAATGTGATCTCGCAATCGCGGATTCAGTCAGTTTAACAAGGTTCGTCATTTTTGTGGTAACGTGGTCGTTATGAAGATAATGACTGTCCATAATGTGCAAATTTGTCCGTCTATATTGAAGTATTTGAAAGTTACGCTAAATTACGGTTCAGAAAGAGACAACATATAGGAAATGCTGAACTCAAAAATATCATCAAATCCTTCTCGATAATTTAGTTCTTAATAGTTTATGTGTGTTTCTTACTATGAATAACTGTAAATGTACTAAATACTGTTGCATGTAGAGACATCCAGAAAGTGTTTTAACTTTATTGTAGGACAAGTTATATGACCAAAATATTAAGTCATCACCTTTGGTCGTTATTTCATTGAATATTAATAATTATTAAACCGACGCTATTTGAAACTATCCTTGTCATTTGTTGTACTGGAAGCATGTGTGCTTACTGTGAAAATAAAATACACTGACAAATATACGGTCAAAATAAGACATATTTTAACAATTTTGCATTTAATAAATACATTGCTTTTTATGTGTATTTAAGATATGCTTTTAATATAGTAGATACAGTATTCTTAGTTGTACTTATACCTCCAAAAACATTCAGCACACAAGAGTTAGTTTTTAGTTTCATTAATCCAAGGTATAACTTGGTATTCGCTTCCTGTAATATTGATTTCCTCGAAAAGTTATCTGTCATTAGTAAATTGCGCAACAATAAATAAAATGGGTGGTTGATCAAAAGATTGACGGTCGAGTCGCGTGTATCTATTTGTTAAAGATGTTGTATATACATTCAAATGAGTACAGGAACCAATAATACTGCAGGGTGTAATGGGAGAGATGGATGATGTTTGCAATGTCTGAATGTAATATGCTATATTTTATTTCAGGATGTAAGCTGATATTTGATGCATTCTTGTTTTTTTCAATGATGGATGCAATTTTTGTAGTGTGTGGAAGATAGTGTTTATTGAATGTTGTGTCATTGTTTAGATAATTAGTTGTTGAATATTATGACCCAATGAGAATTTAATATGAAAACATGTCATCAAAATGTTTTCTGTTTATTTATTAGTGTTGTAGATTCTGAGAACTAGACAATGAGTATGTTGTCGGGATTAAATGGTACACTGAACAAGATTTATTAATTATTTCTAGCAATATTTTAATTTTAATTTGAAACAAACAGTGACACTCTATCTAGTAGTTGTTTTGTTTTGCACCAACAACATTTTTTAGAATGTCTTGAAACAGATTTAAATATAAACTATGGATTGTAAAATGAGAAAATGAATTATTGTCCAACAAATTAATTTGTATATGTCAAGTCAAATCAGTCAAGTTAGTCAAATACTATTGACACTCACGATATCACTTGGGGTAGAGCAGTTTTTCCTTTTTTTTTCTTTTTTTATTTGTGAGAACGGCAAATAAAAAGACACTGTGAATGCAAGGCTAGATCACAAACATCTCACAAATGTATCTTCTCATGCTAAGTGTGATAGTATATGGTTCAGTGACTAACTATTATTTTTTTCAAATATTATAACTTTTTTTTATTTGGAAAGGTTCTTCTGCATTAAAAGAACATATACTTACCTATATAAGCCACCATATGCCTGCACCGGCCGTAACAAAATAGCGATACATATGAATATTACAATGCAGTTCTGCAAAATACTACCAGATACAGTTACTATTCATGATGCAGTCAGGTTGTGCATGTTGATTCTATGAAATTAACGACTATACAGATATGATACAGAAGAAAAAGTTTGTTCAAACCGGACAGTCATTATTTGCATAAGTACCACGTGACAACAAAAATGGCGAACCTTGTAAAAATGACTAAATCCGCGTTTGCGATAGCACACTGTGGAATTTCTGGCTGAAATTTACGTCATGAACTGTCCATAATGCAATAAGTCCATTGATATGTGTCCCCGGCAATCAAAGATCTATTTTTCTGATTGTTACGTAGCTTTGTTTTGGTCCCCTAATTATTTAACGCTTGACACCTTCAACAGACTATTATTTGGAGACAAAGGATCCTCTTAAAAAAATACAGACATTGTTCGCACTATCATTACCTTTTGAACGATAAGTGTGAGTTTATGTAACCTCAATCACAAAGTAACATTGTGTCCCAGTTGATATCAACCAATATAAGCCATTAGGCATCGACCTTGAGTTCAAAATCAACACCGATATTTGGAGGCCCCATCTCCGGTGGAGTATTTAATGTACACGTACATTACAACATTGCTAACAATGATAGTTCAACAATTCCAGTGAAAATACGTCGGATATGTGTAATTAATTCTTTCAGTCATCGGATGATAACTAAATAATAACGTTCAATTGACGCAGGGTTGACTTCGACGTTTGACATCATGGTTCATGTCAATGACGTCATGGAGTTAAGGGAAAACCCCTGATAAATACTTGTAGTTCCTACATTTTTTTGACGTATTTAATAGTTTTTACTGCTTTCGTTTTTTCGCTTTACGTGTTTAAGTTAAAAAATAATGTAATTTGTTAATTTGTATTCCAACTAGTTTGGCGTTTGGACTTGCATTAAAAGTGTTTTTGATCGCTTGAATTGTTGTCTCATTAATGACTCTTTGCTTTTCTTGTCCGACTGAATCAATGCGCCATGTGTTTGCGTTGTCGATGTCGGCTGCTGGCGACGATGGAAACATTTGGGACTGAATTACAACAAAATTACGTCAAAGGCTCAGAACATAAGGAAATTACTACACTCGTTTAATAAATCCGATATTACATGGTCACTCATTAGAGATCCTCTAAGTATGTGAACAAATTTGTTACTTGCACTGCAACTAGGTTATTCACAGTGGCGCCAGAATAATACTCTTAATATAAATCAATATCATAGCAGATATATGTTGGATTATATGCAAATTCCTGATTTTAAATAGACAAAATATTTCGTTCACATTATTAGCATGATATTGTACAAGACATTTCTTTTGGATGAACAACATAGCATCATAATTCTTATTTGAGATTCATGAAACAAATTCTAGTATGACTTCGACAACAGCATGTAAGCTATTTAACATATTAATAACATGCAGTCTCGGATTTTTCTTAATTTTGAGTTATCAAAAACAAGATTACATTTTTGTATTACAATTACAAGAATAAATGTTCACAGTTGTTTGTATGAAGTATGATAACAACTCCTGTTATCAATTGAAAGCAATTATTATTTTATTTAAAACTATCCATGTAAATGCTAAATGGAATAGTTCATGTTTAGAAAGTGATCATTACCAAATTATTTATCAATGTTGAATGTTAATATTCAGAAATGTTGATATATACCTTAATGACTAAACAACTTGATTATTATATTATTTTGTTCGATACAATAATATTACGTTTTTTTATATTTATATTACTCAGGTGTACTTAAAAAAATAATATGAATCGTTTGTATAAATTTGTACAAAGTGCTTGTATGACAAACAATGCATAAACGCAGTTTATATATACATGGATCCTGTTAAAAAATATTAGTTAAACCAGACTGAACACAAATAATTTAAGCCTAACCATAATATGAATATGTGTACGTCTTATCTATTAGAACTACGAAAATATAGGTGAATTTTCGCTTGTTAATATAAATTGTAAAATTGAATAAGTCGTTATTATGTCAAAATATATGTTTACATTGTTTACTTAAAAACTGGAGATTACTACATTATGTTTGTATATTTATTTTACAGATTACACAATAGCAACAGATTTTTTAAATAAATACATTTGAAAACACGAGGAAATATATTGGCTCCTCAAAAAACGCCGATAGAATACTAAAATATCAATTATGTCACAAATGCCAACCTTTTTCAGTTCAAATCTTTCCTTATTTCTTGACTAAAAGCGTAATCATCTATATATTATCATCGCACCATGTAAATTCCAATATGTATTTCTTGAACCCAGAGAGCAACAGGATTGGACAGGATTGTAAAGCACTGACACAAGATGCAGTTCTACACCAGGCCATTATTTTTACAACATTGAGTTTCCATTCCCAGGTTCCAAATAAATTAAAGCTATATCTCTGTATACAAAGTTAGCCATAATAACTTTCTAGTTCAAGCAAATAGCATATTTCACATGTAACTTTTAAAAACGAGAAAAGTAATTCAGTATACACCTCAATAATACATACAATAATATATGTCTAAATAATATTTTTCTGTGATTACATTATTATTATAAGTGTGTGTTCCAAGCTATTAAGCTATATGTAGCACGTGACAGTATGACACATAAACTCACAATGCAAACTATTTTTTTCAATTGAAATACTTTTCAATAAAGCTGGAAAATACAACCATATTCAGTTACAGTCCAGATTTAAATCATATTGTTCATATACATCATTATTCAGGTTCTTAACATGCATTATCGATGCCCTTAACAAATGAAAACTAAAACCTGTTCAGGTATGGTGTAATGTATATAAGGTATTCAAAATCATAAACTGAAAATATCGTGTGTGGGAAAAGGTAAATATGCTGATCACATTCAGGAGTATATGTCGTGTTAAACTAGTAATATGAAGTGTTTACATGTGAATCAACACATACCAACCATTGTGGTTATTTACATATTGTCGGAACACTGAAACAATTTAAAGTCTGACCAATAGCGTGCAGAACAGATACGTAGCGCTTGGAATTTGTTCTTCAAGTAGTTGTGGATGAAGACACACATTGTCCACGTTACATTTAAACCTTACCAGACATAACATATCAGATGATTCGTGAACTGTACTCTAAATTATATTCATTGATTCATTGTTACTTCTAAAAAATACACTGAACATACATCGATTATGACGAAGATATACAATGGATTATATGCAAATCCCTATATTTTCTATTCATTCAGGCTAGAGTATAACATATATGTTCACATTTTTGTTCAGTTTAAGTACTTTTTGACATGACATTCTTGAATAAAAGTGTTGAAGCCTACATAAATGGTGGCAATAACAGCATGAACACTGTGCAGTATATTATATCATGATGTTTCAGATTTCTCTCGTGTTGTTTATTGTAAAGCAATATAGTAACATCTTGAGTTACCAATTTAGAACAATTATTATTTTAATTAAAATTACACATATATATGCTAAATAAATTATTTCAAGTTTAGAATATCATCATTGTCATAACAATTTGATTAGATTTCAAAATGTTAGCAATATACAATTTCTAACAAACACTATTGGGATTACAATATCTGTTTTAATTAAATTACTCATGCCAACTTACAAAACTAAATGTCATTCTTTCGTATATCTAACACCTATGATATATAAATTGCTAAACTGAGCACAAATAGGAACAAAATGACGGTTATGTCATGCATTTGTAATAATGTTTCGTTACCTGCTTTTCAATCACCATACTACAACAATGGTCTTGGGCAAATATGGTATGCCTGACATTGTAGTTATTATACATGTCAAGTACAGTTCCCACTAGATAATAAGTGTTTAAAATTAATAATATGGAAAGAAAATATTCACACATGCTATGATTCCCTTGAACTCATAAACATCTAATATAATTTTGAATTTACAAAAATGTGTACCAGCAATAGCGTATTAGATTTATGTGAAAGCTGACAGAGTTCAGCGATACCAGGAAACATTCGATAGTAACAAAATATGTGACATGATACGCGTAACACATAATCATGATATAGATCATTGTTGGAAATACAATTTGAATACTTTGTAAAGAGAATATAACTACAAAATATCATTAAATTGAATAGCCAAGACCAGTATAGTCTTGCAAACAGTCTGAAAAAATCTTGAAAAATAAACATAAATTGCGTAAACGAGCGGTGAACGCGAAAGTCGTGCTACCGCGAAATCACAACAGACTTGTTATCATTGTAAGCGCCCTCACAATACCGGCCAGATTTGTTAGATCGGCAATGTATATTACTAAGCAACAATACTTACTGTTTCTTGATGAGTTGTACTGCAGAATGAATACTGCATGAGGCAAAGTACTCCATAGCCACTGTTGTTCAGTGCAACTCTTGACTTCACTCGTAATCATCCATATATCACCATGTAATTTGTAATATTTATTTCTTGAATCCTGAGAGCAACATCGTATACATATTGCGCCAGGATGGTAACGCACTGACACCAGAATCAAGTCTACAGTAGATCACAACTTTTGCACTATTGTGTATACATTCCCACGTTCAAAAAGGCTATGAGCTATAATTATGTATACATAGTATCAATTCAGTTTCACTTCAATGCTCGTTTGTTTTGAAGTGTCAATTTTTACAATTATTACATCTACAGTTTCATGAAAGTGTTAAATTACATAAACACACTTATTCAGTTGCGAATAAGTTGATGGCCCTTCTTCTTGCGATTGATAATATTTTTTACAAGTACTATATATGTCTGTCTTTTTAAATGTTATAGTCGAACTTACCTTATTAATGTTTATATTTAGAATTAAATACTTACTCGAATATGTGATTTTTTTATTGTATGTTATGTTTGCCGCACAGTAGTGCAAAATTCATAAAACGCCGTATTTGATATATATTTTGTTTTCCAAAATGATAATTTTAATGCTTGTTACCATGTTATCTGTGTAAATGCGTTTTAAAATGTGTCTCTGTTACACACACTATTCAGTTTGTGTTTTGCGTGAACGCACTTTTCAAAGTGTTCCGATGTTAAACACTTTTTCTATATGTTTATCAGAATGTGTGTCTAGTGAACAAACTTTTCAGACTGTTATGATAGTAAAATATGTCCTCGGTTAAGACACTTTTCTACCTGTCGTGATCATAAACACTTTACAATATGTGTGTCTACTTAATGCACTTTCAAAAGTGTTCTGACATTAAGTACTTTTTTGTTACGGGTGAAAACACTTTTCAAAATATGTGTCTAGTAAAATCACTTTTTAAAGTGTTGTGATAATAAGCATTTTGAATACATGTTTCTGATGAAAACACTTTTCAATAAGTGTTTCTAATGTAAACATTTTATATATTGTGTAAAAACATGCATGTGTTTTCAGAATATACATATCTCGCAATTACGCTGATAATAAACACATTAATTTACGTGGATACAAGCTTATAAACACTTTAAATGTTTTATTTTAAGCGACTAATGTTGTAAATACCTCATTTGCGATTTTAAGAACACATATATTGTTTTTAATTATAAAACAATTAAAGTGATTTTAAAGTGGGTACACAAATGTGTCATATTTTGAAACACCTAGCTTTACAGTGTATAACTAAGCGACTTAATCATATATAAAAACATTTTAAATTTCACCAAGAAGCAGATTGTTGTACACGGTTGAGTCCCTCCCTGTTATAAAACTATATTCAAAACTTAATAAATCATTAATATCTAAATAAGCTCACAGTTTTTAATTTAAGGTCCATTTATAGCAAAACATTGCACTAAAAACTTTCATATAAAGTAAACATGACATAGAATGTCATGTAAGTTGGTTAAAATGTGGATTTTCTGAACGGAAGCAAGGTAGCCTCAGTAGTGTTTGCCAAAATCAACAAGGCAGGTTTAATCTGTGTACCCACAAATTTCTAAAATTAACTCAGGACAATGTAATGTTTAATCACCACCACTAATTTTTTTGATATTTGAATCCCTTTTGTTCGAGTGAGCGCAAACAATTATTAGGAAATGGGGTTCAGTCAAAAACACTAATGAGAAAATATGACCTTCAGGATACATGATATTCACAATATTTCTCGCCGTCTACTACGGCAGGAAAGGTCCAACATACTAGAAGTTCTTATCTCACACACACACATCCGGCTGTAAGTTTTGCAAAATCCTGAGAAGTATGAATGTTGTTGTTCTCACTCTGAAATCAGACTAGTCTCTATAGTCATAGACGTGTTAGTACGTCCATGCACAGTCCCTCTTTCACGGGACTGTGGTCTATGCTATTGTAGTCTGAGCCCTGAACAATCGATAAAATTTTCCAAAACTAATCAAAGCTTTGGCAGCGTCTATAGTACACCTGATTGCCCTGAGTGCTCGAGTCTTGGGTTTACGTTGCCGACTGCTTGATTGTTTCGTGGCCTTAACTGAATTAACTGCTGCCCGTCTTCTTTTGGGGATCTTGCACTCTTTCGCCATGTCATGTAATCCATAAATATAGGATATGTTATCAGTAGCTATCTGACACATAATGAGTGTTCACAAACACTTGAGTGGTTGGTCTCCGACCCTGTTTGTTTGACATATGCTCTGAGAAAATGCTCAAACATTTTAGTGTTAAATTCCATGAATACTAATTACTCAAATTTAAGCATTTTAACTTGTTTCTCATGTACTATTAAACAGGTTTCAGTGGAACTAGGTACATAGATGCTCTGGAAAAATAAAGAGAGCTGACATGTTTTTAATTGAAATATATGACTATTAATAACCAAATGTGTATACAAATTGTAAGCATTTACATATTTTTCTAATGAAATATTAAAAAGATTCTAATGAAACTTTTTTACATATTACAAATGCCAAATTAGTTTTTGTCAGAAAATCTATGCATGCTAATTACACAAATTGCATATTAATTAGACAAGATTTAACTTTTCCACCAATACTTGCACATGTAGATGATTAGAGATAAATTACATGTTTGAGCTTACTAATTACCTAATTTGCAAAAAAAATAACCTATTTATAGGTGCTCCATGGATTTCCACTGATCCAGTACCACTGATCAAATTTTGATGACACAGGGTACATATGTGCTTTCCGGTAATCAACAGTTCTGATGGGGAATTTTTATTTTCGTCTTGTTTTTTTTTTTAAACTCGATAAAACGATAAATTTAGACCATGGCTCATCATCATGTTTTTCAAAAGACCGAAATTTCCATGAGACGCTGTTCAAATTTTGTGTTTAAAATGCTAACACAAATAACTACGGCTACCTTTTCTTGGATATTTGCATAATGTGTATCTTTGGGATGGCTTACATTATGTTGATTATTATTCTATATAACGGGTGATATTCTCCCATTCGCAAGCAATGCGTATTCTTCTAACGTCCATTGCCATCATTATCATCACTCAAGACTTCGTGGGAGAAACACGGTCCTAACCTTATTTTAATTAGCTTTTATTTCGTGTCATTATGCTATTCATTATTCGAGTTTAATAACACCATTTTACTAACTCAACGGTGAAGAAAATACAAATAATGTACGACCAACCGCCCAAAGGCTGGAAATGATGTTGTGGTATAATGCATTAACTTAGCTTTACGCCACCATAACTGCAAAAAAGAGATAATGTGTAATTTAGTTTAAAACGATAGCACTAATCTGTACATCAAATTTTAGCGTGGATTCAGCGTAGACAAAATAAATACGAAGTAGTTGATTTGACATGGACGTAAATATTTGTTAATTGCATTCTGTGAACTATATTTAGGTTTTCTTTTACAAAACAATATTAATAAAATAAAGCTGATTGCCTGTTTGACCTGTATCACGCATTGACTCACGTTCAAAATAGTGAACGTAGTCATAACAAATTATACTTGAAATGAACAAGAACAAAGTAACATTGATAGTGGAAAACAGTAGATGTAAATTTGAAAGGCGGTAATTTTCATACTACTGTTATGTAACGAAGTTGGTAATTGTGCAGCTATCCAAATAAGACTTTGACTGAGCGATACTTATCCATCAACTTGTAATGATATAGATTTATAATATGTCTAATCAGTGACACATGAGGGATTAGCTTATTTGCAAACAGGCAGCGTGTACAGTGGGTCAGTAATGTTTGTTAGTGGGTTACTCCTTCTTGTGCATAACTCTAAAAGCCAGCCTTCCGAACTGACAGTTGTTTTCTCCAATTTGTACGCTCACAATTAATTAAATAGTTCTGTGATATCAGTGATTAATTACCTTGGGCATTATCAATGTAAGTTTATAATAATACAGCAAGACTACAGTGTTTTCATTATTAATAATTGTGCCAAGTCAGAAATAAATAGGGGACAAAAAACAAAACAAACTGCAAAAAAGGGCTTTTCATTATCGGACTCTTTTCAATGGACTCGATTACGGCAATGCCTAAGGTAAATTTCATCCAGAAATGCGGCAGTGTGATATTGCAATCGCGGATTCATTCAATTTAACAAGGTTCGTCATTTTTGTGGTAAAATGGTAATTATGTAAACAATGACTGTCTAGTTTTTGCAAATTTGTCCTTTTAAATGCAAGCTTTTGAAATATACGCTAAATTAAGGTTATGAATGAACTGCTATATTCAAAAACATCATCAAAACCATCTCACAAATTTAATTGTTATTAGTTTATGTTTGTTTCTTTCTAAGAATAACTGTAGTGTAATAAGTACTGTTGCTGGTAGGAATATGCATCCAGCGCTTTAACTTTGTTGTCGGACATCACATTTGGTCATTACTTCATTGAATAATTATAATCGATAAAGCATAACTGTTTGAAATCACCCTAGTCATTTGCTGTATTGGAAGCATGTGTGCTTACTGTGAAAATAAAGGATATTAAAATATTATAATAATTTTGCATTGAATAAATGCAATGCTTTTTATGTGTAATGAAGATGTGCTTCAAATATAGTAAATACAGTATTCTTCTTTGTACTTCATACCCCCAAAAAAATTCAGAACACGGAAGTGTTTTCTAAGTTTCATTAATATAAGGTATAACTTGATGTTCACCTCTTTGTATATAAAATATGTTTAATTGCTTTAAAAATTTTCCTTCCATTAGTAAATGGCGCCCTCACTCATCAATATATAAAATTAGTGGTTGGTCAAAAAATTTGTTAGTCGTGTGTAACTATTTGCTAAGCATGTTGTACATACATTCAAATGAGTACAGGAACCATTAATGATGTAGGGTGTATTGGGAGGGGTGGATGAATTCGTGTTTGCAATGTCTGAATGTAATATGCTGTGCGTTTATTTCAGGATGCAGCCTAATATTCTATGCTTTCGTTGTTGTTCAGTTATTGATAACATTTTTGTGGTGACTGGAAGATATATTGATTTGGTGTTATGTCATTGTTTAGATAATCTGTAGCTTTAGTGGTGTGGTTCCAATCAAAACTTATTATGAAAACATGACATTACAATATTTCCTGTTTATTTATTACTGTTGTAGATCATGGGAACTAGCCATCGGATATGTTGTCGGGAATAAATTATATACTGAACAAAATTCATTAATTATGCTGTAAATATTTCAATCTGAATTGGGAAATCTTTGTACTGTTATGCTTCAAAAATAAATAAAATATCTTGAAAAAGATTCAACTATGAAATATGAATTATAAAAGCAGAAGATGAAATATTGTATGAACAGCCAAGTATTAGTGACACTTATGATTTTAGTTGGGGTGGGCTATTTAGTGTAATGGCGAGAGCTTTTTAGATGGTGCATTGTAATGTATTTTGCGGTAATTTGTTCATTTTCAATTTTCAGAAGCAGACTATATGTCATGTCCTCCCACGCTTCCTATTCTTTGATTTTCTACTATTGTTACTGGTCTATCCCGTACTTGATGCTACTAGGCACGTTGGTGAATTTATGACTTAATTACATCTGTAATTTTGTATGTGTAAGACTTGGCTAGCCCAATCATAAGTGATGTGAGGTTTTATTTCATTTTGTACAGTTGGTGCACAAAAAAATAAAACACTGGGAGTACAAGGCTAGATCACCAACATGTCACATATGTCTCGTCTCATGCCTGAGTGTTAAATTACATGGTTCATTTACTAACTATTATTTTTTCGAATATTAAAACTTCTTTTATTTTGGGGAGGTTCTTTTGCATTAATAGAACATATACATACCTATATAAGCCATCGTGTAGCTGCCACGTCCGTAACAAAACTAGCGAAATATACAAATACTACCATACTCTTCTGCAATCAAGTTGTGCATATTGATTCTAAAATGACACCATAAATGACTCTTACCAAATAAAGGAAATCTATCTAGGCATGACATGACATGCGTAGTAGACATTTCTACAAATAGTCAACAAAGCAAATGCATTGACTCACATTCAGTAGTACTATATATACTTCCCGATAGGTGAGTTAAGGGAAAGTAAATTACATTACAAACCAGTTTGGTTATCTACATCTTGATGAAAACAATACACATCTGTTCAACAATTATATATAGACATGTAGCATGTAGCATATTACAATTATTGTACGAAAACAAATTATAGATGTAGTTAATACATTGACATGAATGATGTTGAAATAATATTAGTTAAACCAGACATAGTTTACAATAGTTATAGTATACAAGACCAATACACGATATATTATTAAACATTAGCAGAATATGATGGAATGTACTCTGTATCTTTGTGAACAACTTGAATACGTGCACAGCTGGGATCCTCATGGTGGATTCAGAATAATACACTGAACATAAATTAATCACAGAAATATATGATGAATTATATTCAAACGCAAATACATTTGGAGGAACATGCCTTGTTTACCTAGGGATATTTGAATGTGGCTCAGACAAAATGATATATAATTAACGTTATTTGCATAAAACAGATATGTAGTGACTGTACAAATAGAACTCGTCTATTATAATATATAATTCGAATGCATAATGTAGGTTTTGCATTACAACTAACTTACTACTGTTTCTCGAACACTTACCGGAATGGGATTGCATGATCTTCATATCTATATTAAGCTGTGAATTCGTTGAATTGCAACTTTAAATGGTCGCTTCGGAAGGATACACTAAACGAAAACAAATTGCAACTCAGATATATAATGGATTATATGCAAATCCCTGTATTTTCTATCCAATAGAGATACAGTGTGCTGTGTTGATATGGTATTGTACTGTAATATCATATTATTTTACCGATGGAAATAAATATTTATATGCTAAATAGATTATTTCAATTTTTGAAATACATTAAGGTCATCGTAACCATGACAATTTAATAACATTTCTACACAATACTAGTCTGTAAAATTTTTGTTTGATACAAAGTTGAATTTTTTTTTATTATTTTGCCTGATATATTTGATATTTTTGAAAATAGTTTCATATATATCATTACTCTTTGCATTTGTTTTCGTTTTTTCTAAGATGTACTGTTTTGATTATCTAGTTATTCGTCATAAATTAGGAACGTGCAATTACAAAACCGTTATTTCGAATTGGTTAATATTGATACCTGTCTAGAACAGTACGAACAATATAATAAGAGTTTATAGTTAATATCAAATATGAGAAAAATATCCACACAACCTGTATTGCTAATTTAAACTTTATACCAGATTACACATAACCCAATCAAATATTTGGCCCTACCATAAACTTTACTATGTAAAAATAATGATTTTATAAAAATAATATAGACTTTCCATAGCCAGGATAGAGTAGACACGATCAGCCATATTTTGGATGTTATAGGTGCAGCTTTATTATTAGGCCTACATGTTTAGTGATTCATCGGTATTTGTATTAAAGTATAAATAATCCAGTAATATGATTTATTATGTATGTATGCTGTTCGAGGTCAACGGTACAATGGAAACCATCGTTGGCAAAAAAATTAGGGTATTTTATTGTGATTATATTCTAGTAAAGGATAACATAATAAATTTCAATTAACCAATGTAATTAAATCTTTCATGTGAAGAAAATTTGATTTGTTTGTACATTTGATACGAAAATAAAACATGATCGTTGAATCAAGTGGTTCTATGAAAAATAAATGCTGATTAAGCATTTTAGATGATTTATTTCTGAATATATAAAATGGCAACATCGGTAACGCCTATTCCACCGACCCACTTTAGCATCAAGATAATATATTTCAACCATATAATAATTTGAATATTTTGAGGAGAAATGTGACTACTCTCCCTTACATTTTACAATATATGTTTATGGTTATGCATTGTGCCTTCCTCTGCACAATAATAGTGTTAAAATATAATAGACATGCCATTTTTTTCGACAGAGCAAGATCCGTGATACACCTAGAATGATGAGAACCTTTTTAATCGTATTGCTGGATGGCCACTATATCACACTTATATAGGTTAGATTTTCACTTTGTCCCTATCATTGTAGCTAAAAAAGAACATATATAAAGAGTAAATGTATGTAGTTCACTACATTGTTTTTTCTTTTTAACACAGTTGTTATATTTTTTTAAAAAATTCTAACAAGTTTGGATCCCTTCCGAGTTTGTAACAATGTACATAACAAATCATCTAGAAATATTCATGTGTGTGTTTACTGACTTGATTAAATTATTACCAACAATTATAGGTGACTTTCAAGAAACGAAGCCATTCAGCATGAGCATTGGTTTCTGTTACATGCAACTGACCCCAGAAGATGCCATTCATTCTAAATAATACGGTATTCCTATTGCAACACGTAACCATATACAAAAAATGTAAGCGATATGGTTTATCTGGCAGTGGTCGGATTCACCTTATTGATCACATATTAATCTTATTAGGAAGCCTTGAAAAGTCTTAAATGTTGCATGAATTTCTAAACGCTCAATGAGATCACAAGCTTTTATGATGAGCCTCACTATAACCAAGAAAAGATTCAATTATAGACTGAATCACTTCATGACACAGCTTTAATAACTAAACCAATAAAATGTTTGTTTCACCAGTTAGCCATATGGTGGGGAAAGGACAATTGTCACACACGTGGTAGAAAATTATACATTATTATATGGTGTCTTGGAATAATATTGGACAATACTTATAATATTTAACTCTGATCCTAAATTTTGCCGATCGCATACAGTTACCACTAGTGCTATAACCCATATCACAGTTTACTAGGATCTGACTAGAGAAACCGGAATACTATTACATTGCACATGCTCTGAATTACCCCTATCGTTGTACCTTAAAAAAATACTGACGTATTCTCGTAAACAGAGAAATATCGTCTCTCGTTTTTAATGATTCATAAACCGGGACAACATTCTATGTCCTCATTAATCAGACCGTATTTATAATATTTTGCATTTCATTGAATATATGTCGAAAGAAAATGATAGTTATAAGAATAATGTAGACAACTGTGTTTATATATGAGAATTATTTGCGACTGTAATTTTACATTTTGAGACCGTTTCTATAGTACCAGTGACCTCGATCAATTTACATGCTTGAGTACATTACATTGCTTGTGCGTGGATTTGTGTGAATGAAAATTGTAAGTCATTTAGACAGCAGTGTAATTTAAACAGCTGTTTACGACAGGGATAATTTTCAACAAATATAAATACAATTGGTTATTGTGAAAACACTGGAAATAACATATTTATTGTGAATAAAATGGGCAATGACATTATATTGCAGATCTATCAATTATTCTAATACAATACAATACAATACAATACAATACAATACAAAAACTATTGAAGGGGCAATGTGTATTCTAAATTACACTGAAAATGCATTTTGCATGTTTCAAAAAATGAATCATAATAATGAGAGCGTGTTAAGTGATATAGTATATCATTACCTTAAAACTCATAATGTTTACACCGTCTCTTGGTGCTATACAACAAACATAGCATCGCCACACATTTGCCACTAAAGTGTCTTCTGTCCTACTTACTGTACACTGGATTATATCATATCTGAACTTATTATATCTGAACAGAGAATCTACAGATTGCAATGTTACTCCAAGAACAGCAATGTTTGATACACTTCAAGTATCGTCAATGTTTTAACAACGTGGGTGACCCACATGTTTTCATTCATTTAAAAAAAAAACATTGTTCCTTAACGTGGACTTCAACGATAATGCAGCACACAATTGGCATTTTACTTGCCATTGAGCTTGTGTAAAAATTTATTTTTTGTAAAAAGAATGGTTAATCAAATGATTTCATGTATTCATTATTAACTGCTGGTATCGGCCTGCACTATGGCCACCATTATTTTTTTTAAATTAGGGCTACTGCTCAGTTCAACTTACAATGTTTATTTTTTGGGGGGAATTTACATGTGTTTATCACAATATTAACTTTTGGAATATTTTTTTTACTCGTTGTTATTCTTCAATGTAAATGATATTAAAACATTATATTTCGAGATTATTTTTGTAATTTTCCTTATTTTGTTTTGTATTATTTTTCTACTTTTTCATCTTGTTATAATATTGCTTAAAATACAAGAAAAGTGGTAAAGGAATGATCAATATTAATTTGTATTAATTATCCATGTGATGGAAATGTCAAAACAGTTTTTGGGTACTGAAAACCAAAAATTGATCGTTACATATTTTGTAAGTATCGAATGTTTCCATGGTACTGCTGACCTCTATCAGCTTTCACACATGAATAAGACACATAGCTGGTACATAATTTTGTTTATGCTAAATTAATTTCGGTATGAACATGAACTTTTATTTGTAAATACGGGAGGCATGTGTTGTCCTTCTGTATATGAGAACTAGGAGATTAGAGTCAGTACAAAACAAAAAACAATCTTCTCTGGTTGCATGCTAATTTAAAAAAAAATCAGTTGAGCTCTGCAATGTTCAGGTGCTAAGTCTATTTAGTGAAAATATATCATTACCATAACACAATATATAAGGTTTCTAACTTTTTAATCAACGAAAAGAAAAAGTAATTAATTACATGAGGTATGTACACTAAATAAAATAAATCAGGATAGTAAAATGATGTGGATTGCTGCTTTCCTTTTTTCCGTCGTATTGCTGCAATGTTTCATTGGTCATGCTCAGTTAGTTAACTAGATATGCATTTAACACAACTCGTTCCTTTGACTCGAAATAAAGTGAAATATAGTATATACTTCCAATATTAAAGCAGGCAGTACATGTTTACAAATGTATGTCACACAATATTAAGAGTCTGTTAGCAGTACAAACGCTTTTCAGATTTTATAACACCATTCAGTGCTGCAAAATACTGTTAGATACAGCTACATTTGCAGTAATTTCATTCTAAAATAACATCATAAACGACAATAACGAAGCAAAACAAAACTATCCAAGCAAGGCGTAGTGGGGATTTCTACAAATAGTCTATGGAGGAAATATAGAAATTCACATTTAAAAGTACCGGCTGTATTTCCCAATGGGTAGGTGCGGTTCAGAGAAAATGGGTTACAGCATATACCAGTTTGGTTAATTACATACTAAGGAAAAAAATACACGTCTTTCCAACAACGTGAAAAAAAGGTATGGAGCATCTAGCATAACACAGTGGTTGAACGACAAAAATACATAAACGCACGCACTTAACGTAGTCTACATCGGTAGTATTTTAACACACAAGTACTATTTTAATCTTACCAGAATATGTGAACCACCTAAATATTGCACAGCTGGGATACTCATGGTGGCTTCACAATATGGTAACAGCTTGTGTTATCAATTGAAAGTAATTATTATTTTAATTAAAACTCATGCATATGCTAAATGATTTTTTTCAAGTTAATAAAATCATCATTGCCACGAAAATTTTATTACATTTCGAAATGTTAACAATATGCACAACTTGTGAAAGATATATTGTGAAAGTATATTCCAAATATGGAAAGAGAAATATTCACACATGGTATGATTCATTTAAACACATACACATTTAACATAATTTTGAATTTACAAAAATGTGTACCAGCAATATCGTATTATATTCATGTGAAAGCTGACAGGTCAGTGATACCATGACAACGTTCAATAGTAACACAATATGTGACATGATACGTGCAACAACTGGTCATGATATTCATCATTCCTGTAAATACAATTTGCATACTTTGTAAAAACAAATAATAACTGAAAAAAATGTCATAAAATAGTAATTGCCAAAATAAAAACTACCTCTCGTTTGAAAGTTGAACGAGTTAAGATGACCTTAATCAGTCTATTACTAAGCAAAAATAGTTAGTGCTTATTAAAGATTTGTATTGCAGAATGAGTAAAAGTAGATGGAGTGAGTTTACTTGACAGAATTGAACAGGTGAAGCCTTCCTTGTGATGTAAAATTTAATGGGCCATTGATGTGTAAACATATATGTTCACATTGTTCTCATTATTATTGGACTGGTGATACCTATATTATGCTTGTATAATTATTTTATAGATTATTTAATATCAAAAGACTTTATAAACAAATCAAATTTAAAACACGATGCAGATGCCGATGTCATACTAAAATCTCAATCATTTCACAAAAGACACTATTTTTCAGTTCAAGTCTTTCCTTGACTGCACGAATCATCTATATATCATCATCGCACCATGTAAATTCCAATTTGTATTACTTGAAACCAGAGAACAACATATTCGGGAAGAATGGTAAAGCGCTGACATAAGATGCACTTCTGCACCACGCCATTATTTTTACACAATTGTGTGTACATTCCAACGTTTCAAATGAATTTAAGCTTTATCTATGTTCACATAGTATCTCAAAGCTAGCCATAATAGCCTTCTAGTTCAAGCGAATAGCAGGTCATAACATGTAATTTTTTTTAAAACAAGAAACGTCATTCAGTATCATGAACTTAAAAACGGCAAATATAGTATACATCCCCAACATAAGAATACTTATCACATCTCACTGCTGTTACGCATGCTGTGATTAGTTGAGATTCGGTCACATGACATTGAAGAAAAATGAATATTACATGGTGTATTGCCCACCAAGTGGATATTACAAAGGTATATCACATGGATGACGTCACTGAAACTACTGCGCAAAGATTCTGCGCATAACAAATTGTCATTCGCTGCACTGGTGCTGCTCCAGCCGCTTTTATTTTCGGGATTGCTTTCAGGGTTTTGAAGATACTTTAGCCATCTGAAATAGACATTGAACGTACCAGAATGGATATTAAGTAAGATATTTTGTTTTGATGTTTAGGGCACTTATTATATAGAGCAAAAATGTACGGCAAATCCATCACTGAAACGTCGCAGTCGGGGTCGCTGCAGCGCGTTCTACGCTGTAAGCATTTCTATGCGTTCCACGCCGATGCTAACCGAAAACGCTCTAAGCTATGTGGCCTGTGAATAGGTGTGGTACGTTCGCGAGAAGGTGAATTCAGTCATTTTCACGGCACTCTGACTTTTTTATCTGTAGAGTTATCAAATAACTTGCGTTTGAGAATTTCTCAATTCATTTCAAAAATATTATTCTCGATAATTTGAGTGATTCACAATGCTGAGTATCCATGGCTGAAAAGAACGTGTATTTCGTTTTTTTCAGCAACGAATGTATGTATGTTATTGAGCAATGTGTAACTTGTTAAAATAGATAAAATAAAGTATTGCATGCTTCAAATATAAGTGTTAATATTTTTTGGGAGAGCGGGTATGAGTGGTGTATGGTTGCTGTGATTTCCATGGTGGATGTTTGTTCGATGTGATGAAATAAATAACATATTGTTATTCGGGCATTATCACGATTTGTTGTCTGCCTTCGGGCTGTTGGTCATGACGACCATTCCTTGGGCAGGCAACAAATCGTGATATTACCCTTACAAGCGTTTGGTATTATTTAAATAATATATGTGCAAATACTATTTTACTGCGATTACATTATTATCATAAATGTGTTTTCCAAGCTAACAAGCTATGTAGAATACAACCATATACATGTACAGTCCAGAATTAATCCAATATGACAAATCTTAGATCATATAATTACTAAATGAACACGTGACTAATTTGCATAGTGATTTCATGGTGTTTGGGATATCCTTATTTATGGAAGAATGTAACTTAGAATCTCTTATTCTTTAAGTATTTTATTCAACAAAACATATTTCGTGCCACAGTATAACAAATTCGTTGTCCAACAAATTCTCAAACAATTTTAGAATGTACAATTCTATATTTGTATATCAGTTGTAGGTAATTCTAAAGTTGTTCCAAAGGAAAATAAATAACACTCACAACTATTGAGGAGTTTCCAACTTCCGCAAAATTTTGTCAATATTCATACCAACACTCAGCGCCTAGTTTATGTTTTATGCACATAAATATATTGACCTTTAAAATTCAAATGCAAGTAATTGGGTCACAATCGGAACATGTGTGTCAAGTTTTTTGTGACAATGCCGATCTTTTTTGGTAGTGATATTGTGAACATACATACGCAAAATAGCCAATAATGTTGTATCACCCAATAAACGTAGTCCGTTATTATTGCCAAAATATACCTATATTTATTCACACCCAGTATTTTGAGCCAATTTGGCACATGACTATAACTAGATAGAAACTATTTGCATTTTGCCTCGTGCTGTGTCATGGTTAAATAATTTGCACCAGCTTGGCACATGTTAGTGGTGCTTTGTACAGGAAGTTAAATTTGCAATCTGAAGAAGAATGTGCAACCCAAATGTGAATTAGCAATCGGAATTCGGATCTGAATCACGTTCATACAAAAAAAATAGTCAGAATTTGGGGGAGAGGGGCACTTTTCCAGAATCTACAGATTGGTTTGTAATAAATCAAATTGTACTGATATGGGCATTTTGCCATAAGATTTAATGACAATCTAAACAAATGCTAGCACATCTGGCTAGATTACAATAGACCACAAAAAGTGTGGTATTTCTTCATAAGGGTGAATAAAATTAAATAAAAATGAAGTTTTATTGATCTGTCGTGTATCTCAATAGTTTTGCCTGTTCTCGTTCATATGGATAGTTTTCAGGAATTCACATTTTTTATCGACTATACGGGTCATTTATATGTTTCACCATTTCATCTTGCAACTTTTGTTATGAAACATGGAAAGCAGCTTAATACCCAGTCTTCCATTACACAGTCATTTAACAGAATCAATTATTATTCAGTAGTATGAAATATCGGGTTTTGCTTAAACAATGTGTATTTGTCATTTACAAAACAATGTGTACCAGCAATAGTGTATATTTATATGAGAAAGCTGATAGAGTTCAGAGTTACTATGGACAAGTTCGATAGTTACACAATATTTTCTTTACAAATGGTCATGATTTAAATCATTTCTGTAAATACAATTTGAATACATTGTAGAACAACTAATAATAACAAAAGTATTATAAAATCGCATTAGTCAGAATCAGATTAACAAAACGTGCTTCAGATAACCCGTACGTATGATAATTGGTTGAGTTATGATATATCTACACTGTAAATATTAGAAGCACTTTCATGTTTTTGCGTTGAAACGCCGCTTAATTTAAAACTCACTATTGCAATTCTTTTTAGAAAGGTCGTTTGGGGGAGTCATTAAAACACTTTTTAATGGAAATTAAGCACATTGTAAACACACAAAAGTACACTCAAAATAAAACACTGTGTCATTGAAATGTTTATTGGTAGGACATTTATTTACAAGTTCGTCCAAATTTATGCAAGCAGTATTAAAAAAAAATGAGTGGAAAGTCTGGAGACTCGTAAGTAAACATTGTGGTATATATGCCAACTAGACAATCACCGAAAGTGAATTAATTCAATGCATACTTAGATGAGTCATGAAAAGAATTTTATGCTAAGCACCAGGTTGCTGAAGAATTCATTGTATGTACACTTATATGATTTTACTAACATAAGTACAACTATAAATCGAGACTCGTGGTAAATTAAGTAGTGTCATAGTCTAACAGATTTTGATACTCTGCATTAATATTAATGCACAGTAGTGTAGTTCCAATCACATAAGTGCACTATCACATGTGATTCAAACATTTTCAACTAAATCTGTTTGAAACACTTCAGAAAGCAAAATCGCCTCAAACAACAATCCAAAACCAGGCTATGTATGTTGTGCAAAGTGTTCATGAGAATATTTATTTTTAAGCACTTCTTAAAACAAATACGCATACAATGCTTCACGAGACCACACACGACTAAGCATTATTTTTTAAATGTTTTTGTGTACGACATGTACACAAGTTCATAAGAGTAACCAAAACACTTTTCTTCCAAACCGTTTCAGTTTGTATGTATATGTCTTTAGTAAATTGCGCTCCACTCAACAATAAATAAAATGAGTGGTTGGTTGGTTGGTTGGACAACAAATTGATGAGTCACGTGTAGCTAATTATTAAACATGTTGCACATACATTGGAATAAGTACAGGAACCAATAATGCTGTAGGGTGTATTGGGAGGTTTTTAGGATGTTTGCATAGTTTGAATTTAATATGCTATTTTTTATTTCAGGGTGCAGGTTGATATTTGGTGCATTCTTTGTTGTTCAATTATGGATACAATTTTTGTGGTGGGTGAAAGATATCTTTATTGGCTGCTGTGTCATTGTTTAGACAATATGTAGTTGTCGGGGAATAAATGGTACACTGAACAAGATTTACTGTTAAAAAACTAAATTATTCATACCCCTACTGAAATTTCAATGTTTTGTGTTTTTTCTGGAAAACGACAGGTGGATACAACATTTTTTTTCGCTTTAGTTGGATACATTAACTTGAAAGGTAAAACTTCTGAATGGGCTTTGTACAACATCATTTGCATAACAAAAAGTATATTACTTTATTTGTTTTCTAACTTACTCAAAATGATTCATAACCTTTGTTAAAGCATGCCATTTGGCCATATCCATTTGCTATGCAAATGCTTCAGACATTCTGCATGTTGTTTTGTTCACATGTAAAGTTGTGTAGGCCAGTCTGAATAATTTCCAAGGTGGTAAGTGAGTTCTGGAATGCTATTGTTCTAGAGTACAAAATCAAGTGCAATAATGGTATCTTCCGTATGCCCCATGGCAAAAACAAAGGAACTCAGCAATGACCTCGGCATGAGCATCGTGAATGCCAACAAAGATGGGAAAGGCTATAAAGCCATTTAAAAAAATGTCAAAGAATATACTTTTGTTTTCGCTTTCGTTCTGACAAGCTCGTATTTATCTATATATCACGCCTCACGTACATTAAATATGTCATTTGAAGCGTTAGTTATTAATGATCTTTTTCTGTTTTGAATTTTTGTTATCGTAGATTTGTTTTACTTAAAGCTTGGAATAGTAGTAAAATGAATTTAAAAATGTACATAGCGAATGAAGCGAAAAAATTAGGTGAAATGTGCTTTTTGTATCAAAACAGTTTATGAATATTTAATTAATATTAATAAAACTGAACAAGATTGTCCTCAATTATTCCTTGCAATAATTTTATTTGAATTGGGAGCAAACAGTGACACCTAATCTATACGTTGCAGTGTTAAGCTTCTAAAATAAATGTTTAGAATGTCTTGAAACAGATTTAAATTTAAAATATGGATTGTAAAATTAGAAAATGATTTATTTTTCCTACAAATTAATTTGTATATAGCAACAGTCAAGTACTCACGATATTACTTGAGGTGGAGCTTTTAATGCAGTTTTTCGTTTGTATTTGTGACAACTTCAAATAAAAAGACACTGAGAATGGAAGGCTAGATTACCAACATCTCACAAATGTATCTACTCATGCTAGAGTGTGATAGTATATGGTTCAGTGACTAACTATTATTTTTTCAAATATTACAACTTTTTTTATTTGGAAATGTTTTTATGCATTAATAGAACGGATACTTACCTATATAATCCACCATAAAGATACGACGGCCGTAACTAAATAGCGATACATATGAATATTGCAATGCAGTTCTGCAAAATACTACCAGATACAGTTACTATTCATGATGCAGTCAGGTTGTGCATGTTGATTCTAAAATTACATCATTTATGACTATTACCAAATAAAAGAAATCTATCAAAGCAAGGCGGAGTGGAACTGTCTACAAATGGTATACACAGCCAATGCTTTAATCACATTTATAATTACTATATGTGCTTCCCAGGTACGTGAGTTCAGGCAAAGTGAATTACATTACAAATCAGATTTGTTATCTACATCTTGATTAAAAAATTACACGTCTGTTCTACAGCGATGAAAAAGATATGTAGCATCTACAATAGCACAGTTTTTGTTCGACAAAAATACATGAATGCAGCTAATATACAGAAATGGATGCTGTTGAAATTGACCCATACTAATCATAGTATACCGTAGTTATAGTATACAAGACCAATACACAATACATATTATTAAACATTGCCAGAAAATGATTGAATGTACACTGCATTTGTGTGAACAACTTGGATACTTGCACAGCTGGGATATTCTTGGCGGCTTCAGAATATTACACAATCATAAATCAATCACAGCAATGTATGACGGATTATATTAAAACGCAAGTACTTCACATTTTGGAGAACGTGCCGTGGTTACCTAGGGATATTTGAATGGTATGGTAAATAATCAACATTATTTGCATATTGAAGAAAATCTGAATCAAATTGCATAAAACTGCAGTGTCTGTACACATTTAACACATCAACGATAATATTTATAATTCGAATACATAATGTAGATTTGTTATTACTACTAAAATACTGTTGTTTCTAGAACACTTACCGGAATGGATTTGCATACATTACATATCTATGTTAAACAGTGGTCGCTTCCGAAGGATACAGTGAACGTAAATAAATTGCAACACAGATATATAATGGATTATATGCAAATCTCTGTATTTTCTATCCAATAGAAATACAGTGTGCTGTTTTGATATGGTATTGTAATGAAATAGCATATTATTTTACCGATGAAAATAAATATTTATATGCTAAGTGGATTATTTCAATTTTTGAATAGCATTAATGTCATCGTAACCATGACAATTTAATAAAATTTCTACACAATAAAAAATTGTAAAATTTGTGTTCGAGGTCATTGGTACTATGGAAATCATCGATTGCAAACTAAATGATACCATGTTATTGTGATTATATCCTAATCACAATTCACTTTCATTTTTTAATAAAATGCAATTAAATCGTTTCTGTGAGGACCATTGTTTTAGGTTAATACCAACATAAGGCTAACCATAATAAATTAAATTAAATTAAATTAAACAGTCAGTATTAATGAACGGATTGTTGGTTCGTGTATTTGATACGTAAATCAAACATGATCATTGTATCAAGTATTTCTATGAAAGAAAAATAATTGTTAAGCATTTTAGATGATTTTTCTTTCTGAAGATGACAACATTGGTAGCACATATGTCAACACAAGTATGACAGAAATATCGTATTGCAATGGCGCCCACATTTGTGAATACTTTAATCCTATATGGCCACCTATCCACATTAACACCAAGATAATACATTTTGAATATTTTGTGGAGAAATGTGCCTACTCACTCAGACATTTTATACTGTATGATAATTCGAATCAGGTACTAATATCCGAAATGTTAGATTAACCAGATTATGCCTTTCCCTGCCAATTAACAGTGTTAAAATATATATAACATGCTATTTTTTGGAAGATGAGAATTTTTTGAATTGTATTCCTGGATGGAAACTATATCACAACAATATATTTTTGATTTTCATTTTGCCCCATATCATCGTAGCTAAAAGGAAACATATATAAAGAATAAATGTTTGTAGTTAACTCCATAACCGAAATACTAATATATTTCACATGCTTTGAGTTACACCTAACGTTGTACCTCAATAACTACTGATGTATTCAAAGTACTAAGTTGTATTTTGATGCATAATCCCTGTCTCGTAAACATAGAAATAATGTCTCATATTTTTAGTGATTCATAAACCGGGACAACATTCTCTGCAATTCATAAATCAGACAGCAATTATAATATTCTGCATTTCATTAAATATATGTCGAAGTGAAATAAATGTTAGTTATTAGGATAATATAGACAACTGTGTTATACATGACAATCAATTGCGACTGTAATGTTTAAATTTTGAGTTGGCATCGTCCGTTTCTATAGTCCCACTGATCTCGATCAATGTACATGCTTGCGTACATTACATTGCTTGTGCATAAATTTGTGTGAATGAAAATTGTAGGTCATTTAGACAGCAGTGTAATTTAAACAGCTGTTTACGACAGAGATAATTTTCAACAAATATAAATACAATTGGTTATTGTGAAAACACTGGAAATAACATATTTATTGTGAATGAAATGGACAATGATAGTATATTGCAGATATATCAATTATTCTAATACAATACAATATAATACAATACAAAAACTAATGAAGAGGCATTATGTATTCAAAATTACACTGAAAATGCATTTTTCCATGTTTCAAAAAAAATTAATCATGATACAGAGAGCGTGTTAGGTGATATAGTGTATTTTACATTGAAACTTATAATGTTTACACCATATCTTGGTGCTATACAACAACCATATCAATACCACACACTTGCCGCTAAAGTGTCTTCTGACCTACTTACTGTACACTGTCAAAATTTACTTTATGTAAAAAGAATGGTTTTACTCAAATGATTTCATGCATTCATTATCAACTGCTGGTATCGGTCTGCGTTATGGCTACCATTAAATTTTTAAAATTAGAGCTACTGCTCAGTTCAACTCGGAAATTTAAATGTGTATATCACAATACTAACTTTCGGAATATTGTTCCTACTAGTTGTTATTCTTAAATTTAAACACTAGATTATCCTTATTTTGTTTTGTATTATTATTCTACTCATGTTGTTATAATATTACTTAAAAGACAAAGAAAAAAGTGGTTAAAGGAATGATCAATATGAATTTGTATTAATTATCAATGTGATGAACATTTCAAAACAGTCTTTGGGTACTGAAAACTGAAAAATTGATAGTCATATATTGTGTAAGCATCGAATGTTTCCATGGTACTGCTGACCTCTATGAGCTTTCACACATGGATAGGACACACCGCTGGTACATAATTTTGTATATGCTAAATTTGTTTCGGTATGAACACGAACTTTTATTTGTTAATACGGGAGGCATGTGCTGTCCTTCTGTATATGAGAACTATGAGATTAGAGTCAGTACAAAACAAATAACAATCTTCTCTTGTTTCATGCTTATTTTATTTTTTTTTCCGTTGAGCTCTGCAATTGCCAGGTGCTAAGTCTGTTTAGTGAAAATATATCATTAGAATAACACAATATAAGGTTTCTATCTTTTTAATCAATGAAAAGAAAAGGTTACGAATCACATGAAGTATATACACTAAATACAATAAATCAGAATATTAAAATGATGTGGAATGCTGCTTTATTTGTTTTCTTTCGTATTGCTGCAATGTCTGATTGGCCATGGTCAGTTATTGAACTAGACATGCATTTAACACAACCTCGTTCCTTTGACTCGAAATAAAGAGAAATATAGTATATACTTCCAACATTAAAGCAGGCAGTACATGTTTACAAATGTATGTCACAAAATATTAAGGGTCTGTTCGCAGTACAAACTTTTTTCAGATTTTAATTGCTCCATTCAATGCTGCAAAATACTGTTAAATACAGTTACATTTGCAGTAAATTGATTCTAAAATGACATTATAAACGACTATTACCAAGCAAAAAAACAATACAAGCAAGGCGTAGTGGGAATTTCTACAAATAGTCTACGGAGCAAATACAATGAATCACATTTAAGAGTACCATCTGTATTTCCTTATGGATAGGTGCCGTTCAGAACAAATGGGTTACGGCATATACCAGTTTGGTTAATTACATATTAAGAATTACATGTCTGTCCATCAACGTAAAGTTATGTAGCATCTAGAATAGCACAGTGCTTGAACGACAAAAATACATAAACGCATGCTGTTGACGTATTTTTAGTTAAATCAGACTTAACATTGGTTAGAGTCTAACACACAAGTACTATTTTAACCTTACCAGAATATGTTAACCACCTGAATTTTGCACAGCTGGGATCCTCATGGCGGCTACCGAATATAAATCAATCATAACACTATATATGACAAATTATAAATTCACGATATAAATATATGGTCAACTTTTGGTTCACTTAAATTATCTGATTGGTATGATATTTTGGGATATTTGTTTTTGATAAACAATATTGCATCAAGATATTATTTGAAATTCATGAAAACAAAAGCGTATTATAGCATGGTCTTTCATCATTGTCACGAAAATTGTATTAGATTTAGAAACGTTAACAATATATTCACAGATGGTAAATTCATTTAAAAACATACACATTTAACATAATTTTGAATTTACAAAAATGTGTACTAGCAATATCGTATTAGATTCATGTGAAAGCTGACAGGTCAGCGATACCATGAAAACGTTCAATAGTAACACAATATGTGACATGATACGTGTAAAAACTGGTCATGTTATTCATCATTCCTGTAAATACAATTTGCATACTTTGTAAAAACAAATAATAACTGCAAAAATGGCATAAAATAGAAATTGCCAAAATAAAAACTACCTTTCGTTTGAAAGTTGAACGAGATAAAATGGCCTTAATCAATATATTACTAAGTAAAATAGTTAGTACTTATTAATGATTTGTATTGCAGAATGCAGAATGAGTAAGAGTAGGTGGAGTAAGTTCACTTGAAAGAACTGAACATGTGGAGCCTTCCTTGTTATGTAAAATTGAATAGGTCGTTGGTGTGTAAACATATAAAGTTCACATTGTTCACATTGTTATTAGACTGGTGATACCTATATTATGCATGTATGATTATTATATAGATTACTTAATATCAAAAGACTTTACAAACAAATCAAATTGAAAACACGATGCTGATGCCGATGTCATACTAGAATCTCAATCATGTCACAAAAGCATTATTTTTCAGTTCAAGTCTTTCCTTGATTGCACGAATCATCTATAAATCATCATCGCACCATGTAAATTCCAATATGTATTACTTGAAACCAGAGAGCAACATATTCGGGCAGAATGGTAAAGCGCTGACATGAGATACACTTCAGGCCATTATTTTTACAACATTGTGTGTACATTCCAACGCTTCATGTGAATTTAAGCTACATCTATGTTCACATAGTATCTCAAAGCTAGCCATAATAGCCTTCTAGTTCAAGCAAAGAACAGGTCATCACCAGTATTTTTTTTAAAACGAGAAACGTTATTCAGTATCATGAACTTAAAAACGGCAAATATAGTATACATCCCCACTACATCTCACTGCTGTTACGCATGCTGTGATTGGTTGAGATTCGGTCACATGACATTGAATAAAAATGGTTATTAAATGGTATATTGCCCGCCAAGTGGATATTACATAGGTACATCACATGGATGACGTCACTGAAACTACTGTGCAACCATACTGCACATAACATATTGTTGTTCGCAGCACTGGTGCTGCTCCGGTCGCTGTTGTTTTCGGGGTTTCGTTCAGGGTTTTGAGGGAAATTTGGCAATCTGAAATAGACAGTGAACGTGCCAGAATGGATATTAAGTTATATACTCTGTTTTGATGTTTAGGGTTCTATTTATATGGAGCAAAAATGTACGGCAAAGCCGCCACTGAAACGTCACAGTCATGGTCATTGCAGCGCGTTCTACGCTGTGAGCATTTCTACGTATTCCACGCCGATGCTAACCGAAAAACGCTCTAAAGCTGTGTGGCTTGTTATAGGTGTGGCACGTTCGCGAGAAGGTAATTTCAGTCATTTCCACGGCACTCTGACATTTTTATCTGTAGAGTGATCAAATAACTTGCGTTTGAGAATTTCTCAATTCATTTTAAAAATGTTATTCTAGATAATTTGAGTGATTCACACTGCTGAAATACGGTTCAACTAAAAGGAGTATCCATGGCTGCAAATAACATTTACTGATTGTATTTCGTTTGTTTTTCAGCAAACAATGTATGTATGTTATTGAGTAAAGTGAAACTTGTTATAATAATTAAAATGAAATATTGCATACTTCAAATGTAAGTGTTGTTATTTTGTGGTAGAGCAGGTGTGAGTGGTGTATGGTAGCTGTGATATTCATGTCGGATGTCTGTTCGATGTGATAAAATAAATAACACATGGTTATTCGGCTCTGGCATCATCAATATTATGGTCATTACCACCATCCCTTGGGCAGGCAACAAATCGTGATATTACGCTTACAAGCATGTGTTATTATTTAAATAATATATGTCCAAATAATATTTTACTGCGATTACATTATTATCATAAATGTGTTTTCCAAGCTAACAAGTTATGTTGAATACAACCATATACATGTACAGTCCAGAATTAATCCAATATGACAAATCTTAGATCATATAATTACTAAATGAACACGTGACTAATTTGCATAGTGATTTCATGGCGTTTAGGATATCTTTATTATGGAAGAATGTAGCACCCGTATGCACCAATAACCTCCTTAAATTAGTGTCATTACCTAAGGCTCAATACTACTGCTTGGCGCCGTGACACTAATTTAAGGAGGTTATTGGTGCATACGGGTGAAACGGGAGACCCTGAGAAATATGGTTCATGTATTAGATGCGGGAAACTTTATATTGGTTCTACAGTTCGTCGACTGGGTGATCGGTTTGCTGAGCATCTACGGCAAACTAGACAGAAAAATCGTTATTATCCGGTTTCACTTCATTTTAATTCTAGTGGATATAATATTACAGATATGTCTATTTCTGGTGTATGTGTTGTCAATGGCAACGAAAATCAGCTCAGGCGTGTCGAGGAGGAAACTATATTCCGCCTTGGAACTAAAGAACACCCATGGTATTAACAAACAGTTCAACTCATTTGTTGAGCTCACTACCTAAGGCGCGGTATTTGTTCTATTGTGGATTTTTTTTGTGATTCTAACTTATAGTTCATGCGCGTTCTTACGTTCCTATGTTCTACCTGTACGTTATCACACTTGCTTCTATGCTATCGATAAAGAGCCATTGCTCGAAACGTCTAGCTATTTTTAATAGTTATTTAGGACTACGATTACCAAATATTATCTTCAATATATGGTACATGGCAGGAGTGCTTGGTAAAGAAAGTTAAATTGGCAATCTGAAGAAGAATATGCAACCCAAATGTGAATCAGCAATCGGAATTCGTATCTGAATCACGTTCATTCATAAAAAAAAAACAGTCAGAAATTTTGGGAGAGGGGAATTTTTCCACAATCTACATCTTGATTTGTTATGGTAGTGTACTATAATAGCATATTAGTTTACATGTTATGTGGATTATTTCATCTTTAGAATAGCATATAGCATTAAGGTCATCGTTATAATGGCAGTTTTATAAAAAAATTGCACAATAAATGTATGTAAAATTTGTGTTTGATACCGTAAACCTCTTTTTAAAAATAAGAATTATAAAAAGAAATATAAACTTGCCATAGCCAACCTACTTGAGATTGTTTCGGGTGTTGAATGTGTAGATTTATTATTAAGCCTCGGTATTTAGTGACTCCATGGCATTTGCGTTGAGGTATAAATAATCGAACCTGGAATCACCGATTCGAGAGAAATTACTTGATAGAGTTGTGTATAAGTGATTATTGTTCTACAAATCCCCTTACGTTAAACTAAGGAGTATCATGTTTATTTTTCAGAAAATTCACATGTGTTTCATGATTGGCAACAATGTCTTCGGCTATACAATGTTGAATACACTATATTCACGAATACAAGTAAAAAATGATTATTTTCTTTTAAACAATGGTATATGACGATGAAGATGGCACAAAAGCATACAATTTTCAGTCTTTGGTTTGGCAGCACTTTTCACATAAGTCTGAAAGACAGTACTTAACGTTCACACATTCAAAGATACCTAGCTTTCATAATTATACAGTATATGTTATATATAGCTGATAACTAATGTCTCAAAATAATTTCGATTGACAGAATATTCATAAACGTATTGGATAATTCTAGATATTTAAATCAAGTCTATCGCAATATTAAAGGTCACTACCATACTTCAAAACATTGGTACATTGTTTGCAACGTCAATCAATTCAAATGTATTCATGTAAATATAATTTAATTGTTATTCTCCATAGGTATGATTTATTTGTCAATACATTTAATTATGATTATATATTTATTACAGTATAGTTACAAATGATGAATTCACATTTACTATCATTGTTTTTTAGTATTGAAGTTGACTTTGTCTTGAGTACTTTCACCTTTTATGTAAGTTTTTCAACATTTTACTATTTTCACACAAATTGTGTTTTTTATAAGGCAAGTTATTTTATTTTATTTTATTTTATGTATTTCTTTTGAATTTTTTAGGTTAATATCAACATAATGCTAACCATAACAATAAATTAAACAGTCAGTATTACTGAACGTTTTTTTGTTTGCGCATTTGATACGTAAATAAAACATGATTATTGTATCAAGTAGTTCTATGATAACAAACATGTAAAGCATTTTAGATGATTTTTTTTTCTTTCTGTATATCTAAGATGACAACATTGGTAGCACATATGTCAACACACACAGTATGACAGAAATATTGTATTGCAATGGCGCCCAGATTTGTGAATACTTTAATCCTATATTGCCACCGATCCACTTTAGCACAAAGATAACACATTTCAACCATATAATTAATTTGAATATTATCACTCAGACATTTCATAGTGTATGTTAATTCGAATCCGGTACTAATATCCGAAATATTAGATTAACCAGATGTTGCATTTCCCTGCCAAATAACAGTGTTAAAATATATATGACTTGATATTTTTTTGGTGATGAATCTTTTTTTAATTGTATTCCTGGATGGAAACTATATCACAACAATATGTGTTTGATTTTCACTTTGCCCCATATCATCGTAGCTAAAAGGAAACATATATAAAGTGTAAATGTATGTATTTCACTCCATAACCTAAATACTAGTATATTTCACATGCTCTGAGTTACTCCTAATGTTGTACCTTAATAACTACTGATGTATTCAAAGCACTGAGTTGTATTTTGATGCATAATCCCTGTCTCGTAAACACAGAAATAATGTCTCATATATTTAATGGTTCATAAATCGGGACAATATTCTCTGTCATGCATTAACCAGACAGAACTTATAACATTCTGTATTTCATTAAATATATGTCGAAGGGAAATAAATGTTAGTTATTGGGATAGTGTAGATAATTGTGTTTATACATGGGAATCAAATGTGACCGTAATGTTTAAATTTTGAGTTGGCATGTCCGTTTCTATAGTACCGCTGACCTCGATCAATTTACATGCTTGAGTACATTACATTGCTTGTGCGTGGATTTGTGTGAATGAAAATTATAATTCATTGTGACAGCAGTGTAATTTAAACAACTGTATAAATACAAATAGCTATTGTGAATAAACTAGAAAAACATATTTATCGTGAATGAAATTGACAATGAAAGTATGTTCAGAACTATCAATTATTCTAATACAATACAATAACTAATAAAGAGGCAATGTGTATTCTAAATTACACTCAAAATACATTATGGATGTTTCAAATAATGAGTCATATTACTAAGAGCGTGTTAATGATAGAGTATATTATTACAGTGACACTCATAATGATAACACAGTCTTTTAGTACTACACAACAAGCCATAGCATCACCGCACACTTGCCGCTAAAGTATATTCCTACCTACTTACTGTACACTGGATTATATAATATCTGAACTTTATATATCTGAAATGAATATCTTAACATTGTACATTTCGCAATGCTACTCTTGGAACAACAATGCTTTACCCTCTTCAAGCCCATATTTCCTCATTAATTATAAAAACATAGTCCCTTAATGTCGGACATCATCTATAATTTTGAACTCCAACGACAACGCAGAACGCAAACTGGTCTCTTTACATGCCATGGAGCTTGTCTCAATATTTATCTTTGGTAAAAATAATGTTTTGCTTCAAATGATTTCATTTATTCATTATCAATTGCTGTTTGTTTTTAAAAATAAAGGCTACCGCTCAGTTCAACTTACGTTGTTCACTTTTTAGAAATTTACATGTGTAAATCACAATACTCACATTCGGAATATTTTTTTTCTACTAATTGTTATTCTTCAATTTAAATGATAGTGATTTTATTTGAGATTTTCTTTATTTTGTTTTGTATTATTTTTTTACTTTTTCATCGAGTTATAATATAATTTAAAATAGCAAAAATTGTGGTCAATGAAATGATAAATATATTTTTTTTATTAATTACCAATATTATTGATATTTTAAAATATCAAAACAGTCTTTGGGTACTGAACCGTTTATTTATGTTTATTGTATCAAAACTAAAAAATGATCGTCATTGATTTTGTAAGCATCGAGTGTTTCCATAGTATCGCTGACATCTATGAGCTTTCATACATGGATAGAACACACCAGTGGTACACCATTTTGTATATGGTAAATGTATTTTGTTATGGACACGAACGTCTATTTGTTAATACGGGAGGCATGTGGTGTCGCTGTTTATATGAGAGCTGTGAAATTAGAGACAGTACAAAACTAATAACAATCTTTTCTGATTGCCTGCTTATTTCAAAAGTTTTCAGTTGAGCTCTGCCATTGTCAGAGGCTAAGACAGTTTAGTGAAAATATATCATCACAATAAAACAACATAAAAGGTTTCTAACTTTTTAATCAATGAAAATAAAAGTGCGCTACTATGAAGGAAAGAATTCAAAAGTGTAAAGAGATATTGATTGCTGCTTTCCTTTCTTTCTTAACATTATGACAATGTCTCAGTTATTTAACTAGATATGCATTTAACACAACTTCGTTCCTTTGCCTCGAAATAATGATAAATATAGTATATGCTTCCACCATTAAAGCAGGCAGTATATGTTAAAAAAATATGTCACCATATATTAAGGATCTTTTTGCAGTACAAACTCTTTTGAATTGATTTGAACAGTACCATACAGTTGTGCAAAATACTACCAGATACAGTTATTTACAGTTTAGTTATTTACATATCGGGGAAAAAATTACACGTCTGACCAACATCGTGAAAAAAAGTATGTAGCATCTAGCATAGTACAGTGCTTGTACGACAAAAATGCATAAACGCATGCTGTTGACGTAATATTCGCTAACCCAGACTTGGCATAGTCTACTTTGGTTAGTATCTAACACACAAGAACTATTTTAACCTTATCAGAATATGAACGGATGTACACTTCATTTATGTGAACTACCTGAATATTTGCACAGCTGGGATATTCATGGTGGCTTCCGAATAATACACTGAATATAAATAAATCGCGACACGATATATGACAAATTATAGATTCACGATATAAATATATGGTCACATTTTGGATTAGTTGAATTACCTGATTGGTATGACATTCTCGAATATTTGTTTTGAATAAACAAAATTGCATCAAGATCTTATTTGAAATTAATGTATTATTACACGGTGTTTCCAATTTCCCTCGTGTTTTTAGTGTAACGAATCACGGTAAAATCTTGTGTTATCAATTGAATTTCTTTTATCTGGCGAGGTTCTTCTATAAAAATAGAACAGATGTGCTAAGTAGCTTTTTTCAAGTTTAGAATATCGTCATTGCCATAACAATGTTATTATATTTCAAAATGTTATTAATATGCAATCTCTAACAAATACTATTGGAATTACAATATATGTTATAATTAAATTACTCATGCCAACTTACAAAACTAAATATGATTCCTTCGTATATATAACACCTATGTTTATAAATTACTAAACTGAGCACAAATAGGAACTGAATGTCCGTTATGTCATGCAGTTGTAATAATGTTTACGTTACCTGCTCTTAAATCACACTACTACAACAATGGTCTTGGTGAATAGACTTTTCAAATCGTTCCGATGATAGACATGTTTTCTATGTGTTTATCAGAATGTGTGTCTAGTGAACAAACCTTTCAGATGTTATGGTAACAAATATGTCCTCGGTTTAGACGCTTTTCTACCTGTCGTGATCATAAACAATTTACAATATGTGTGTCTAGTTAAAGCACTTTCAAAATGGTTCTGATATTAAGTACTTTTAATACATGTGTGTCTAGTAAAATCACTTTTTAAAGTGTTGTGATAATAAAAACATCCATAAATATTAACTACATGTGTTATAATGATATGCATTTCACGCAATTGTGCAGTTAATAAACACTTTACGTTTTTTTAAAGTGGAGACAAGCTTATAAACACTTTAAAAGTTTTATTTTAAAAGATTAATGTTGTAAAATAACTCATTTGCCATTATAAGAACACACATATTGTGTCTCATAATACACTTAAAGAGATTTTAAAATAAGGAAAATCTGTGTCATATTTTGAAACAACTTTAGAGTTTATAACTAAGCGACTTCATCATATATAAAAACATTTTAAATTTTACCAAGAAATAGATTGTTGTACACGGTTGAGTCCCTTTCTGTTATAAAACTATATTTAAAACTTAATAAATCATTAACATCTAAATATATTCAAAATTTTAATTTAAGGTCCATTTAACGCTAAACTTT
The DNA here is from genome assembly GCF_978046115.1 of Saccoglossus kowalevskii. Lineage (NCBI taxonomy): Eukaryota > Metazoa > Hemichordata > Enteropneusta > Harrimaniidae > Saccoglossus > Saccoglossus kowalevskii. The sequence continues at coordinate 37,521,645 of NC_140644.1, read as the reverse complement.
TTGGAAGAATTGTTCACATTATGCAAATTTGTTTGATTTATAGATTATTGACATTCAAACATTTCAATGTATTTACTTTTACAGTAGCGAGACTATTATTTTTGTCGAAAATTTTCACATTTATTTATTAATTGAACATAGAATGTCATGTAAATTGGTTAAAATGTGGATTTTCTGAAGGGAATCAAGATAGCCTCAGTAGTGTTTGCCAAAATCAACGAGAAAGGTTTCATCTGTGCCTACAAGTTTCTAAGATTAACACAAGACAATGCAATGTTCATTCGCCACCATTCATTATGTTGATATTTGCATCCCTTTTGTTGCAGTAGCGCAAACAATTAATAGGAAATGGAGTTCTTCCATATTGAGACAGAGATCAGTTAAAAACACTAATGTGAAAATATGACCTTCATGATTATTTTTTTTCGCGCTGCCTACTACGGCATGGAAGGTCCGAAGTGCTAGAAGTTCTAATCACACACAAACACACACACCCGGTTGAAGTATTACAAAGTTCTGAGAAGTATGAATGTTATTGTTCTCACTCTGCAATCTGCCTACTATCTATAATCATAGACGTGTTAGTACAGCCATGCACAGTCCTTCTCTCACTGTGGTCTATGCTATAGTAGTCTAAGCCCTGAACAATCGATTCAATTATTCAAAACAAATCAAAGTTCTGAGAGTGTTTTTTGTGCACCCGTTTGCGGTGTGAGTGCCCAAGCATTGGGTTTACGTTGCCGAACGCTTGATTGTTTCGTGGCCTTAACTAAATTAACTGCTGTCCGTCTGCATCAATACATGAATTATCTTTTAATTTTATTGATTGCTTTCATGCAAATTCACATCATTATTATAGACATAGATGCATTTGGCCCTTAAATCGATTAAGAATATGTCAGGTGTTTAGCAAGTAACTACCTAGAGCAGTCTAAATTGGTTTAACACAAGTGTCCTTTTTGAGAGGAGTGAGAAACCATTTCTGTCTTTCGTGTGCAAAGCGGAGTCATTGTCGTTGTCGTTGCGAGTAGTGCATCAATGTGTGTGACTGTTCCACTAATATCTCAAGAAATAATTATCAGACTATGATGAAACTTGGTACATAGATGCTCCGCGAAAATGCTCAAACCTTTTCAGTGTTCAGTTAAATTCCGTGAATATTAATTACACAAATTTAAGCATTTTCACTTGTTTCTCATGTACTATTAAACATATTTCAGTGGAACTTGATAAATAGATCCTCTGGAAAAATGAACAGAGCTAACTTGTTTTTATATGAATATTAATAACCTAATCCGCATACTAATAAACCAATTTTAGGCATTTACATATTTTTCTAATGAAATAAACAGATTCGAATGAAACATTTTTACATATTACATAGACCAAATTTGTTTCGACAGAAAATCCATGCATATTAATTACAATAATTGCATATCAATTAGACAAAATTTAACTTTTCCACCAATACATGCACAGGGATAAGTTACATGTTTGTGCTTACTAGTTACCTAATTTGCAAAAATTACCCTATTTATAGGTGCTCCATGGATTTCCACTGATCCAGTACCTCTGATCAAATGTTGATGACACATGGTACATATGTGCTTTCCGGTAATCAACAGTTCTGATGGGGAATTTTCATTTTCTACTTGTTTTGTTTTTTTTCAAAATAAGATAAAACGAAGAATTTAGACCATGGCTCATCGTCATATTTTTCAAAAGATCGAAATTACCATGAGACGCTGCTCAAATTCAGTGTTTGAAATGCTAACACAAATAACTATGGCTACCTTTTCTTGGATATTTGCATAATGTGTATCTTTGGGGCAGCTTACATTATGTTGTTTACCCTTCTATATAACAACTGATAATTTTCCTTTCACAAGCAATGCGTATTATTCTATCGTCTACTGCCATCAGTGTCATCACTCACGACATCTTGGGAGAAACACGGTCGTAACCTTATTGTAATTAGCTTTTATTTTGCTATTCGTTATTCGAGTGTAATAACACCATTTTACTAACGCAACTGTGTAGAAAATAAAAATAATGTATGACCAACCGCTGAAGGCTCGAAATGATGTTGTGGTATAATGCATTAACTTACCTTTACGCCACCACAACTGCAAAAAATTGATAATGTATAATTTAGTTACAAACGATAGCATCATTTTTTACATCAAATTATAGCGTGGATTCAGAGGTAGGCAAAAAAAAAACGAAATCGACGTAAATATTTGTTAATTGCATTCTGTGAACTATATTTATGTTTTCTTTTGCAAAACAATTTTAATAAAACCGAAGCTGATGGCCTGTTTGACCTGTAACACGCTTCGATTGGAGTTCAAAATATTGAACGTAGTCATAACAAATTATTCTTGAAATGACTAAGAAAAAAGTAACATTTATATGGCAAAGTAGAAAACAGTAAATGTTAAATTGAAATGCGGTAATTTTCATACTAATGTTACGTAACAAACGTGGTAATTGCTCAGCTAGCCAAAGAAAATCCTAACTGAGCAATACTCAAAATGACAGTTGTTTTCTTTTCATGCTCACAATTAAATAGTCCTGTGATATCAGTGGATAACCTTGGGCATTCATAATGTTCGTTTATAAAAATACAGCTTGACTACAGTGTTTATTCAGATTCTTAACATGAATTATCGATGCCTTTAACAAATGAAAACTAAAATGTGTTCAGGTATGGTGTAATGTAAATAAGGTATTCAAAATCATAAACTGAAAATATCGTGTGCGGGAAAAGGTAAATATTCTGATCACATTCAGGAGTATATGCCGTGTTAAACTAATAATATGAAGTGTTTACATAGGAATCAACACATACCATACCATTGTGGTTATTTACATATTGTCGGAACACTGAAACAATTTAAAGTCTGACCAATAGCGTGCAGAACAGATACGTAGCGCCTGAAATTGTTCTTCAAGTAGATGTGGATGAAGACACACATTGTCCACGTTAAATTTAAACCTTACCAGACATAACATATCAGATGATTCGTGAACTGCACTCTAAATGATATTCATTGATTCATTGTTACTTCTAAAAAATACACTGAATATAAATAAATAATAACGCATATATACAATGGATTATATGCAAATCCCTATATTTTCTATTCATTCAGGCTAGAGTATAACATATATGTTCACCTTTTTTGTTCAGTTTATTTACTTTTTGACATGACATTCTTGAATAAAAGTGTTGAGCCCACATAAATGATGACATCAACAGCATGAACGCTGTGCAACATAATATATCAAGTTTAGAATATCATCATTGTCATAACATTTTTTTATAGTTTTCAAAATGTTAGGAATATACAATTTCTAACAAATACTATTTGGAATACAATGTCTGTTTTAATTACATTACTCATGCCAACTTACAAAACTAAATGTGATTCTTTTGTATATATAACACCTATGTATATAAATTGCTAAAATGAGAACAAATAGGAACAAAATGTCGGTTATGTTATGCATTTGTAATAATGTTTACGTTACCTGCTTTTCAATCACCACACTACAACAATGGTCTTGGGCAAATATGGTATGCATGTCATTGTAGTTATTATACATGACAAATACAGTTCCTACTAGATAATAAGTGTTTGACATTGATTCCTAATATGGAAAGAAAATATTTACGCATAGTATGATTCACTTAAATTCATAAACATGTAACATAATTTTGAATTTACAAAAATGTGTACCAGCAATAGCGTATTAGATTTATGTGAAAGCTGATAGAGTTCAGCGATACCAGGAAACATTCGATAGTAACAAAATATGTGACATGATACGCATAACACATAATCATAATATAGATCATTGCTGGAAATACAATTTGAATACTTTGTAAAAAGCATATAACAACAAAATATCATTAAATTGAATAGCCAAGACCAGTATAGGCCTGCATGTAGTCTGAACAAATCTTGAACAAATTAAATATAAATTGCGTAAACGAGCGGTGAACGCGAAAGTCGTGCTACCGGAAATCCTATCAGACTTGTCATCAGTGTAAGCGCCCTCACAATACCGGCCAGATATGTTAGATCGGCAGTCTATATTACTAAGCAACAATACTTACTGTTTCTTGATGAGTTGTACTGCAGAATAAATACTGCATGAGACAAAGTACTCCATAGCCACTGTTGTTCGGTTCAAATCTTGACTACACTCGTAATCCTCCATATATCATCGTCTGACCATGTAAATTGTAAAATTTATTTCTTGACTCCAGAGAGCAACATCGTATACATATTGCGCCAGGATGGTAACGCACTGACACAAGAAGCAAGTCTACATCAGGCCACAACTGTTACACTATTGTGTATACATTCCCACGTTCAAAAAGGCTATAAGCTATAATTATGTACACATAGTATCAATTCAGTTTTACTTCAATGTTCATTTGTTTTGAAGTGTCAATTTTTACAATTATTACATCTACAGTTTCATGAAAGGTTTAAATTACATAAACACACATATTCAGTTGCGAATAAGTTGATGGCCCTTCTTCTTGCGATTGATAATATTTTTTACAAGTACTATATATGTCTGTCTTTTTAAATGTTATAGTCGAACTTACCTTATTAATGTTTATATTTAGAATTAAATACTTACTCGAATATGTGATTTTTTTATTGGATGTTATGTTTGCCGCACAGTAGTGCAAAATTCATAAAACGCCGTATTTGATATATATTTTGTTTTCCAAAATGATAATTTTAATGCTTGCTACCGTGTTATCTGTGTAAATGCGTTTTAAAATGTGTCTCTGTTACACACACTATTCAGTTTGTGTTTTGCGTGAACGGACTTTTCAAAGTGTTCCGATGTTAAACACTTTTTCTATATGTTTATCAGAATGTGTGTCTAGTGAACAAACTTTTCAGACTGTTATGATAGTAGAATATGTCACTGTTTAGACACTTTTCTACCTGTCGTGATCATAAACACTTTACTATATGTGTGTCTACTTAAGGCAATTTCAAAAGTGTTCTGACATTAAGTATTTGAAAACACTTTTCAAAATGTGTGTCTAGTAAAATCACTTTTTAAAGTGTTGTGATAATAAGCATTTTGAATACATGTTTCTGATGAAAACACTTTTCAATACGTGTTTCTAATGTAAACATTTTATATATTGTTTAAAAACATGCATGTGTTTTCAGAATATACATATCTCGCAATTACGCTCATAATAAACACTTTACTTTACGTGGAGACAAGCTTATAAACACTTTAAATGTTTTATTTTAAGAGATTAATGTTGTAAATACCTCATTTGCGATTTTAAGAACACATATATTGTGTTTAATTATAAAACACTTAAAGTGATGTTAAAGTGGGTTCAAAAATGTGTCATATTTTGAAACACCTAGCTTTACAGTGTATAACTAAGCGACTTAATCATATATAAAAACATTTTAAATTTCACCAAGAAGTAGATTGTTGTACACGGTTGAGTCCCTCCCTGTTATAAAACTATATTCAAAACTTAATAAATCATTAATATCTAAATATGCTCACAGTTTTTAATTTAAGGTGCATTTATAGCTAAACATTTTGGAAGAATTGTAACATTTTAGATATATAGATTATTGACATTCAGCAAATTCAATGTATTTACTTTTATGGTAGCGAGACTATTATTTTTGTTGAAAATTACGATTTTCACATTTATTTATTAATTGATGAAATGCACTAAAAACTTTCATATAAAGTAAACATGACATAGAATGTCATGTAAGTTGGTTAAAATGTGGATTTTCTGAACGGAAGCAAGGTAGCCTCAGTAGTGTTTGCCAAAATCAACAAGGCAGGTTTAATCTGTGTACCTACATGTTTCTAAAATTTACTCAGGACAATGCAATGTTTAATCACCACCACTCATTTTTTTGATATTTGAATCCCTTTTGTTCGAGTTAGCGCAAACAATTATTAGGAAATGGGGTTCAGTCAAAAACACTAATGAGAAAATATGACCTTCAAGATTCATGATATTCGCAATATTTCTCGCCGTCTACTACGGCAGGAAAGGTCCAACATACTAGAATTTCTTATCTCACACACACACATCCGGCTGTAAGTTTTGCAAAATCCTGAGAAGTATGAATGTTGTTGTTCTCACTCTGAAATCAGACTAGTCTCTATAGTCATAGACGTGTTAGTACGTCCATGCACAGTCCCTCTTTCACGGGACTGTGGTCTATGCTATTGTAGTCTGAGCCCTGAACAATCGATACAATTTTCCAAAACTAATCAAAGCTTTGGGAGCGTCTATAGTACACCTGATTGCGCTGTGAGTGCTCGAGTCTTGGGTTAACGTTGCCGACTGCTTGATTGTTTCGTGGCCTTAACTGAATTAACCACTGCCCGTCTTCTTTTGGGGATCTTGCACTCTTTCGCCATGTCATGTAATCCATAAAGTTAGGATGTGTTATCAGTAGCTCTCTGACACATAATGAGTGTTCACAAACACTTGAGTGGTTGGTCTCCGACCCTGTTTGTTTGACAGATGCTCTGAGAAAATGCTCAAACATTTTTAGTGTTAAATTCCGTGAATACTAATTACGCAAATTTAAACATTTTAACTTGTTTCTCATGTACAATTAAACAGGTTTCAGTGTAACTAGGTACATAGATGCTCTGGAAAAATAAAGAGAGCTGACATGTTTTTAATTGAAATATATGACTATTAATAACCAAATCTGTATACAAATTGTAAGCATTTACATATTTTTCTAATGAAATATTAAAAAGATTCAAATGAAACTTTTTTACATATTACAAATACCAAATTTGTTTTTGTCAGAAAATCTATGCATGCTAATTACACAAATTGCATTTTAATTAGACAAGATTTAACTTTTTCACCAATACTTGCACATGTAGATGATTAGAGATAAATTACATGTTTGAGCTTACTAATTACCTAATTTGCAAAAAAATAACCTATTTATAGGTGCTCCATGGATTTCCACTGATCCAGTACCTCTGATCAAATTTTGATGACACAGGGTACATATGTGCTTTCCGGTAATCAACAGTTCTGATGGGGAATTTTTATTTTCTTCTTGTTTTTTTTTTAAACTCGATAAAACGATGAATTTAGACCATGGCTCATCATCATGTTTTTCAAAAGATCGAAATTTCCATGAGACGCTGTTCAAATTTTGTGTTTAAAATGCTAACACAAATAACTACGGCTATCTTTTCTTGGATATTTCCATAATGTGTATCTTTGGGATGGTTTATATTATGTTGTTTATTATTCTATATAACAGGTGATATTCTCCCATTCGCAAGCAATGCGTATTCTTCTAACGTCCATTGCCATCATGATCATCACTCAAAATTTCGTGAGAGAAACGCGGTCGTAACCTTATTGCAATTAGCTTTTATTTCGTGTCATTATACTATTCATTATTCGAGTTTAATAACACCATTTTACTAACGCAACGGTGTAGAACATAAAAATAATGTGCGACCAACCGCCTAAAGGCTGGAAATTATGTTGTGGTATAATGCATTAACTTACCTTTACGCCACCATAACTGCAAAAAAGGGATAATGTGTAATTTAGTTTCAAACGATAGCACTAATCTGTACATCAAATTTTAACTTGGATTCAGCGTAGGCAAACTAAATACGAAGTAGTTGATTTGACATGGAGGTAAATATTTGTTAATTGCATTCTGTGAACTATATTTATGTTTTCTCTTGTACAGCTATCCACAGAAAACCGTAACTGAGCGATACTTATCCATCAACTTGTAATGATATAGATTTATAAGATGTCTTATCAGTGACACATGAGGGATTAGCTTGTTTGCAAACAGTCAGCGTGTACAATGTGTCAGTAATGTTTGTTAGTGTTTTACTCCTCGTTGTGCATAACTCTAGAAGCCAGCCTTCCGTACGCTCTAGCAGTACGGGATTCAAAATGACAGTTGTTTTCTTCAATTTTCACGCTCACAATTAAATAGTTCTGTGATATCAGTGATTAATTACCTTGACATTATTATTGTACGTTTATAATAATACAGCAAGACTACATTGTGTTCATTATTAATAATTGTGCCAAGTCAGAAATAACTAGGGGACAACAAAGAAAACAACCTGCTAGAAAAGGGCTTTTCATTATCGGAAACATTTCGATGGACTCGATTACGGCAATGCCTTAGGTAAATTTCATCCTAGAAATGCAATCACGGATTCAGTCAATTTAACAAGGTTCGTCATTTTTTGATAAAGTGGTAATTATATAAACAATGACTGTCTACTTTTTGCAAATTTGTCCTTCTAAGTTCAAGCTTTCGAAATGTATTCTAAATCACGGTTCTGAAAGAAACAATATATAGAGAATGCTACATTCAAAAACATCATCGAACCCATCTCGCTAATTTAATTGTTATTAGTTTATGTGTGTTTTTACTAAGAATAACTGTAGCGTACTAAGTACTGTTACAGGTTGGAAAATGCATCCAGTGCTTTAACTTTGTTGTCGTGCAAATTATATGAACAAAATATTAAGTCATCATATTTTGTCATTATTTCATTGAATAATTATAATTGTTAAACTATAACTATTTGAAACCACCATAGTTATTTGCTGTACTGGAAGCACGGACAAATATACGATCAAAATAAGACATATTTTTATATTTTGCATTTAATAAATATAATGCTTTATATGCCTAATGAAGATGTGCTTCTTATGTAGTAAACACAGTATTCTTAGTCGTACTTCATACCTCCAAAAACATTCAGCACACGGAAGTTCTTTCTAAGTTTCATTAATCTATGTTTTAACTTGATATTCACTTCCTGTATATTAAATAAGTTTAATTTCTTCAAAAGGACCCTTTCATTAGTGAATGGCGCCCTCACTCAACAATTTATAAAATAATTGGTTGGTCAAAATATTGATGAGTCGTGTGTATATATTTGCTAATCATGTTGTACATACATTCAAATGAGCACAGGAACCATTAATGCTGTACAGATTGTTGAGAGGGGTCTAGGAATTTATGTTTGCAATGTCTGAATGTAATATGCTATCTTGTTTGTTTTACAGGATGCAGCCTGGTATTTGTTGCTTTCGTTGTTTTTCAATTTTGAATACAATCTTGTGGTGGGTGGAAAATATCTTGATTGGATGTTGTGTCATTGTTTGGACAATCTGTAGCTTTAGTGGTATGGTTCCAATCAAAATTTAATATGAAAACTTGGCATTAAAATATTTTCATGCAATCATGTAGAACTAGCAATCGAATATGTTGCCGGGGAATAAAGGATATACTGAACAAGATTTATTAATTATTGCTGGCAATATTTCAATTTGAATTGGCAAATCTAGTCGACGTGTTGTTGTGCTTCTAAAATAAACAAAATGATTTGAAACAGATTCAAATATGAAAATTGGATTGTAGAATAAGAAGATGAAATATTGCCAAATTAATTAGTATATGGCAACAGTCAAGTATTATTGACACTCACGATATTACTTGGGGTAGAACATTTAATTTAATAGCAAGAGCTTTTTGAGATGGTGCATTGTAATGTATTGTGCGGTACTTTGTTCATTTTCAATTTTCAGAAGTAGAGTTTATGCAAGTGTATTGAAACAATGGCCCATGTCCTCCTTATCTCCCTACTCCCTGTTTTTCTACTACTGTTACTGGTCTACTACACCTTACTTAATGCCAATATGCACATTGGTGAATTTATGACTTAATTGCATATGTAATTGAGTGTTTTTTGAATGTGTAAGACTTGGCATAAATGATGTAAGGTCTGCAGTTTTTCTTTTTTCATTTTTTTTATTTATGACAACTGGTGAAACAATAAAACACTGGGAGTGCAAAGCTAGATCACAAACATGTCGCATATGTCTCTTCTCATGCTTGAATGAGAATGTACAGGGTTCAGTGACTAACTGTTATTTTTTCAAATATTACAATTTCTTTTATTTTAGGAAGGTTCTTCTGCATTAATAGAACAGACATAGCTATATGAGCCACCACACAGCAGTAACGCCCGTAACAAAACTAGGGAATCATACGAATATTACCAGGCAGTGTTGTAAAATACTACAAGATACAGATGCAACATAAGTATGTATATCAATTCTAAAATGACATTATAAATGACTCGTACCACATAAAGGAAATCTATCTACGCATGACATAGTGAAAATTTTTACAAATGGTTAACAAAGCAAATACTATATAGTACTATATTTGTTTCGCAATGGTTAAGTGTATATAGTGTATATACACTATATAGTACTATATTTGTTTCGCAATGGTTAAGTGAGTTCAGAGAAAGTGAATTACATTACAAACCAGTTTGGTTATCTACATCTTGATGAAAAAATACACGTCTGTCAATGATAAAAAGATATGCAGCATCTAGCATAGCACCCTTCTTGTATAACAAACATAGATGCTGTTAATATTTGGACATAGATGCTGTTGAAATAATATTAGTTACACCAGATATAGTTTACATTGGTTATAGTATACAAGACCAATACACGATGTATCATTAAACAGATTATGATTGAATGTACACTGTATCTTCGTGAACAACTTGAATACTTGCACAGCTTGGATATTCATGATGGCCTCAGAATAATACACTATCATAAATCAATCACAGCAATATATGATTACTTATATACGTCACATTTGGGAGAACATGCCTTGTTTACCTTGGGATATTTGAATGTGGCCCAGACAAAACAAAATATAATCATCGTTATTTGCATAAAACAAGATATTTAGTGCTTGTACACATTCAACACGTCTATGATAATATATAACTCGAATACATAATGTAGGTTTTTCATTACTTACTACTATTTCTAGAACACTTACCGGAATGGGATTGCATAAACTCCATATCTATGTTAAACAGTAAATTCATTGTAATGCAACTCTAAATTGTATTCATGATCGCTTCTGAATGATTCACTGAACGTAAATAAATTGCAACATAGATATATAATATATTTTATGCAAATCCCTGTATTTTCTATCCAATAGGGATAGAGTGTGCTGTGTTGTTGTGGTATAGTACTGTAATAGCATATTATTTTATCGATGGAAATAAACTTGCATATGCTAAGTGGATTATTGCAACTTAGGATAGCATTAAGGTCATCGTAACCATGACAATTTAATAAAATTGATACACAATAAAAGTTTGTAAAATGTGGGTATTATACCAAGTTGACTAATTAATATTTTTTTTATTATTTTGTCTGATACATTATATATTTTTTTGAAAATTATATTATGTATATTATTTTTCCATGCATTTGTTTTCATTTCTTTTCTAATATGTACTATTATCTCGTTATAAGTTATGAATTAGGAATGTGCAATTACAAAACTATACTTTCATTTCGAATTGGTGAATATTGATATATGTCTAGAATAGTACATACACTATAATGATGGTTATATGTGTCAAATATGAGAAGAATTTCCACAAATCCTGTATTGCTAATTTAAACTTTGTAAAAGATTAAAATTTACACAATCAAATAGTTGACCCTATCGTAATGATTTTATAGAAATAATATAAACTTGCCACAGCCAGGATAGAGTAGACACGATTAGCCATTTTTGGGGGTGTAGGAGGTTCAGCTTTATTATTAGGCCTCCATATTTAGTGACTCTTCGTCATTTATATTTAAGTATAAATAATCGAACCTGGAATCACCTATTCGAGTGAGATTACCTTATAGAGTACACGGTACAATTGAAACCATCATTGGCAAACAAAATGAGACCATTTTATTGTTATTATATTCTAGTAAAGGATAACATAATAATTTACAATTCACCTTCAACTTTAATAAAAATGTAATTTAATCATTCCTATGCAGAACATTTTTTATTTCAGGTTAAAACAAACACACACAATGCTAACTATAATAATAATTTAAACAGTCTGTATTCCTGAACGGATGATTTGTTTGTAAATTTGATACAAAAATCAAACATGATCGTTGAATCAAGTTGTTCTATGCAACATTGGTTGCACATATGTTATTACATGTATGGCAGAAATGTCATATTACAAAGGCGCCCACATTTGTGAATATTTCAATCCTATATGGCCACAGCGTTAGATTTTCCCTATCATCGTAGCTAAAAGGAAACGTATATAAAGAGTAAATGTATGTAGTTCACTTCATTGTTTTTTTTATTTTAACACAGTTATTATATATTTTTTTTAAATCCTAAGCAGTTTGAATCCTGGCCGAGTTTGTACAATTTACATAACAGATTTTGTTGAGGTGATATGAAAAAAAAGTATAAAAATGACAATGAACACAGGAATGTATAAACTGATATTTCATATAGGCATATTCATGTGTGTGTCAACTGACTTGATTAAATAATTACCAAAAATGATTGGTGACTGAATAGAAATGATCTATTTTAAGGAAAAAGCCATTCAGAATGAACACTGGTTTCCGTTACATACAACTGATCACAGAAGATGCCATTCATTCTAAATAATACGATATTCCTATTTCAACACGTAATCCTATATTAAAAAGTACGCGATATGGTTTAGCTGGCAATGGTCAGACTCATCTTATTGGTCACATAATGATCTTATTAGGAAGCCATGAAAAAGTCTTCAATGTTGTATGAATTGCCAAAAGCTAAATGAGATCACAATCTTCGATAATGAGTCTCACTCTAACCAAGAAGAAATTAAATTACAGACTGAATCACTTTATGTCACATGTTTAATGACTAAACCATTGAAATGCTATGTTTTTTTCACCAGGTCTTTGTCATATGGTGGGTAAAGGACAGTCGTCACACGTGGTGGGATAATATACAAAATTATGTGGTGTCTTCGAACAATATTTGGTCACAGTTAACTAGGCTCTGACTATCCCAGCAGAAATACTAGTACGTTTCACATGCTCTGAATTACCTCTAACGTTGTACCTTAATAAATACTTATGATTTCAAAGTACTAAGTTGTATTTTGATGAATTTTAATAATTCATAAGCCCGGACAACATTCTATGTCATGCATTAATCACACAGCACTTATAATATTCTGTATTTCATTAAATATATGACGAAGGGATATAAATGATAGAACATGTGTTTATATATGAGAATTAAATCCGACTGTAATGTTCAAATTTTGAGTTGGCATCGTCTGTTTCTATAGTACCACTGACCTCGATCAATTTACATGCTTGAGTACATTACATTGCTTGTGCGTGGATTTGTGTGAATGAAAATTATAGATCATTGTGAAAGCAGTGTAATTTAAACAACTGTTTATGACCGATAATTTTCAGCAAGTATATATACAAATGGCTATTGTGAATAAACTGGAAAAACATATTTATTGTGAATGAAATTGACAATGAAAGTATGTTCAGATCTATCAATTATTCTAATACAATACAATAACTAATAAAGAGGCAATGTGTATTCTAAATTACACTCAAAATGCATTATGCATGTTTCAAATAATGAATCATATTACTGAGAGCGTATTAGTGATATAGTATATTATTACAGTGACAATCATAATGATTACACCGTCTCTTAGTGCTTCACTGGATTATATCATATATGAACTTTGTATATCTGAACTGAATATCTAAACATTATACATCTAACAATGCTACTCTTGGAACAACAATGCTTTACCCTCTTCAAGCCCACATTTCCTCATTAATTTAATTTAATAATTCATAAGCCGGGACAACATTCTATGTCATGCATTAATCATACAGCACTTATAATATTCTTTATTTCATTAAATATATGACGAAGGGATATAAATGATAGAACATGTGTTTATATATGAGAATTAAATCCGACTGTAATTTTGAGTTGGCATCGTCCGTTTCTATAGTACCACTGACCTCGATCAATTTACATGGTTGAGTACATTACATTGCCTGTGCATGAATTTGTGTGAATGAAAATTATAAATCATTGTGGCACAGTGTAATTTAAACAGCTGTTTACGACAGAGATAATTTTCAACAACTATAAATACAAATTGTTATTGTGAATAAACTGAAAAAAAAATATGGTGAATGAAATTGACAATGACAGCATATTGCAGAGTTATCAATAATTCTAATACAATACTACTAATGAAGAGGTAACGTGTATTCTAAATTACACTGAAAATAATGAATCATAATACTGAGAGCGTGTTAAGTGATATAGTATAATATTACATTGAAACTCATAATGTTTACAACGTCTCTTACAACAACAAACCATAGCATCACCCCACACTGACCTACTTACTGTACACTGGATTATATGATATCTGAACTTTATATATCTGAACTGATTATCTAAAGATTTTACAATGTTACTCCAAGAACAGCAGTGATTTACACTGATCCACATTTCCTCATTTATTTAAGAAACATTGTTCCTTAATGTGGTACAGTATCTATAATTTTGAACTCCAACGATAAAGCCGTAAACAAACTTTACATGTCAAGGAGATTGTATCAATATTTATTTTTGTTAGAAAGAAAGATTTTACTCAAATGATTTAATTTATTCATTATTAATGGGTATCGTTCAGTTTTTAAAACAAAGGTCTACTGCTCAGTTCAACTTACAATGTTTACTTTTTGAAAATTTACATGCGTACATCACACTACTCACATTCTGAATATATTTCCCTAGTAATTGTTATTCTTCAATTTAAAGGATGAGGAAACACAGAATTTCGAGATTATTTTAGTGATTGTCGTATTTTGTTTTGTATTATTATTCTACTTTTTCATTTTGTTATAATATTATTTAAAATAGAATAAAAATGTGGTTAATGGAATGATAAATATTAATTTTTATTAATTATCAATGTGATGAAAATATCAAAACAGTCTTTGGGTACTGAACCGTTTATTTATGTTTATTGTATCAAAACTAAAAAGGGATCGTCATAGATTTTGTAAGCATCGAGTGTTTCCATAGTACTACTGACCTCTATGAGCTTTCATACATGGATAGAACACATCGCTGGTACATAATAACACGCTAAATGTATTTCGTTATGGATACTAACGTCTATTTGAATATACCAGAGGTATGTGTTGTCCTTCTGTATATGAGAGCTGTGCGACTAGAGTCAGTACAAAACTAATAAAAATCTTCTCTTCTTACTTGCGTATTTTAAAAGTTTTCATTTGAGCTCTGCCATTGTCAGATGCTAAGTACTGTACACAATAACACAATATATTTGGTTTCTATCATTTTAATCAATGAAAAGAAAAGGTTGCTAGTCACATGGGGTATATACAATAAATGAAAGAAATCAGAGGTGTAAAATGATGTGGTTTGGTGCATTCTTTTCTTTCTGTCATATTATCGCAATGTCTTATTGGTCAGTTATTTAACTAGACATGAATTCAATACAACCCCGTTCACTTGACTCGAAATGAAGAGTAATATAGTGTATACTTCCACCATTAAAGCATGCAATACATGTTTAAAATGTATATCACGTTATATTAAGTTTCTGTTTGCAGTACAAACTCTTTTCAGTTTTTAATAGTACCATTCACTGCTGCAAAATACTGCCAGATACAGCTACATTTGCAGTATTGATTCTAAAATTACCAAGCATAACAAATCTATCCAAGCAAGGCGTAGTGGGAATTTTACAAATGTTCTATGGAGCAAATAGTTGGAATCACATTTAGATTTAGGATCCGATGGATAAGTGCAGTTCAGAGAAAATGGGTTACAACATTTGCAAGTTTGGTTATTTACATATTGAGTAAACAATTACACGTCTGTCCAACAACGTGAAAAAATCAATATACTGAATATAAATCAATCACAACACGATAAAGGACAAATTATATATTCACGGTATAAATATATGCTTATATTTTGGTTCAGTTAAATTACCAGATTGGTATGACATCCTGAGACATTTTTTATTATATTTCAAGATCTTATTTGAAATTCATGAAAACAAAAATACATTATAGTATGGTGTTTTTAATTTCCCTTGTGTTGTTTATTGTAACGAAATATGGTAACAGCTTGTGTTATCAATTGAAAGTAATTATTATTTAATTAAAACTACTCATGCTATTGCTAAATGAATTATTTCAAGTTCATAAAAGCATCATTGCCATGACAACTTTATTAGATTTGAAAATGCTAGCAATATACACAATTTGTGAAAGTTAAAATATTATTAACATGGTATTATCTATAATAATATTCAATGTTCCTTTTTTATGTTTTCTTTAACAAATACTATTAGAATTACAATATATTTTATAATTACATTACTCATGTCTGCCTGTGAAACTAAATATGATTCATTCGTTTATATCATACATATGTATATAAAGTGTTAAACTGAGCACAAATAGAAACAGAATGTCGGTTAATAATAACCTTCTAAAGTAGATTCCAAATATGAAAAGAAAAATATTCACACATGCTATGATTCATTTAAACACATACACATTTAACATAAATTTGAATTTACAAAAATGTGTACCAGAAATAGCTTATTAGAATCAAGTGAAAGCTGATAGGTCAGCGCTACCATAGTAACGTTCAATAGTAACACAATATGTGACATACGTGTACGTGATACGTGTAACAACTGATATTCAGCATTCCTGTAAATAAAATATGCATAATTTGTAAAAAACAAATAATAACTGCAAAAATTTTATAAAATAGCAATTGCCAAAATCAAAACTACCTCACGTTTGAAAGTTGAATGTGTTAAAATGGCCTTAATCAATCTATTACTAAGCAAAAAATAGAATTTGAATTGCAGAATGAGTAAGAATAGATGGAGTCAACGATTGGAGATGGCCACCATTTTTTTACTAATGGGTTGCCTATATTGTGTCGGTTATGAATATAATTGATGAATTGAACTGTCCAATAGAACATGTATGTTCAATGTCTCTCGTTCAGATGTTTACAATCCAAAATGGCTGCCATATTGACTGATATTTGCATATCATATATGCAATCAAAATATACTTTATAAACATTGTAAATTCGGGTGAAATTAGCTTAGTGACACAACTAGTAGTTGATATGATTTGTTCTTCAATAACTATGCTATTATTAGCCATAAAACAAGATAAGAAATTATAATCTAAAATAAACTAAATAATTTAATTTCCATTCAGATTCGTTATCACAACATACATAATAATTTCTGTCATTATTCTGCATGTCTATAAATTACATCAACAGTTAAGGCATTGAGTCCATACCATACTTTATATAGATCAGTATGAATAACTTGTTATCACATGATTCAACAAAAATCTAAAACTGAATACAGTTCACTGTTTGTCAAGTTGAACCAGTTATAGCAAGAATGTTAGACAATTCATGTTAAACAACATCTTCATCCATGTCCGTATCATCAGCTCCATACAAGTTTTCACCATAAGTGACATCTTCATCTTCCTGTCCATCTGCGATTGATGTTTCATTTGACAGATTGAGAGCTCTTTAGATATCAGTTGTCATCTGATCTCTATCATACCATTTGATTTGATACACACCATCAACCAGGCGCCAACAATGCCCATCAGGTGAATGATCACATCCTTTTTCTACATTAATGAAACGTAGTTTGCCCTCACCAACTGCTTCAGCAGGACTTGAAAACATGGAGGTATATAATTTGGGTTAACACCTTTGATGGAATCTAGGGGGTCATCCAAACACGTTGGAGCATATATTTTTTCATGGAACATCATATAACGAGCTTGGTTTACACTGGACAGCTTTGATTGACCATATAAATGGCATACAAATTTGTCACAAGCATTGACAGTTTCTGTCGCCAAGGGTCCATATCCAAGTGCAGTCACTTTAAAGGGTTTCACCTTGCCGAGAAAGGATGATATATAATCTCACCCTGTCATTGCATGTAATCAGGCAAGGCACGTGTAATTTTCTTTGAAAGATTATCCACAAGATTGTTGACACTGATGATTTATCTGGTGTTGTGAGTCTGCATCTAATTATACATTGATGGCAGTGACAGTATTGTCAATGTAGTTTAGCGGTATGATCAATGCATCTGTATCATTACTTCTAATTTATATGTTGACTGCATCTTGCACTTGAGCTATGAAGTCAAGGTGAAACACCGTTCTGGTGTCATATTCTTCGTGGAAGGACCTTAGTGCTGGAACAGTAACTCTGCTGACTTCGCCATCGGTAGCAGTGAAGTGAAGTCTTTTTAGCAATACCACAAAAGAGACATACTGATGGAAAGATACAAGATGGCCTTGCATGTGTACCCTCTATGACTGATCTCAATGTATATTGTTTAATGTCAGTATCATTTTCTTGTTCACCATAAGGGCTGTGTAGTTTTTGTAGCAATTGGTGTGGTAGCCAATTTTATCATCAGTCATCCGGTAGTTTCAGGGACAAATATTTTGATGTCCCACAATGTTTGTTTTTTCCGTGTGCATCACACAATTTAACTTTCCTCCAGCTAGATTCATCCTTCAATTTTATTTCTTCAGAAGATTTGTTTCTGTCCAAATCTAAAACACATGTACTGACAGTTCGTTCTGAAATTTTGCTGTCTAACATAATGATACCTCACCACAATGAGTTATCTTCCTGAAAAGAGATATATAATATTCAGCACATTGCATTTGCATTTGTAAATTATTATCATTTAGTAAATCTAATATACCTTAATAAAGATTGATATACAATATATTCTGAAATACTAGTGTGATGTTGATTCAATGGTGCTCCAAGAACGGAAACCTTAGTTAAAGTGTAAGTTGTCCGAAGGTTGAGCACAGGAATTTTGGCACGAAATATGTGAAATTTTCTTAACAGCAACTTTAAATATTAATGCTAATTAAAGTATGCAATATTGTAACATGCGTCTAAAATTAATATGTCAGCTAAACCTTTTTCAAATAAAGTTTGCATGTGAAAATATGTCAGTAAATACATTTTATAATGCCATCCTCAGCTAAAATATTGTCAAAGTTTGCATATGAAAACTTGTCAGTATATACATTTTATAACGCTATCGCAAGATTTTATTACAAACATACATTAGTCAATACGTTATCACTTGGATTTTCAAGATATGAAACACTGATCATGTCACTATAATGGAATCAATTGAAATATGTCAATAGATAATTATTAGATATCTCCTTGCAACAATACGATGATTTCCGATTTCAACGTTCGATAGCAGCACAGATCCTCACACTAAATTTACTTGCCTAACGCTTGCTTTTATGCTCCCTAAAGATTGTTTTAATTGAGTTAATTGCCATATAGAATAAACGCTCAGACCAGATGACATTTCTATTCACAATTTCTCAGAATGTTTTATTAGTGAATTGTATTGATAACCAACATAAAATTGGCAACCCATCAGTAAAAAAAAATGCGGCCTGCTTGGATTTTCAAAATCTAAATCCATGAGTATAAACAACTAAACACATGCTGATAATGAAATTCAATGAAATATGTTATTAAATTACTAATACACACGACGACAGAGCTCATAAATATAAAAGTTTGACATTTTTTGACAATTCTTTTTTCGGTACCCAACTTCAAACTAAATTTTCTAGTCTTAGGTCTACCTATATCCTCATCATAAATTGATTTTTGAATTCCTGAGGAAGTGTCGGTCCAGAATCATTCCCTAGACCATTTGGCGCTTCCAGCATAACAAATCCAATCTGGCACAAGTTGAATAAGCGATGCAATTAAATCTGCACATTGTTGTTATCAATGTTTGAGTTAGTAAGCTGAATGACCCAGCGGTAGACGGTTGTTAATTATATGTGATCGAATCATTATACTCATAGGTATTATTCTATTGGCGGAGCCTCTGTCTTGAATTCCAATATAGTGATTACCACACACCTGTGGAAATTTGAGTCAAATTTAAACGAGCTCCTCCAAGTCTCTAATAATACATAACCAATTAATTGTTATTTAGAAATGTTATTAATACAATAAATACAATATAAAAACAATTATTAAACTATAATTTAGATTTTTACTTCTTTGCTAACAATTTGAGATTCCTTTCGTAAATGACGGTGTTTATTATAGGTTGCGTGTTCAAGTAACTGGTAACTTGTGTTGTACGCACGCTCATTCAATGATTGATTTATACTATCGAAAGCGTATGGTCAGTTAGCATAGACGTAAAAGAAGCAACAAGAACTAATAGATGCTATTTTTTAGATTTTCCCGAGGAAAGAAGTAAACCAGAAGTTATCCTAAATCTGAAGGTATGATGATATCAGAGCATTCCATACTGCACAACGTTATTGCAGACATTCCCCTGAGACATGATGTGAGTTAGCAAATAAAATCATAGAAATATTTCAGAATTCCTATCAGAAAAATAAGTTCAATTCGTGTAAATAATATATTGTCATATTTTCGTTTTCGCATTACTCGTGCGTTAGTTTATAACGATATTATGATAAAATTTAATGTCTGATTCGAATATCTCATTGTTTGAAACAATTACAAAATTCAAACATTACACACTAAATTTTGTTTAATCGGTTATTGTTTGTTCAGTGCCCGCGTCATCTACGTCAGGAGTACTCATACTCCACGTTTTAGATGACGATTTTAAAAGTGGCGAAAATAAGCAATCAAAGCATTTGATGAATACAAAAGTGAAATACGAAAGAATTTAGTGCAGATATACAGATTCGAGCATTGAGGGCGAATGGGATAGCAACAATTAAATAGATATTTTTGTATTTGTTCACAATAATTTTCGATGTAATTTAATGTGCCCGGAGAGACGGCATTTAGGGCAAAAATGCCACACTTTCATTTATGTTATATACCCTATAAAGATGTTATTGTTTCAATTCATTATTCATTTGTTTTTACAACAACTATATATGTTTGTCTTTTTAAATATTTTAGTCGAACTTACCTTATTAATGATTATATTTAGGAAAAAATATATACTTAAATATGTGATTTGTTCATCGTATGTTATAATTACTGTACAATATGGCAAAGTGCTTATTCATAAAACGCCGTATTTGGTTAATTTTGTTTTCCAAAAATAATGTTAATGATTTCCTACCATGTTACAAGTGAAAATACATTTTAAAATGTGTCTCTGTCATAAGCACTTGTCAATATTCAGTTCGTGTTTTGCGTGAGCCCTTTTCTACCTGTCGTGATCATAAACACATGTGTGACCAGTTTCAAAAGTGTTGTGACATTTAGCACTTTATATACATGTTCCTGGTAAAAGCATTTATCAAAATGTATGTCTAGTAAAAGTGTTGTGGTAATAAGCATTTTTTATACATGTTATTTGTGGAAATTCCCTGAAATGTTGCAATAAATACACTAACTGCAAGTGTTATCACAATATACACATCTCATATTTATGCAGATTATAAATGCGTGTTTTTAAAGCGGAGACAAGCTTAAAAACAATTTAAATGTTTTATTTTGACAAATAATGTAGTAAAATAACTCATTTGCAAAATTTAGAAAAACACTGAATGTGTTTAATTATAAAAAACTTAAAGTAATTTTGAATTCGGGGCAACCATGTGTCATATTATGAAACACCTCGATTTACAGTGTATATATCTAAGCAACTACAACCAGCAACTATATGGAGACTTTTAAAATCTCACCAGGAAGTAGATTATTCTACTCGGTTGATTCCATCCGTGTTATATAAAATTATATTTATAACTTAATAAGTTCACATGTTAACAATTGTTAGTTTGAGCTCCATTTAACGCTAAGCATTTTAGAAGCATTGTTCACGATATGCACATTTTTTGATTTATAAATTGATGAAATTCAGCAATTTCAATGTAACTGCGACTGTAATTATTGTTAAACAATCACAAATGATAAATTCCCATTTACAATCATTGTTTTTTTTATTGGGTCAAAAATGTCATGAGTTCATTAACCTTGAATACAATTATCCTTTAATTTTAAAGATTGCTTTCATGCAATTTCACATAGATGTCGTTTTTTGCGAGAGCAGCATCGAATATAAATTAAAATCACTAGCGTCTTCACTTTTAATAGCGTGGATACAGCCGTAGGCACAATATATACGAAGTAGTTGATTTGATATCGGCGTAAATATTCGGTGATTACATTCTGTGAACTATATTTAGTTCTTCTCTCACAAACAATATTAATAAAAACGAAGTTGCCTATATACAGTTTGATCTGTTTCACACTTTGATTGGAGTTCAAAGTAATGGACGTAGTCATAACAAATTATACTTGCTAATAACCAAGAATAAATGTAACATTGTTATATCATAGTCGCAAAAAGTGCAGGTTAAATTGAAATACGGTAATCTTCATACTAATGTTACATAACGAACTTGGTAATTGTGCTGCTATCCAAGAGAAAATCGTAACTGAGCGATACTTACCCATCATCTGGCATTGATGAAGTTTTATAAGATCTCTTATCAGTGACTCATGAGGGATTAGCTTGTTTGCAAACAGTCAGCGTGTACAATGGGTCAGTAATGTTTGTTAGTGGATTATTCCTCAGTGTGAGTTCACATAACTCTAGAAGCCAGCTTTCCGAAAGCTCTAGCAGTACGGGACTAGAAATGTTTTCGTCAATTTGAACGCTCACGCTTGAAATTATTCGTTATCGGACACAATCAGTACTGTGATATCTGTGGTTAATAAGTTTGGCCATTTATAATGTACGTTTTTGATAATACAGCAAGTCTACAGTGTTTTATGTATTATGTATTGTCCCGAGTAAGAAATAATTAGCGAACAAAAAGCAAGTCTCCATTGAAACTGAAAGAAAAGGTATTCTCATTTTCGGAGACATTTCAATAGACTTGATTACGCCAATGCCTTAAGACAATTTCATCCAGAAGTTCAGCAATGTGATCTCGCAATCGCGGATTCAGTCAGTTTAACAAGGTTCGTCATTTTTGTGGTAACGTGGTCGTTATGAAGATAATGACTGTCCATAATGTGCAAATTTGTCCGTCTAAATTGAAGTATTTGAAAGTTACGCTAAATTACGGTTCAGAAAGAGACAACATATAGGAAATGCTGAACTCAAAAATATCGTCAAATCCTTCTCGATAATTTTGTTCTTAATAGTTTATGTGTGTTTCTTACTATGAATAACTGTAAATGTACTAAATACTGTTGCATGTAGAGACATCCAGAAAGTGTTTTAACTTTATTGTAGGACAAGTTACATGACCAAAATATTAAGTCATCACCTTTGGTCGTTATTTCATTGAATATTAATAATTATTAAACCGACGCTATTTGAAACTATCCTTGTCATTTGTTGTACTGGAAGCATGTGTGCTTACTGTGAAAATAAAATACACTGACAAATATACGGTCAAAATAAGACATATTTTAACAATTTTGCATTTAATAAATACATTGCTTTTTATGTGTATTTAAGATATGCTTTTAATATAGTAGATACAGTATTCTTAGTTGTACTTATACCTCCAAAAACATTCAGCACACAAGAGTTAGTTTTTAGTTTCATTAATCCAAGGTATAACTTGGTATTCGCTTCCTGTAATATTGATTTCCTCGAAAAGTTATCTGTCATTAGTAAATTGCGCAACAATAAATAAAATGGGTGGTTGATCAAAAGATTGACGGTCGAGTCGCGTGTATCTATTTGTTAAAGATGTTGTATATACATTCAAATGAGTACAGGAACCAATAATACTGCAGGGTGTAATGGGAGAGATGGATGATGTTTGCAATGTCTGAATGTAATATGCTATATTTTATTTCAGGATGTAAGCTGATATTTGATGCATTCTTGTTTTTTTCAATGATGGATGCAATTTTTGTAGTGTGTGGAAGATAGTGTTTATTGAATGTTGTGTCATTGTTTAGATAATTAGTTGTTGAATATTATGACCCAATGAGAATTTAATATGAAAACATGTCATCAAAATGTTTTCTGTTTATTTATTAGTGTTGTAGATTCTGAGAACTAGACAATGAGTATGTTGTCGGGATTAAATGGTACACTGAACAAGATTTATTAATTATTTCTAGCAATATTTTAATTTTAATTTGAAACAAACAGTGACACTCTATCTAGTAGTTGTTTTGTTTTGCACCAACAACATTTTTTAGAATGTCTTGAAACAGATTTAAATATAAACTATGGATTGTAAAATGAGAAAATGAATTATTGTCCAACAAATTAATTTGTATATGTCAAGTCAAATCAGTCAAGTTAGTCAAATACTATTGACACTCACGATATCACTTGGGGTAGAGCAGTTTTTCCTTTTTTTTTCTTTTTTTATTTGTGAGAACGGCAAATAAAAAGACACTGTGAATGCAAGGCTAGATCACAAACATCTCACAAATGTATCTTCTCATGCTAAGTGTGATAGTATATGGTTCAGTGACTAACTATTATTTTTTTCAAATATTATAACTTTTTTTTTATTTGGAAAGGTTCTTCTGCATTAAAAGAACATATACTTACCTATATAAGCCACCATATGCCTGCACCGGCCGTAACAAAATAGCGATACATATGAATATTGCAATGCAGTTCTGCAAAATACTACCAGATACAGTTACTATTCATGATGCAGTCAGGTTGTGCATGTTGATTCTATGAAATTAACGACTATTGCCAAATAAATGAAATCTATCTAAGCAAGGCGGAGTGGAAATTTCTACACAGAAAATACTTGAATCACATTTACAATGAATATATGTACTTCCCAAGTACGTGAGTTCAGGGAAAGTAAATTACATTACAAATCAGTTTGATTATCTACCTCTTGATGAACAAATTGCACGTCTGTTCTACAACGATGTAAAATATATGTAGCATCTACCAGAGCACAGTTCTTGTTCGACTACAAAATAAATGAATGCAGTTAATATACAGACATGGATGCTGTTGTAATTAAACCGGACTTGTCATAGTTTGCATTAGTTATAGTATACAAGACCAATACACATTATATCATTAAACATTACCAGATTGAATGTACACTGTATCTTTGTGAACAACTTGGATACTTGCACAGCTGGGATATTCATGGTGGCTTCAGAATATTACACTGATCATTAAGCAATCACAGCAATGTATGATGAATTATGTTCAAACTCAAGTACTTCACATTTGGGAGAACGTGCCGTGGCTACCTGGAGATACATGAATGTTATTGTATAAAATCAACATTATTTGCATATTGAAGACAATATGAATCAAATTGCATAAAACTGTAGTATCTGTACACATTGAACACACCAACGATAATATTTATAATTCGAATATATAATGTAGGTTTGTTATTACTACTAACTTACTATTGTTTCTAGAACACTTACCGGAATGGAATTGCATACATTCCATATCTATGTTAAACAGTATTCATGGTCGCTTCTGAAGGATACACTAAACGTAAACAAATTGCAACACATATATATAATGGATTATATGCAAATCCCTATATTTTCTATCCAATTGGGATACATGTACATGCTAAGTGGATTATTTCATCTTTAGAATAGCATATTGCATTAAGGTCATCGTTACCATGGCAGTTTTATAAAATTTCTGCACAATAAAAGTATGTAAAATTTGTGATTGATACAAGGTTGACTAAATAATTAATTGATTGTTATTTTGCCTGATACATTATATATTTATGAAAATGATATTATGAATAGTATTATTCGCTGCATTTCGCCGTTTCTTTTCTAAGATGTACTATTCTGATTATTTCGTTATCCGTTATGAATTAAAAATATGTAATTACAAACTATGCTGTTATTTCAAATTGGTAAATATTGATAGCTGCCTTGAATAGTACGTACAATATAATAAGGTTTTATTGTTGATGCCAAATATAGGAAGAATATCCACACATCCCATATTGCTAATTTAAAATTCATACAAGTTTATGATTGGCCCTACAGTTAACGTCTTTTTAAAAATAAGAATTATAAAAATAATATAAACTTGCCATAGCTAAGATAGAGTAAACGCAACCTACTTGTGATTTTTTGGGTGTTGAAGGTGTAGCTTAATTATTAAGCCTCCCTGTTGTGTGACTCCATGGCATTTGCATTGAAGTATAAATAATCGAACCTGGAATAACCGATTCGAGAGAGATTACTTGATAGAGTTGTGTATACGTGATTATTGTTCTACAAATCCCTTTCCGTTAAACTAAGGAATAACATGTTATTTCAGAAAATTCACATGTGTTTTTTGATGTGCAACAATGTATTCGGCTATGCACGGTTGAATACACTATATTCACGAATACAAGTAAAAAAATAATTATTTTCTCCAAAGTATGGTATATGACGATGAAAATGGCACAAAATCATGCCCTGCTGTCATAATTATACAGTATATGTTATATAGCTGATAACTTATGTGCCAAAATAATTTCGATTGCAAGAATATTCATAAATTACTTACTTTATTGGATAATTGTTGATATTTAAACTTTGAAATTTACACAAGAATATCAAGTCTATCGCAACGTTAAATGTCACTAGCATACTTCAGTCTGGAAAATTGTTTGCAACGTGAACCAATTTTGATATTCAAGTAAATTGACATTCATCAATTCCAATGTATGTATGTAAAAATAATTTTATTTGTTATTCTCCATAAGTGTCTTTATTATTCATTTGTCAATACATACAATTACGATGATATATTTATTACTATATAGTTACAAATGATAAATTCCCATTTGCTATCATTGTTTTTTGTTAGTATTGAAGTTGAAATTGCCTTGAGTACTTTCACCGTGTATATAAGTATTTCCACATTGTTTTACTATTTTCATACAAATTATGTTTTTTTAGAAGCAAGTTATTTTATATATTTATATGATTTGTCTTAATAACATAATATGACTTATTATGTATGTAAGCTGTTCGAGGTCTTTGGTACTATAGAAACCATCGCTTGCAAGCTAAATGATAGCATGTTATTGTGATTATATCCTAATTACAATTCACTTTCATCTTTAAAAAATGTAATTAAATCGTTTCTGTGAGGACCATTTTTTAGGTTAATACAAACATAAGGCTAACCATAATAAAAAAATAAACAGTCGGTATTACTGAACGGATTGTTTGTTTGCGCATTTGATACGTAAATCAATCAAGGTAATTGGATCAAGTAGTTCTATGAAAGAAAAAATAAAACTTGTTAAGCATTTTAGATGATTTTTTTCTTTCTGAATATCTAAGATGGCAACATTAGTAGCACATACGTCAATACATGTATGACAGAAATATCGTATTGCAATGGCGCCCACATTTGTGAATATTTCATTCCTATATGGCCACCGATCCACTTTAGCACCAAGATAATACATTTCAACCATATAATTAATTTGAATATTTTGTGGAGAATTGTGCTTACTCACTCAGACATTTTATAGCGTAGGATAATTCGAATCCAGTACTAATATCCGAAATTTTAGATTAACCAGATTATGCCTTTCCCTGCAAAACAATAGTGTTAAAATATATATGACATGCTATTTATTGATGATGAGTACGTTTTTAATTGTATTCCTGGATGGAAACTATATCAAAACAATATCATCGTAGCTAAAAGGAAACATATGTAAAGAGTAAATGTATGTAGTTCACTCCATAACCGAAATACTAATACATTACACATGCTCCGAGGTACTCATAACGTTGTACCTTATTAAATACTGTTGCATTCAAAGTTGTATTTTGATGCATAATCCCTGTGTCGTAAACAGAGTAATAATGTCTCATATTTTTAGTGATTCACAAACCGGGACAACATTCTCTGTCATGCATTAATCAGACAGCATTTATAATATTCTGTATTTCATTAAATATATGTCGAAGGGAAATGATAGTTATAGGAATAATGTAGACCATTGTGTTTATATATGAGAATTAAATGCGACTGTAATATTTACATTTTGAGTTGGCATCGTCCGTTTCTATAGTACCACTGACCTCGATCAATTTACATGCTTGAGTACATTACATTGCTTGTGCATGGTTTTGTGAGAATCACAAATCACTGAGACAGCAGTGTTATTTAAACAACTGTTTATGACAGAGATAATTTTCAACAAATATAAATACAAATGGATATTGTGAATAAACTGGAAAAACATATTTATTGTGAATGAAATTGTCAATGAAAGTATGTTCAGATCTATCAATTATTCTAATACAATACAACAACTAATGAAGAGGCAAAGTGTATTCTAAATTACACTAAAAATGCATTATGCATGTTTCAAATAACGAATCATAGTACTGAGAGCGTCTTAGTGATATAGTATATTATTACAGTGATAATCATAATGATTACACCGTCTCTTAGTGCTATACAACAAACCATAGCATATCCACACACTGGCCGCTAAAGTGTATTCTGACCTACTTACTGTACACTGGTTTATATAATATCTGAACTTATTATATCTGAACTGAGAATCTAAAGATTGTAATGTTACTTCAAGAGAGCAATGTTTTATACACTTCAAATATCGTCAATGTTTTAACAAAGTGAACTGACCCACATTTTCTCATTCATTTATGAAACATTGTTCCTTAACGTGGACTTCAACGATAATGCAGTACACAATTGGTATCTTTACATGCCATGGAGCTTGTGTCAAATTTTTTTTTTTGTAAAAAGAATGGTTTCACTCAAATTATTTCAGGTATTCATTATCAACTGCTGGTATCGGTCTGCACTATGGGTACCATTACATTTTTAAAATGAGGGTTACTGCTCAGTTCAACTTACAATGTTTAATTTTTCGGAAATTTACATGTGTATATCACAATACTAACATTCTGAATATCTTTTCTTCTAGTTGTTATGCTTCAATTTAAATGATATTGAAACACTAGATTTTAGAGATTATTTTTGTGATTATCCTTATTTTGTTTTGTATTATTATTCTACTTTTTCATCTTGTTATAATATTACTTAAAATACGAAAAAAAGTGGTTAAAGGAATGACCAATATTAATTTGTATTAATTGTCAATGTGATGAAAATGTCAAAACAGTCTTTGGGTACTAAAAACTAAAAAATTATCGTCATATATTTTGTAAGCATCGAATGTTTCCCTGGTACTGCTGACCTCTATGAGCTTTCACACATGGATAAGACACACCGTTGGTACATATTTTTTATATGCTAAATTTATTTTAGAATGAACACGAACTTTTATTTGTTAATACGGGAGGCATGTGTTGTCCTTCTGTATATGAGAACTATGAGATTAGAGTCAGTACAAAACAAACAGCAATCTTTTCCAGTTGCATGCTTATTTTAAATTTTTCAGTTGAGCTCTACCATTTTCAGGTGCTAAGTCTGTTTAGTGAAAATATATCATTACAATAACATAAGGTTTCTAATTTTTTAATCAATGGAAAGAAAAGGTTACTAAACACATGGGGTATATACACTAAATGAAAGAAATCAGTATAGTAAAATGATGTGGATTGCAGTTGTCCTTTTTTGCTGTCGTATTGTCGCAATGTCTCATTGGTCATGGTCAGTTAACTAGACATACATTTAACAACACCGTTCCTTTGACTCGAAATAGAGATAAATATAGTATATACTTCCACCATTAAAGCAGGTACATGTTTACAAATGTATGTCACACAATATTAAGGGTCTGTTTGCAGTACAAACTCTTTTCATATTTTAAAAGCACCATTCAGTACTGCAAAATACTGTTAGATACAGTTACATTTGCAGTAAATTGATTCTAAAATGACATCATAAACGACTATTACCAAGCAAAACAAAACTATCCAAGCACGGCGTAGTGGGGATTTCTACAAATGGTGTACGGTACAATACTAGGAATCACAGGAGTACCATCTGTACTTCCCAATGGATAGGTGCGGTTCAGAAGAAATGGTTTACAGCATATAACAGTTTGGTTAATTACACATTAAGGAAAAACAATATATATCTGTGCAATAACGTGAAAAAAAGGTATGTAGCATCTAGCATAGCACAGTGCTTGAACGAAAAAAAATCATAAACGCATGCTGTTGACGTAATATTAGTTAAACCAGACTTAACATAGTCTACTTTGGTTAGTATCTGACACACAAGAACTATTACCAGAATATGAACGGATGTACAATTCGTTTATGTGAACTACCTGAATATTACACAGCTGGGATACTCATGTGGGCTTCAGGATAATACACCGAATATAAATCAATCACAGCACGATATAAGACAAATTATAAATTCACGATATAAATATATTGTCACATTTTGGTTCAGTTAAATTATCTGATTGGTATGATATTCTGGGATATTTTTTTTGAATAAACAATATTGCATCAAGACCTTATTTGAAATTCATGAAAACTAAAGCATATTATAGCATGGTGTTTCTGATTTCCCTCGTGTTTTTTAGTGTAACGAAATATGGTAACAGTTTGTGTTATCAATTGAAAGTAAATGTTATTTTATTTAAAACTACTCATGCATATGCTAAATGAATTATTTCAACTTAATAAAATCATCATTGCCACGAAAATGTTATTATATTTCGAAATGTTAACAATATGCACAATTTGTGAAAAATAAAATATAGGATGATGAACCTAATTATTAACATGCTATTATCTTTCTTAATATTCACTGTTAATTTTTTCGTTTTTCCTTAACAAATACTATTAGAATTACAATATATTTTATAATTAAATTAATTATGTCTACTTGCGAAACTAAATATGATTCATTCGCTTATATCGCTCCATGTATATTTATCATGTATATAAAGTGTTAAACTTAGAACAAATAGGAACAGGATGTCGATAATAAGTAATATACCAAATATGGAAAGAAAAATATTCACACATGGTAGGATTCATTTAAACACATACACATTTAACATAATTTGAAATTTACAAAAATGTGTACCAGCAATATCGTATTAGATTCATGTGAACGCTGATAGGTCAGCGATACTTTGACAACGTTCAATAGTAACACAATATGTGACATGATACGTGTAACAACTGGTCATGATATTCATCATCCCTGTAAATAAAATGTGCATACTTTGCAAAAATAAATAATAACTGCAAAAATGTCATAAAATAGCAATTGCCAAAATAAAAACTACCTCTCGTTTGAAAGTTGAACAAGTTATAATGGCCTTAATCAATCCAAAATAATTAGTACATATTACAAATTTGTATTGCAGAATGAGTAAGAGTAGATGAGGTGAGTTTACTTGACAGAATTGAACAGGTGAAGCCTTGCTTGTTATGTAAAATTGAATAGGTCGTTGATGTGTAAACATATATGTTCACATTGCTTACATTATTATTAGACTGTAGAGGTGTAAAATCATCTATTAATGATATTCGAACATTGTGTGACTCTCATGACATTGTTTTAATCCAGGAGCATTGGCTCTGTAAAAATGAACTCCCAATAATGCCAAAAATACATAAAGGGTTTTCATCATGTGGAGTTTCCGCTATGAATGACGAATTAGGCATCCGTATGGGGAGGCCATATGGTGGTGTAGCAATAATGTGGCGAAAGTCATTGGGTAATATGGTGAAAATCAAATATTTGAATGACTGTAGATTAATTGCAGTGGAACTTTGCAATGATACAACAAAACTTCATATTGTGTGTTCTTACTTGCCTACGTGTGCAAATGACGATTATGACAGCTTTCTTATGTATTTAGGAAACATTGATTGTATCATTCAAGAATTTGATTCGGCGAATGTCATTTCCTGGGAGATTTCAACGCTGGAATCGGAACATCATTTGGTCTGGAGCTTGAGCGATTCTCCAGTGAAAACAACTTATTTATTTCTGATTATAGTTTGTTGGGCAAAGACAACGACAATTTCACGTTTTATAGTGAAGCCCATGGTAGTACCACTTGGTTGGACGATTGTGTTAGCACATATTCGGTGCACAATGCTATATCAAGTATTAATATTATGCACGATGTCTTGTCTTCCGACCATTTTCCGATGAGCGTGACAGTCGAGTTGGCAGATCTAGTTCATTTTAGGAACAACGACCAAACGATCAGTGAACACGTGACTTTTCTTAATTGGAACAAAGCGACCACAAAGAACTTGAACGAATATCGTTTAAAATCAGGTCATCTACTGAGAAATATCGTCCTCCCCAAGGACGCACTAAGCTGTTGTAACCCGAACTGTATTCATGACAACCATTATGAGGAGTTGTGTAAATTATATACTAATATAGTGACATCGTTGGAGCAATCGGCCCAGCATTGTATACCAAAATCTAAAACTAGGAAGGATAAAGTAGTTCCGGGTGGAATGACAAAGTTCGTGATTGTCACCATATTGCGAGAGATTCGTTCAGATTATGGGTGTCGAATGGCAAACCGCGCACTGGTGTAATATATGAACTAATGCGTAAAACACGTGCGCAGTTTAAATTCGCATTTAGGATGTGCAGGAGGAATGATGATCAAATTAATGCAAACAAAATGGCTAGTAAACTATATTATGATGACTCACGTAAATTCTGGGATTCGGTCCGAACGGTTACTAATAGATCATGCCCACTACCTACCACTGTAGACGGATGTAATGGCGATTTGTGCATATCGAACATGTGGGAACAGCATTATTCATCCCTTCTCAACTGTGTAAATGATTGTGAAAATAACGTGATGACAGCACTACACGACATTGAATTTGACAATGACATGATAGTCACGTCACAGGAAATCGCGCAGGCGGTGAACAGGTTAGAGAAAGGTAAAGCCATGGGTATGGACAATCTTGTCTCTGAACACGTGATACATGCCAATTTAAGCCTTTATTCAATTCTTAGTTTTTGTTTTACTGCATTTCTTGTGCACGGGAAACTGCCTGGTAGTTTGACAAATGCACTTATTGTTCCTATCGTCAAAGACAAGTCCAAAGATGTATCGTCAAAAGAAAATTATAGACCAGTGGCAATTGTGTCCGTTTTATCTAAAGTTTTAGAATCGTGTTTGCTAACGCGCCTCGAGAAGTATATTCATACCAGTGACTATCAATTTGGCTTTAATAAGAGGCACCCGACAGATATGTGTATTTTTGTACTTAAGGAAATTATAGAATTTTATAAGTTTTATGGACGCATCTAAAGCGTTCGATCGGGTGAATCATTGGACATTGTTCAGTAAGTTAATTAATAGAGGTGTTCCATTGTTTATTGTGCGTTTTCTAATGGTTTGGTATAGCAGCCTGCTTTTCTGTGTACGGTGGGCTACGATGGTTACAAGTAGCTTTAATGTGACTAACGGTGTCCGCCAGGGAAGTATTCTGTCACCAAAATTATTTGCGTTGTATGTAGACGAGCTTAGTGATAAGCTTCGTTTGGCAAAAGCGGGATGCCATTTAGCAGGTGTGCCTATAAATCATTTACTTTACGCCGATGACTTGATGTTAATGTCTCCGTCGGTGAAGGCACTTCGTAAATTGGTTGAAATATGTGAGGAGTATGGTACACGCCATGATATTATATTTCATCCAATAAAAACAAAATGTATGGTTTTTCCCTGTGTCGTAAACATTGTAATAATGTCTCATATTTTTAGTGATTCACAAACCGGGACAACATTCTCTGTCATGCATTAATCAGACAGCATTTATAATATTCTGTATTTCATTAAATATATTTCGAAGGGAAATGATAGTTATAGGAATAATGTAAACAATTGTGTTTATATATGAGAATTAAATGCGACTGTAATGTTTACATTTTGAGATGGCATCGTCCGTTTCTATAGTACCACTGACCTCGATCAATTTACATGCTTGAGTACATTACATAGCTTGTGCATGGTTTTGTGAGAATGACAATTATAAATCACTGAGACAGCAGTGTTATTTAAACAACTGTTTATGACAGAGATAATTTTCAACAAATATAAATATAAATGGCTATTGTGAATAAACTGGAAAAACATATTTATTGTGAATGAAATTGACAATGAAAGTATGTTCAGATCAATCAATTATTCTAATACAATAGAATAATAATGAAGAGGCAAAGTGTATTCTAAATTACACTCAAAATGCATTATGCATGTTTCAAATAATGAATCATATTACTGAGAGCGTGTTAGTGATATAGTATATTATTACAGTGACAATCATAATGATTACACCGTCTTTAGTGCTTCACTGAATTATATAATATATGAACTTTGTATATCTGAACTGAATATCTAAACATTATACATCTAACAATGCTACTCTTGTAACAACAATGCATTACCCTCTTCAAGCCCACATTTCCTCATTCATTTATGAAACATAGCCCCTTAACGTCGTACATCATCTATAATTTTGAACTCTAACCATAATGCAGTACGCAAACTGGTCTCTTTACATGCCATGGAGCTTGTCCCAATATTTATGTTTGGTAAAATGAATGTTTTTTCTCAAATGATTTCATTTATTCATTATCAACTGCTGGTTGTTAAAAATAAAGGCTACCGCTCAGTTCAACTTACATTGTTCACTTTTTAGAAATTTACATGTGTACATCACACTACTCACATGCGGAATAATTTTTCTATTTATTGTTATTCTTCAATTTAAATGATATTGATTTTATTTGAAATTTTCCTTATTTTATTTTGTATTATTTTTATTACTTTTTCATCCTCTTATAATATTATTTAAAATAGCAAAAAATGTGGTTAATGAAATGATAAATATTATTTTTTTGTTATTATCAATATTATTGATATTTTAAAGTATCAAAAACCGTTTATCTATGTTTATTGTATGAAATTGATCGTCATTGATTTTCAAAGCATCGAGTGTTTCCATAGTACCGCTGACCTCTATGAGCTTTCATACATGGATGGAACACACCGGTGGTATATAATCTTGTATATGCTAAATTTATTTTGTTATGGACACGAACGTCTATTTGTTAATACGGGAGGCAAGTGTTGTCCCTGTTTATATGAGAGTTGTGAGATTAGAGTCAGTACAAAACTAAAAACAATCTTCTCTGATTGCATGCTTATTTTAAAAGTTTTCAGTTGAGCTCTGCCATTGTCAGAGCCAGTTTAGTGAAAATATATCATCACAATAACACAACATAAAAGGTTTCTATCTTTTTAATCAATGAAAAGAAAATTGTGCTACTATGAAGGAAAGAATTCAAAATTTTAAAGAGATTTTGATTGCCGCTTTCCTTTCGTTCTGTAACACTATCACACTGTCTCAGGTGTAGGTTATTAAACTAGACATGCATTTAACACGACTTCGTTCCTTTGCCTCGAAATAAAGATAAATATAGTATATGCTTCCACCATTAAAGCAGGCAGTACATGTTAAAAAAAATATGTCACGTAATATTAAGGATCTGTTTGCAATACAAACGTTTTTGATTTGATTTGAATGAAATCATACAGTGCTGCAAAATACTACCAGATACAGTTATTTACAGTTTAGTTATTTACATATTGAGGAAAAAATTACACGTCTGTCCAACAACGTGAAAAAAGTTCGTAGCATCTAGCATAGTACAGTGCTTGTACGACAAAAATACATAAGCGCATGCTGTTGACGTAATATTAGTTAACCCAGACTTAGCATAGTCTACTTTGGTTAGTATCTAACACACAAGAACTAGTTTAACCTTACCAGAATATGAACGAATGTACACTTCATTTATGTGAACTACCTGAATACTTGCACAGCTGGGATATACATGGTGGCTTCCGAATAATACACTGAATATAAATCAATCACAACACGATATTAACAAATTATAGATTCACGATAAAAATATATGCTCACATTTTGGTTTAGTTGAATTACCTGATTGGTATAACATTCTCGAATATTTGTTTTGAATAAACAAAATTGCACCAAGATCTTATTTGTAATTAATAAAAACAAAAGCATAATATATCTCTGTGTTTCCGATTTCCCTCGTGTCATTTAGTGTAACGAATCTTGGTAACATCTTGTGTTATCAATTGAAATTAATTATTATTTTAATTAAAACTACTCATGCATATGCTAAATCAATTATTTCAAGTTAATAAAATCATCATTGCCATGACAGTTGTATTATATTTCCAAATGTTAACAATATTCACAATTTGTTAAAGAAAAAAATTGGATAATGAACCTAATTATTAACATGGTATTATCTCTATTAATATTCACTGTTCATTATTTCGTTTTTCTTTAACAAATACTATTATACAATACCATTTATAAATGAATTACTCATGTCTATTTGCAAAACTAAATATGATTAAACTGAGCACCAATAGGAACAGAATGACGGTTAATAATAAGTTTTTAAAGTAGAATCCGATTATGGAAAGAAAATATTCACACATGCTTTGATTCTCTTAAGGTAGCGAAAAGAGTTTGATGACTTGATTGAATAAAGCATTCTCTTTCTGTTGTTTCATTCAGAACCGTAATTTACCGTATATGATCCAAAAGCCTAAGTACAGAGGGACAAGTTTGTTCAAACTGGACAGTTATTATTTGCATAAGTACCACGTGACAACAACAATGGCGAACCTTGTAAAAATGACTAAATCCGCAATTGCGATAGCACACAGTGGAATTTCCGGCTGAAATTTACGTCATGAACTGTCCATAATGAAATTAGAGCATTGCTATGTGTCCCCAGCAATCAAAGATCAATTTTTCTGATTGTTACGTAGCTTTGTTTTTGTCCCCTAATTATTTCATGCTTGACACCTTCAACAGACTATTATTTGGAGACAAAGCATCCTCTTAAAAAACCCAGACATTGTTCGCACTGTCATTACTTTTTGAACGATAAGTGCGAGTTTGAATGTCATAACACATCAAACCCGTGCCTTCTGTTATGCAACCTCAATCACAAAGTAACATCGCGTCTCAGTTGATATCAACCAATATAAGCCTTCATGTCTCGACTTTAGACTATAGACAAAATATTTCTTTCACATTATTAGCTTGATATTGTACAATACATTTTTTTGGGATGAACAAAATAGCATCATAATTCTTATTTGAAATTCATAAAACAACTTCTATTATGACTTCGACAACAACATGAAAGCTATTTAATATACTAATAACATGCAGTTTCGAATTTTTCTCAATTTTGAGTTATCAAAAACAAGATTACATTTTTGTATTACAATTACAAGAATAAAATTTCACAGTTGCTTGTTGTCTGTATGAAGTATGATAACAACTCGTGTTATCAATTGAAAGCAATTATTATTTTATTTAAATCTATCCATGTAAATGCTAAATGGAAAATAGTTCATGTTTAGAAAGTGATCAATAAGAAATTATTTATCAATGTTGAATGTTAATATGCAGAAATGTTGATAGATACGTTAATGACTAAAGAACTTGATTATTATATTATTTTGTTCGATACAATAATATTACGTTTTTTTTTATATTTAAATTACTCAGGTGTACTTTTAGAAAATAATATGAATCGTTTGTATAAATTTGTACAAAGTGATTGTATGACAAACAATACATAAACGCAGTTTATATATACATTGATGCTTTTAAAAAATATTAGTTAAACCAGACTGAACATAGTCTACATTGGTGATACATTGGTCTAACACACACAAATAATTTAAGCCTAACCATAATATGAATGTGTGTACGTTTTATCTATTAGAACCACGAGAATCTAGGTAAATTTTCGCTTGTTAATATAAATTGTAATTGAATAAGTCTTTAATATGTAAAAATATATGTTTACATTGTTTATTTAAAGACTGGGGATTACTACATTATGCTTGTATATTTATTTTACAGATTACATAATAGCAACAAAATATTTAAATGAATACATTTGAAAACACGAGGAAATATATTGGCTCCTCAAAAAAACGCCGATAGAATACTAAAATATCCATTATGTCACAAATGCCAATCTTTTACAGTTCAAATCTTTCCTTGTTTCTTGACTAAAAGCGTAATCATCTTTATATTATCATCGCACCATGTACATTACAATATGTATTTCTTGAACCCAGAGAGCATCAGGATTGTAAAGCACTGACACAAAATGCAGTTCTACACAAGGCCATTATTTTTACAACATTGATTTTCCATTCCCACGTTCCAAATGAATTTAAGCTATATCTCTGTACACAAACCTAGCCATAATAACATTCTAGTTCAAGCAAATAGCAGATTTCACATGTAAATTTTAAAAACGAGAAAAATAATTCAGTATACACCTTAATAACACATACAATAATATATGTCTAAATAATATTTTTCTGTGATTGCATTATTATTATAAGTGTGTGTTCCAAGCTATCAAGCTATATGTAGCACGTGACAGTATGACACGTAACCTCACAATGCAAACTATTTTTCAATTGAAATACTTTCCAATAAAGCTGGAAAATACAACCATATTCAGTTACAGTCCAGATTTAAATCATATTGTTCATATACATCATTATTCAGGTTCTTAACATGAATTATCGATGCCCTTAACAAATGAAAACTAAAACGTGTTCAGGTATGGTGTAATGTAAATATGGTATTCAAAATAATAAACTGAAAATATCGTGTGTGGGAAAAGGTAAATATGCTGATCACATTCGGGAGTATATGCCGTGTTAAACTAGTAATATGAAGTGTTTACATAGGAATCAACACATACCATACCATTGTGGTTATTTACATATTGTCGGAACACTGAAACAATTTAAAGTCTGACCAATAGCGTGCAGAACAGATACGTAGCGCTTGGAATTTGTTCTTCAAGTAGTTGTGGATGAAGACACACATTGTCCACGTTACATTTAAACCTTACCAGACATAACATATCAGATGATTCGTGAACTGTACTCTAAATGATATTCATTGATTCATTGTTACTTCTAAAAAATACACTGAACATACATCAATTATAACGCAAATATACAATGGATTATATGCAAATCTCTATATTTTCTATTCATTGAGGCTAGAGTATAACATATATGTTCACCTTTTTGTTCAGTTTAATTACTTTTTGACATGATATTCTTGAATAAAAGTATTGAAGCCCACATAAATAATGGCAATAACAGCATGAACGCTGTGCAGTATATTATATCATGATGTTTCAGATTTCTCTCGTGTTGTTTATTGTAAAGCAATATAGTAACATCTTGAGTTATCAATTTAAAACAATTATTATTTTAATTAAATTTACACATATATGATGCTAAATAAATGATTTCAAGTTTAGAATATCATCATTGTCATAACAATTTTATTAGATTTCAAAATGTTAGCAATATACAATTCTATAAAACACTATTGGGATTATAATATCTGTTTTAATTAAATTACTCATGCCAACTTACAAAATTAAATGTCATTCTTTCGTATATTTAACACCTACGATATATAAATTGCTAAACTGAGCACAAATAGGAACAAAATGACGGTTATGTCATGCATTTGTAATAATGTTTCGTTACCTGCAATGTGTACCAGCAATAGCGTATTAGATTTATGTGAAAGCTGATAGAGTTCAGCGATACCAGGTAACACTCGGTAGTAACAAAATATGTGACATGATACGCTAACACATAACCATGATATAGATCATTGCTGTAAATACAATTTGAATACATTGTAAAGAGAATATAACTACAAAATATCATTAAATTGAATAGCCAAGACCAGTATAGACTTGCATGCAGTCTGAAAAAATCTTGAAAAATAAATATAAATTGCGTAAACGAGCGTTGAACGCGAAAGTCGTGCTACCGCGAAATCACAACAGACTTGTCATCATTGTAAGCGCCCTCACAATACCGGCCAGATTTGTTAGATCGGCAATGTATATTACTAAGCAACAATACTTACTGTTTCTTCATGAGTTGTACTGCAGAATGAATACTGCATGAGACAAAGTACTCCATAGCCACTGTTGTTCAGTGCAACTCTTGACTTCACTCGTAATCATCCATATATCACCGCCTGACCATGTAAATTGTAATATTTATTTCTTGAATTCAGAGAGCAACATCGTATACATATTGCGCCAGGATGGTAACGCACTGACACCAGAATCAAGTCTACAGCAGGCCACAACTGTTACACTATTGTGTATACATTCCCACGTTCAAAAAGGCTATAAGCTATAATTAAGTACACATAGTATCAATTCAGTTTCACTTCAATGTTCATTTGTTTTGAAGTGTCAATTTTTACAATTATTACATCTACAGTTTCATGAAAGGTTTAAATTACATAAACACACTCATTCAGTTGCGAATAAGTTGATGGCCCTTCTTCTTGCGATTGATAATATTTTTTACAAGTACTATATATGTCATTTTTTTTTAAATGTTATAGACGAACTTACGTTATTAATGTTTATATTTAGAATTAAATACTTCCTCGAATATGTGATTTTTTTTATTGTATCTTATGTTTGCCGCACTGTAGTGCAAAATTCATAAAACGCCGTATTTGATATATATTTTGTTTTCCAAAATGATAATTTTAATGCTTGTTACCATGTTATCTGTGTAAATGCGTTTTAAAATGTGTCTCTGTTACACACACTATTCAGTTTGTGTTTTGCGTGAACGGACTTTTCAAAGTGTTCCGATGTTAAACACTTTTTCTATATGTTTATCAGAATGTGTGTCTAGTGAACAAACTTTTCAGACTGTTATGATAGTAAAATATGTCCTCGGTTAAGACACTTTTCTACCTGTCGTGATCATAAACACTTTACAATATGTGTGTCTACTTAAGGCACTTTCAAAAGTGTTCTGACATTAAGTATTTTTTTGTTCCGGGTGAAAACACTTTTCAAAATGTGTGTCTAATAAAATCACTTTTTAAAGTGTTGTGATAATAAGCATTTTGAATACATGTTTCTGATGAAAACACTTTTCAATACGTGTTTCTAATGTAAACATTTTATATATTGTGTAAAAACATGCATGTGTTTTCAGAATATACATATCTCGCAATTACGCTGATAATAAACACTTTACTTTACGTGGAGACAAGCTTATAAACACTTTAAATGTTTTATTTTAAGAGATTAATGTTGTAAATACCTCATTTGCGATTTTAAGAACACATATATTGTGTTTAATTATAAAACACTTAAAGTGATTTTAAAGTGGGTACAAAAATGTGTCATATTTTGAAACACCTAGCTTTACAGTGTATAACTAAGCGACTTAATCATATATAAAAACATTTTAAATTTCACCAAGAAGTAGATTGTTGTACACGGTTGAGTCCCTCCCTGTTATAAAACTATATTCAAAACTTAATAAATCATTAATATCTAAATATGTTCACAGTTTTTAATTTAAGGTCCATTTATAGCTAACAATTTTGGAAGAATTGTAACATTTTAGATATATAGATTATTGACATTCAGCAAATTCAATGTATTTACTTTTATAGTAGCGAGACTATTATTTTTGTTGAAAATTACGATTTTCACATTTATTTATTAATTGATAAAATGCGCTAAAAACTTTCATATAAAGTAAACATGACATAGAATGTCATGTAAGTTGGTTAAAATGTGGATTTTCTGAACGGAAGCAAGGTAGGCTCTTTAGTGTTTGCCAAAATCAACAAGGCAGGTTTAATCTGTGTACATACAAGTTTCAAAAATTTACTCAAGACAATGCAATGTTTAATCACCACCACTCATTTTTTTTTATATTTGAATCCCTTTTGTTCGAGTGAGCGCAAACAATTATTAGGAAATGGGGTTCAGTCAAAAACACTAATGAGAAAATATGACCTTCAAGATTCATGATATTCACAATATTTCTCGCCGTCTACTACGGCAGGAAAGGTCCAACATACTAGAAGTTCTTATCTCACACACACATCCGGCTGTAAGTTTTGCAAAATCCTGAGAAGTATGAATGTTGTTGTTCTCACTCTGAAATCAGACTAGTCTCTATAGTCATAGTCGTGTTAGTACGTCCATGCACAGTCCCTCTTTCACGGGACTCTGGTCTATGCTATTGTAGTCTGAGCCCTGAACAATCGATACAATTTTCCAAAACTAATCAAAGCTTTGGGAGCGTCTATAGTACACCTGATTGCGCTGTGAGTGCTCGAGTCTTGGGTTTACGTTGTCGACTGCTTGATTGTTTCGTGGCCTTAACTGAATTAACCGCTGCCCGTCTTCTTTTGGGAATCTTGCAATCTTTCGCCATGTCATGTAATCCATAAAGTTAGGATGTGTTATCAGTAGCTATCTGACACATAATGAGTGTTCACAAACACTTGAGTAGTTGGTCTCCGACCATGTTTGTTTGACAGATGCTCTGAGAAAATGCTCAAACCTTTTTAGTGTTAAATTCCGTGAATACTAATTACTCAAATTTAAGCATTTTAACTTGTTTCTCATGTACTATTAAACAGGTTTCAGTGGAACTAGGTACATATATGCTCTGGAAAAATAAAGAGAGCTGAAATGTTTTTAATATATGACTATTAATAACCAAATCTGTATACAAATTGTAAGCATTTACATATTTTTCTAATGAAATATTAAAAAGATTCTAATGAAACTTTTTTACATATTACAAATACCAAATTTGTTTTTGTCAGAAAATATATGCATGCTGATTTCACAAATTGCATATTAATTAGACAAGATTTAACTTTTCCACCAATACTTGCACATGTAGATGATTAGAAATAAATTACATGTTTGAGCTTACGAATTACCTAATTTGCAAAAAAATAACCTATATATAGGTGCTCCATGGATTTCCACTGATCCAGTACCTCTGATCAAATTTTGATGACACAGGGTACATATGTGCTTTCCAGTAATCAACAGTTCTGATGGGGAATTTTTATTTTCTTCTTGTTTTTTTTTAAACTCGATAAAACGATGAATTTAGACCATGGCTCATCATCATGTTTTTCAAAAGATCGAAATTTCCATGAGACGCTGTTCAAATGTTGTGTTTAAAATGATAACACAAATAACTACGGCTACCTTTTCTTGGATATTTGCATAATGTGTATCTTTGGGATGGATTACATTATGTTGTTTATTATTCTATATCACAGGTGATATTTTCCCATTCGCAAGCAATGCGTATTCTTCTAACCTCCATTGCCATCATTATAATCACTCAAGACTTCGTGGGTGAGACACGGTCGTAACCTTATTTTAATTAGTTTTTATTTCGTGTCATTATGTTATTCATTATTCGAGTTTAATAACACCATTTTACTAACGCAACGGTGTAGAAATTACAAATAATGTACGACCAACCGCTCGAAAGGCTGGAAATGATGTTGTGGTATAATGCATTAACTTACCTTTACGCCACCATAACTGCAAAAAAGGGATAACGTGTAATTTAGTTTCAAACGATAGCACTAATCTGTATATCAAATTTTAGCTAGGATTCAGCGTAGGCAAAATCAATACGAAGTAGTTGATTTGACATGGACGTAAATATTTTTTAATTGCATTCTGTGAACTATATTTAGGTTTTCTCTTGTGCAGCTATCCAAAGAAAAACGTAACTGAGCGATACTTATCCATCAACTTGTAATGATATAGATTTATAAGATGTCTTATCAGTGACACATGAGGGATTAGCTTGTTTGCAAACAGGCAGCGTGTACAGTGGGTCAGTAATGTTTGTTAGTGGGTTACTCCTCGTTGTGCATATCTCTAGAAGCCAGCCTTCCGAACGCTCTAGCAGTACGGGACTCAAAATGACAGTTGTTTTCTTCAATTTTCACGCTCACAATTAAATAGTTCTGTGATATCAGTGATTAATTACCTTGGCATTATTAATGTACGTTTATAATAATACAGCAAGACTACATTGTATTCATTATTAATAATTGTGCCAAGTCAGAAATAACTAGGGGACAACAAACAAAACAACCTGCAAGAAAAGGGCTTTTCATTATCGGAGACTTTTCGATGGACTCGATTACGGCAATGCCTTAGGTAAATTTCATCCAGAAATGCGGCAGTGTGATATCGCAATCGCGGATTCAGTCAATTTAACAAGGTTCGCTATTTTTGTGGTAAAGTGGTAATTATGTAAACAATGACTGTCTAGTTTTTGCAAATTTGTCCTTTTAAATTCAAGCTTTTGAAATATTTGCTAAATTACGGTTCTGAAAAAACTGCTATATTTAAAAACATCATCAAATCCATCTCACCAATTTAATTGTTATTACTTTATGTTTGTTTCTTACTAAGGATAAATTTAGTGTACTAAGTACTGTTGCTGGTAATAATTATAATGATTATAATTGATAAACCATAACTGTTTGAAATCACCCTAGTCATTTGCTGCACTGGAAGCATGTGTGCTTACTGTGAAAATAATTTTGCATTGAATAAATGCAATGCTTTTTATGTGTAATGAATATGTGCTTCAAATATGGTAAACACATTATTCTTAATTGTACTTCATACCCCCAAAAACATTCAGAACACGGAAGTGTTTTCTAAGTTTCATT
This sequence comes from Saccoglossus kowalevskii, assembly GCF_978046115.1. Lineage (NCBI taxonomy): Eukaryota > Metazoa > Hemichordata > Enteropneusta > Harrimaniidae > Saccoglossus > Saccoglossus kowalevskii. The sequence goes on along the minus strand of NC_140644.1, from coordinate 37,476,991 downwards.
AATATAAGGTATAACTTGATATTCACTTCCTGGTATATAAAATATGTCTAATTTCTTTAAAAAAATCCTTTCCATTAGTAAATGGCGCCCTCACTCATCAATATATAAAATAAGTGGTTGTTCAAAAAATTGGTGAGTCGGGTGTAACTATTTGCTAAGCATGTTGTACATACATTCAAATGAGTACAGGAACAATTAATGCTGTAGGGTGTATTGGGAGGGGTGGAGGAATTCATGTTTGAAATGTATGAATGTAATATGCTGTGCGTTTATTTCAGGATGCAGCCTAATATTTGATGATTTCGTTGTTGTTCAATTATGGATAACATTTTTGTGGTGGGTGGAAGATATCTTGATTTGGTGTTATGTCATTGTTTAGATAATCTGTAGCTTTAGTGGTATGGTCCTAATCACAATTTATTATGAAATCATGGCATTACAATATTTTATGTTTATTTATTACTGTTGTAGATCATGGGAACTAACCATCGAATATGTTGTCGGGGAATAAATGATATACTGAACAAGATTCATTAATTATGCTGAAAATATTTCAATTTGAATTGGCAAATCGTTGTACTGTTATGCTTCTAAAATAAATAAAACATCTTGAAAAATATGGATTGTAAAAGCAGAAGATGAAATATTGTATGAAATTAATTTCTATATGGTAAAAGTCAAGTATTATTGACACTCACGATTTTAGTTGGGGTGGGTTATTTAATGTAATAGCGAGAGCTTTTTATATGGTGCATTGTAATGTATTTTTCGGTACTTTGTTCATTTTCAATTTTCAGAAGCAGAGTATATGCCATGTCCTCCCTCGCTTCCTATTCTTTGATTTTCTACTATTGTTACTGGTCTATCCCGTACTTGATGACACTAGGCACGTTGGTGATTTCATGACTTTATTACATCTGTAATTTTGTATGTGTAAGACTTGGCAAGCCCAATCATATATGATGTGAGGTCTGCAGTTTTTTTCTTTTTATTTCATTTTGTACAATTGGTGGAAAAAATAAAACACTGGGAGTACAAGGCTAGATCACCAACATTTCACATATGTCTCTTCTTATGCTTGGGTGTTAAATTACATGGTTCATTTACTAACTATTATTTTTTTCAAATATTAAAACTTCTTTTATATTGGGAAGGTTCTTTTGCATTAATAGAACAGGTACATACCTATATAAGCCACCGTGCAGCTGCAACGTCCGTAACAAAACTAGCGAAATATACAAATACTATCATGATCTTCTGCAAAATACTACCAGATACAATTACAGTTGCAATCATGTTGATGCAATCAAGTTGTGCATATTGATTCTAAAATGACACCATAAATGACCCTTACCAAATAAAGGAAATCTATATAGGCATGACATGACAGGCGTAGTGGACATTTCTACAAATGGTCAAAAAAGCAACTGCATTGAATCACATTCAGTAGTACCATATGTACTTCCTGATAGATAGGTGAGTTAAGGGAAAGTGAATTACATTACAAACCAGTTTGGTTATCTACATCTTGACGAAAACAATACACATCTGTTCAACAATTATAAATAGACATGTAGCATCTAGCATATTACAATTATTGTACGAAAACAAATTATAGATGCAGTTAATATATAGACATGGATGCTGTTGAAATAATATTAGTTAAACTAGACATAGTTTACAATAGTTATAGTATACAAGACCAATACACGATATATCATTAAACAATAGCAGAATATGATTGAATGTACTCTGTATCTTTGTGAACAACTTGAATACTTGCACAGCTGGGATATTCATAGTGGCTTCAGAATAATACACTGAACATAAATTAATCACAGAAATATATGATGAATTATATTCAAGCGCAAATACGTCATATTTGGGAGAACATGCCTTGTTTACCTAGGGATTTGAATGTGGCTCAGACAAAATGATATATAATCAACGTTATTTGCATAAAACATATATGTAGTGACTGTACACATAGAACTCGTCTATTATAATATATAATTCGAATGCATAATGTAGGTTTTGCATTACAACTAACTTACTACTGTTTCTAGAACACTTACCGGAATAGGATTGCATGATCTTCATATCTATATTAAGCTGTGAATTCGTTTAAATGCAACTTTAAATGGTCGCTTCTGAAGGATACAATGAACGTAAATAAATTGCAACACAGATATATAATGGATTATATGCAAATCCCTGTATTTTCTGTCCAATAGGGATACAGTGTGCAGTATGGTATTGTACTGTAATAGCATATTATTTTACCGATGGAAATACATATTTATATGCTAAGTGGATTATTTCAATTTTTGAAATGCATTAAGGTAATCGTAACCATGACAATTTAATAACACTTCTACACAATACAAGTTTGTGAAATTTGACAAAGTTGACAAAATATTTTTTTTTTCGTTATTTTGCCTGGTACATTTTATATTTTTGAAATGATTTTTTTGAATTATTATTCCCTGCATTTGTTTTCGTTTTCGTTATTCGTTATAAATTTGGAATGTGCAATTAAAAAACCGTTATTTCGAATTGGTGAATATTGATACCTGTCTAGAACAGTACGAACAATATAATAATGGTTTATAGTTAATGTCAAATGTGAGAAGAATATCCACACAACCTGTATTGCTAATTTAATCTTTATACCAGATTACAGTTTACACAAACAAATATTTGGCCCTACCATAAACTTTACTATGTAAAAATAATGATTTTATAAAAATAATATAGACTTCCCATAGCCAGGATAGAGTAGACACGATCAGCCATTTTCTGGATGTTAGAGGTGCAGCTTTATTATTAGGCCTCCATATTTAGTGACTCTTCGGCATTTGTATTAAAGTATAAATAATCCAGTAATATGATTTATTATGTAAGTAAGCTGCTCGAGGTCAATGGTACAATGGAAACCATCGTTGGCCAAAAAATGAGGGTATATTATTGTGATTATATTCTAGTAACGGATAACATAATAAATTACAATTCACCTTCATCTTTAATAAAAATGTAATTAAATCTTTCATGTGAAGAAAATTTGATTTGTTTGTACATTTGATACGAACATAAAACATGATCGTTGAATCAAGTGGTTCTATGAAAAAGAAATGCTGATTAAGCATTTTAGATGATTTTTTTTCTGAATATATAAGATGGCAACATCGGTAACGCCTATTCCACCGATCCACTTTAGCACCAATATCATATATTTCAATCATATAATAATTTAAATATTTTGAATAGAAATGTGACTACTCACCCTTACATTTTACAATATATGGTAATCTAAATTTGATACGAAAAGTCCGAGATTTCAGGTGAACGACATTATGCCTTTCTCTGCAAAATAATAGAATTAAAATATAATAGACATGCCATTTTTTTTGAGAGAGCAAGATCCGTGATACACCTAGAATTATGAGTAACTTTTTAATCGTATTCCTGGATGGCCACTATATCACAATAATATGCGTTAGATTTTCACTTTGTCCCTATCATTGTAGCTAAAACGAAACATATATAAAGAGTAAATGTATGTAGTTCACTACATTGTTTTTCTTTTTAACACAGTTGTTATCATTTTTTTAAAAATTATAACCAGTTTGGATCCCTGCCGAGTTTGTACAATGTACATAACAAATCATCTAGGAAATTCATGTGTGTGTCTACTGACTTGATTAAATTATTACCAACAATTATTGGTGACTTTCAAGAAACGAAGCTATTCAGCATGAACATTGAGTTCTGTTACATGCAACTGACCCCAGAAGACGCCGTTCATTCTAAATAATACGGTATTCGTGTTGCAACACGTAACCATATAATACAAAAGTACGCGATATGGTATATCTGGCAGTGGTCTTGAAAAAGTCTTCAATGTTGCATGAATTTCCAAACGCTCAATGAGATCACAAGCTTTGATGATGAGCCTCACTATAACCAAGAAAAGATTCAATTATAGACTGAATCAGTTCATGATACAGCTTTAATGAGTAAACCAATAAAATGCTATGTTTGCTTCACCATTTAACCATGTGTTGGGGAAAGGACAATTGTCACACATATGGTAGAAAATTATACACTATTATATATGGTGTCTTCGAATAATATTTGACCATACCCCTACTTATAATATTTAACTCTGATACTAAATTTTGCCGAGCGCATACAATTACCACTAGTGCTATAACCCATATCTGACTAGAGCAACCGAAATATTATTACGTTGCACATGCTCTTAATTACCCCTAACGTTGTACCTTAACAAATACTGATGTATTCAAAGTTGTATTTTGATGAATAATCCATGTCTCGTAAACAGAAAAATATCGTTTCGCGTTTGTAATGATTCATAAACCGGGACAACATTCTATATTATGATTAATCAGACCGTATTTATAATATTCTGCATTTCATTGAATATATGTTGAAGGGAGATGATAGTTATAAGAATAATGTAGACAAATGTGTTTATATAAGAGAATTAATTGCGACTGTAATTTTACCTTTTTTAGTTGGCATCGTCCGTTTCTATAGTACCACTGACCTCGATCAATTTACATGCTTGAGAACATTACATAGCTTGTGCGTGGATTTGTGTGAATGAAAATTGTAAGTCATTTAGACAGCAGTGTAATTTAAACAGCTGTTTACGACAGGGATAATTTTCAACAAATTTGAAAACACTGAAAATAACATATTTATTGTGAATAAAATGGACAATGACAGTATACTGCAGATCTATCAATTATTCTAATACAATACAATAACTAATAAATAGGATATGTGTATTCTAAATTACACTGCATGTTTCAAAAAAATGAATTATAATAGCGTGTTAAGTGATATAGTATATTAATACATTGAAACTCACAATGTTTACACCATCTATTGGTGCTATACAACAACCATAGCATCACCACACACTTGCCGCTAAAGTGTCTTCTGACCTACTTACTATACACTGGATTATATCATTTCTGAACTTATTATATCTGAACAGAGAATCTAAAGATTGCAATGTTACTCCAAGAACAGCAATGTATATCGGTATCGGTCTGCACTATGGCTACCATTAAATTTTTAAAATTAGGGCTACTGCTCAGTTCAACTTACAATGTTTATTTTTTTTTTGGAAACTTACATGTCTATATCACAATACTAACTTTCAGAATATTTTTTCTACTAGTTGTTATTCTTCAATTTAAATGATATTGAAACACTAGATTTCGAGATTATTTTTGTGAATTTCCTTATATTGTTTTGTATTATTATTCTACTTTTTCATCTTGTTACTGGGAAAGGATTGACCAGCTTTGTTATTAGTCCAAGAAAATTGTTCAGCTTGGAATGTGTCTGAATCCCTCATTAGTATGCAATAATGTAGGAATGTACCAAGAAAATTGTTTTTCTGGAGTAAATTGTCATGTGTTTTACTTAAAAGTACATGGAGATTTTATGGAAATGTGTGGATGTTAACAGAATGATGTTGTGTGGTCAAAGTTGCGCAATAAATGATGGACTATTTTTGGCGTAGCTATAAAATGTGTCACCGAAGTACTCACACGTGTGCATGATTCCAATAGTTTGTGCTGTGAAGAAACTCCATCAGAAAATAAGTATTGTGTAATTTGTAGTGAGAATGTATTCAAATAGATTTATGTTTATGAATCTTGTTTCTCTTCAAAGTGTATTTATAAAATAAAAATTGTTTATAAAAATGTTTTTTATACTTTTTCGATGGATTGAATTTACAAATTTACAAATGATGAGTTATTTTGTTATACCATCAATCGAATTATGTATTACGAATTTCTAATAGTTTAGGCTTTGTGTTCTTGCGAATGGGAAGACATTAAACTGTTGTACAGTGGACATTGATAAAAGCGAACGTATTTCGAAAGTTGTGAAATCATGGTACTGTTTTGGCATTATACGACTTGCAGTTCCCTTTTGATGGATTTTATGTGACTGGCCGTGTTATCGAACTGTAGTATTATGTTTATAATATGACTTAAAATACAAAAAAAAATGGTTAAAGGAATGTTCAATATTAATTTTTATTAATTAACAATGTGATGAAAATTTTAAAACAGTACTGCTGACCTCTATGAGCTTTCACACATGGATAGGACACACCACTAGTACATATTTTTGTATATGCTAAATTGATTTCGGTATGAACACGAACTTTTATTTGTAAATACGGGAGGCATGTGTTGTCATTCTGTATATGAGAACTATGAGATAAGAGTCAGTACAAAACAAATAACAATCTTCTCTGGTTGCATGATTATTTTAAAATTTTTCAGTTGAGCTCTGCAATCGTCAGGTGCTAAGTCTGTTTAGCGAAAATATATCATTACAATAACACAATATATAAGGTTTCTATCTTTTTAATCAATGAAGAGAAAAGGTAACTAATCACATGGGGTATATACACTAAATAAAAGAAATCAGAATAGTAAAAAGATGTGGATTGCTGCTTTCCTTTTTTTCTGTCGTATTGCTGCAATGTCTCATTGGTCATGGTCAGTTATTTAACTAGACATGCATTTAACACAACTCCGTTCCTTTGACTCGAAATAAAGAAAAATATAGTATATACTTCCAACATTAAAGCTGGCAGTACATGTTTACAAATGTATGTCACACAATATTAAAGGTCTGTTCGCAGTACAAACTCTTTTCAGATTTTAATAGCACCATTCAGTGCTGCAAAATACTGTTAGATACAGTTACATTTGCAGTAAATTGATTCTAAAATAACATCATAAACGACTATTACCAAGCAAAACAAAACTATCCAAGCAAGGCGTAGTGGGGATTTCTACAAATAGTCTACGGAGCGAATACTAGGAATCACATTTAAGAGTACCATCTGTATTTCCCTATGGATAGGTGCGGTTCAGAGAAAATGGGTTACAGCATATACCAGTTAGGTTAATTACATATTAAGGTAAAAATTACACGTCTGTCCAACAACGTGAAAAAAGGTATGGAGCATCTAGCATAGCACAGTGCTTGAACGACAAAAATACATAAACACATGCTGTTGACGTAATATTAGTTAAACCAGACTTAACATAGTCTACATTGGTAGTATCTAACACACAAGTACTATTTTAACCTTACCAGAATATGTAAACCACCTGAATTTTGCACAGCTGGGTTACTCATGGTGGCTACCGAATATAAATCAATCACAACACGATATATGCCAAATTATAAATTCACGATATAAATATATGGTCACATTTTGGTTCAGGTAAATTATCTGATTGGTATGATATTCTGGGATATTTTTTTTTTGAATAAACAATATTGCATCAAGATCTTAATTGAAATTCATGAAAACAAAAGCGTATTATAGCATGGTGTTTCTGATTTCCCTACTGTCTTTCAGTGTAACAAAATATGGTAACAGCTTGTGTTATCAATTGAAAGTAATTATTATGTTAATTAAAACTACTCATGCATATGCTAAATGAATTATTTCAAGTTAATAAAATCATCATTGCCACGAAAATTTTATTAGATTTCGAAATGTTAACAATATGCACAACTTGTGAAAGATATATTGTGAAAGTGTATTCCAAATATGGAAAGAGAAATAAATCGTCACACATGGTATGATTCATTTAAACACATACACATTTAACATAATTTTGTCGTTGATGTGTAAACATATATGTTCACGTTGTTCACATTATTATTAGACTGCTGATACCTATATTATGCTTGTATAATTATTTTTTATAGATTACTAAATATCAAAATACTTTATAACCAAATCAAATTGAAAACACGATGCAGATGCCGATGTCATACTAGAATATCAATCATGTCACAAAAGCCACTATTTTTCAGTTCAATTTTTCCTTGACTGCACGAATCATCTATATATCATCATCGCACCATGTAAATTCCAATATGTATTACTTGAAACCAGAGAGCAACATATTCGGGCAGAATGGTAAAGCTATGACATAAGATGCACTTCTACTCCAGGCCATTGTTTTTACACTACTATGTGTACATTCCAACGTTTCAAATGAATTTAAGCTACATCTATGTTCACATATTATCTCAAAGCTAGCCATAATAGCCTTCTAGATCAAGCAAATAGCAGATCATCACATGTATTTTTTTTTAAAACGAGAAACTTCATTCAGTATCATGAACTTAAAAACGGCAAATATAGTATACATCCCCACTATAAGATAAAAATTATCACATCTCACTGCTGTTACACATGCTGTGATTGGTTGAGACTCGGTCACATGACATTGAATAAAAATGGATATTACATGATATATTGCCCGCCAAGTGGATATTACGTAGGTATATCACATGCATGACGTCACTGAAACTACTGTGCATAACAAATTGTCGTTCGCTGCAATGGTGCTGCTCCGGCTGATGTTGGTTTTGGGGTTGCTTTCAGGGTTTTGAAGGAATTTTAGCCATCCGAAATAGACAGTGAACGTGCCAGAATGAATATTAGGTAAGATACTCGGTGTTGATGTTTAGGGTAGTTTTTATATGGAGCAAAACTGTACGGCAAAGCCGCCACTGAAACGTCGCATTCGGGGTCGCTGCAGCGCGTTCTACGCTGAAAGCATTTCTATGCGTTCCACGCCGATGCTACCCGAAAACGCTCTAAAGCTGTGTGGCTTGTGAATAGGTGTGGTACGTTTGAGAGAAGGTAATGTCAGTCATTTCCACGGCACTGTGACATTTTTATTTGTAGAGTGATCAAATAACTTGCGTTTGAGGATATCTCAATTCATTTCAAAAATGTAATGCTCGATAATTTGAGTGATTCACACTGCTGAAACACGGTTCAACTAAAAAGAGTATCCATGGCTGAAAATAACATTTACTGAGTGTATTTCGTTGTTTTTTTCAGCAAACAATGTATGTATGTTATTGAATGATGTGAAACTTGCTATAATAGATAAAATAAAATATTACATACTTCAAATATAAGTGTTGTTATTTTGTGGGAGAGCGTGTGTGAGTGATGTATGGTAGCTGTGATTTTCATGGTGGATGTCTGTTCGATGTGATAAAATAAATAACACATGGTTATTTGGGCAATATCACGATTTGTTGTCTGCCTTCGGGCTGTTGGTCATGACCATGACTACCATCCCTTGGGCAGGCAACAAATCGTGCTATTACCCTTACAAGCATGTGTTATTATTTTAATAATACATGTGCAAATAATATTTTACTGAGATTACATTATTATCATAAATGTGTTTTCCAAGCTAACAAGCTATATGTAAAACACAACCATATACATGTACAGTCCAGAATTAATCCAATATGACAAATCTTAGATCATATAATTACCAAATGAACACGTGACTAATTAGTGATTTCATGGCGTTTGGGATATCCTTATTTATGGAAGAATGTATCTTAGAATCTCTTACTCTTAAACATTTTATTCAACAAAACATATTTCGTGCCACAGTATAACATATTCGTTGTGCAACAAATTCCCAAACAATTTTAGAATGTACAATTCTATTTTTGTATATCAGTTGTAGGTAATTCTAATGTTTTTCCAAAGGAAAATAAATAACACTCACAACTATTGAGGAGTTTCCAACTTCCGCTTAATTTTTCAATATTCATATCAACACTCAGCGCCTAGTTTATGATTTATGCACATAAATATCTAGAACTTTAAACTTCTAATGCAAGTAATTGGGTCACAATCGGAACATGTGTGTCAAGTTTTGTGTGACAATGCCGATTTTTTTTGGTTGTGATATTGTGAACATACATACACAAATTAGCCATAATGTTGTATCACCCAATAAACGTAGTGTGTGTGTGTACGTTGAGCCCCCGCACACATTATGCACACACTAAGCATACATTGTATTCAGGTGGATTCATATATTTTATGATTTTCGCTGCAAACTGGTGCAACTGAATACTGTTATGCTTCGAACATGTTCGCCTTCTACAATTTCTCTCTGTAGGCAATGTGCAAAATAGGTTGAATTCGGACCACTCTACCGTTTGTTTCTATAGTATATTCTTTTGTACTTTTTAGGCAAGAGGAAATGTGCAATATAAGAAAACAAACTTAGTATTACACCATACGCGTGCCTTTTGTTTTGCTACACTGGTTCAGTACTGCACACGGTCAGATCTTGTAACACAGCCAAAATCTATCTGACATATCATTATATATTATTGTTTAAAAGTACAATGCATTTTTTTTCAGAGATAAGGGTTGCGTCGAGACAAGTAGAAGTTTGCCACATGATATTAGCATGTTGTTATTGGTTCATTAACAGCCTGACACACGGAAATAACTTCTGGCACAGCCATAATTTTATTTATTATATATGGTCCGTTATTAATGCCAAAATATACCTATATTTATTCACACCCAGTATTTTGAGCCAAATTGGCACATGATTATAACTAGATACCAATTATTTGCATTTTGCCTCGTGCTGTGCTATGGTTAAATAATTTGCACCAGCTTGGCACATGTTAGTGGTGCTTTGTACAGGAAGTTAAATTTGCAATCTGAAGAAGAATGTGCAACCCAAATGTGAATTAGCAATCGGAATTAGAATCTGAATCACGTTCATCCAAAAAAAAAATAGTCAGAATTTGGGGGAGAGGGGCACTTTTCCAGAATATACAGATTGGTTTGTAATAAATCAAATTGTACTGATAAGGGCATTTTGCCAAAAGATTTAATGACAATCTAAACCAAAGCTAACACATCTGGCTAGATTACAATAAACCACAAAATGTGTGGTATTTCTTCATAAGGATGAATAAAATTAAATAAAAATGATGTTTTATTGATCTATCGTGTATCTCAAATGTTTGTTAATTCATTATAAATATCGAATTCTGTCAAGGCAATTATGGACGAGTTCAGAGTATTGCCTGCTGTCGTTAATACTTTCTCGTTCATATGGATAGTTTTCGGGAATTCACATCTTTTATCGACTATACGAGTCATTTATATGTATCACCATTTCATCTTGCAACTTTTGTTATGAAACATGGAAAGCAGCTTAATAACTTGTCTTCCATTACACAGTCATTTAACAGAATCAATTATTATTTAGTAGTATGAAATATTGGGTTTTGCTTAAACAATGTGTATTTGTCATTTACAAAACAATGTGTACCAGCAATAGTGTATATTTATATGAGAAAGCTGATAGAGGTCAGAGTTACTATGGACAAGTTCGATAGTTACACAATATTTTCGTTACAAATGGTCATGATTTAAATCATTTCTGTAAATACAATTTGAATACATTGTAGAAATAACTAATAATAACAAAAGTATTATAAAATCGCATTAGTCAGAATCAGATTAACAAAACGTGCTTCAGATAACCCGTACGTATGCAAATTGGTTGAGTTATGACATATCTACACTGTAAATATTAGAAGCACTTCCATGTTTTTGCATTGAAACGCCGCTTAATTTAAAGTTCACTATTCCATTTTTTTTAGAAAAGTCATTTGGGAGTCATTAAAACACTTTTTAATGGAAATTAAGCACATTGTAAACACACAAAAGTACACTCAAAATAAAACACTGTGTCATTGAAGTATTTATTGATAGGATATGTGTTGACAAGTACGTCCAAATTTATGCAAGCAGTATTAAAAAAACTGAGTGGAAAGTTTGGAGACTCGTAAGTAAACATTGTGGTATATATGCCAACTAGACAATCACCGAAAGTGAAGTAATTCAATGCATACTTAGATGAGTCATGAAAACAATTTTATGTTAAGCATCAGGTGGTTGAAGACTTAATTGTATGTACACTTATATGATTTTAATAACATAAGTACAACTATAAATCGAGACTCGTGGTAAATTAAGTCATGGTCTAACGGATTTTGATACTCTTCATTAATATTTATGAACGGTAGTGTAGTTCCAATCACATAAGTGCACTATCACATGTGATTCAAAAATTTTCAACGAAATCTGTTTGAAACACTTCAGAAAGGAAAATCACCTACAAACAACAATCCAAAACCAGGCTATGTATGTTTTGCAAAGTGTTAATGGGAATATTTATTTTTAAGCACTTCTTAAAACAAATACGCATACAATGCTTCACGAGACCACACACGACTAAGCATGTTTTTTAAGTGTTTATGTATACGACATGTACACAATTTCATAAGAGTAACGAAAATACTTTTCTTCCAAACCGTTTCAGTTTGACGCATCTTAAATCAAACTCAAACTAAAACGTTGTATGGCGTCTACGGTATGCATCTATATTAGACACAATACATAATGGCGACTATATGCAGCATATTTAATATTTAATCTGTCCATGCTGCGATGAAATTATTGATTTTAGTATTTTCAATAAGAAACAACTTTATATATTCACATATTTTGAGAGCGTATATACCATGTACCTGTCACGAGTTGAATAAGTGATGCAATTAAATCTGCACGTTGTTGATATCAATGCTCGAGTTAGTAAGCTGGATGCCCAGCGCTAGACATACGTTAATTCTATGTGATCTAATCAGTATATTCATTTTCTTTATATGTATTATTCTATTGGTAATGCCACGATCTTGAATTTAATAGGAAGATTACCACACACCTGTTAAAATTTTAGAAAAAAATACACGAGCACTTATAAGCCTTTAATAATACATAACCAATTAACTAGCATTTAGAAATGTTATTAATACAATAAATATAATATAAAAACAATAATTTAGATTGTTTCTTCTTTACTAACAATTTGAGACACTTTTCGTAAACGACGGTGTTCACAATAAAAACTATTATATGTTGCGTGTTCAAGTGACTGGTAACTTGTGTCGTGCGTACGCTCATTCAATGATGGAATTATACTATTGGAAGTGTGTGGTCAGTTGGCATATTCGTAAAAGAACCAACAAGAACTTAGACCAATAGATAATATTTTTTTAGATTTTCTGAGGAATGAAAGAAACTGGAAGTTATCCTAAACAAACTCGAAGGTGTGATCAGGACATTCCATACCGCACAACGTTATTGCCGACATCCCCCTGAGACTTGATCTGAGTTAGCAAATAAAATCTTATAAATATTGTAGGATTCATATCAGGAAAATTCAGTTCAATTCGTGTATGGTCATATTTTCGTTTTCAAATTACATGTGCGTTGTTTTATAACGACAATAATATTTTACATCTCATATGTCTGATTCGAATATCACATTGTTTGAAACAATAATGATATTTTTTCAAACATTACTTACTGAATTTTGATAATTTAATTTTTGTCAGAGTTAAAAAGAAAAGAACGAAGCCGACAAGATGTTCGGAATTGTTGTTGTCCTGTTAATATTGGTCATTGTTTGTTCAGTGCCCTCGTACTCTATGTCAGAATTACTCTGATTGGGTAAATATAGTTTTAAAATACCACTCTCCCGTTTTAGAGGGCGATTTTAAAAGTGTTGAAAATAAGCAATCAAAGCATTTGATGGATAGAAAAGTGAAATACGAATGATATAAAAAAAATTAGTGCAGACATGCAGATTCCAGCATTGAGTGCGAATGTGATCGCAATAAATGAAAGTAATGATTTTTCATTTGTTCACAATTTTTTTTCCAAGAAATTTGATGTGCCCTGAGAGACTGCATTTAAGACAAAAATTAGACACTTTCATATATGTCAGTGAGGAAAGGATATAAAGATGTTATTGTTTGTTTCAGTCATTATTCATTTGTTTTACGTAAACTATATATGTTTGTCTTTTTTAAAATGTTATAGTCGAACTTACCTTATTAATGATTATATTTAGGAAGGAATACTTACTTTAATATGTGATTTGTTTATCGTATGTTATGATTGATGTACAATAGTGCAAAGTGCTTATTAATAAAACGCCGTATTTGATATATTTTTTTTTCCAAAGTGATAATGTTAATGATAATGTTTTTACCATGTGAAAATATATTTTAAAATGTGTCTCTATGACAATCACTTGTCAATATTCAGTTTGTGTTTTGCGTGAAAGCCCTTTTCAAAGTGTTATGATAGTAAGCACTTCATTATAAGATGTCGATTGAGACACTTTTCTACCTGTCGTGATCATAAACACTTTACCATATATGTGTCTAGTTTCAAAAGTGTTGTGACATTAAGCAATTTTTACACATGTTCCTGGTGAACAAAGTTTTCATAATGTGTGTCTAGTAAAATCACTTTTTAAAGTGTTGTGGTAATAAGCATTTTTATACATGTTACTGGTAGAAACTCCCTGAATTTCAAAAATGTTGCAATAAGACACTAACTGCATGTATTGTCACAATAAGTAAACGTTTGTAAAGGGTCAGTAATGTTTGTTATTGGATTATCCCTTATTGTTAGTTTGCATTACTCTAGAATTCCGAAAGCTCTAGCAGTACGGGACTTAAAATGACAGTTGTTTTCTCTAATTTGCACGCTCGCGCTTGAAATTATTCGTTATCAGACACAATTAGTTCTGTGATATCAGTGGTTAATAAGTTAAATTTATAATGTACGCTTATGATAATACAGTAAGTCTGCAGCGTTTTATTTATTGTCCCAAGTAAGAAATAATTAGCGAACAAAAAACAAATCTGCATAGAAACTGAAAAAAAAGGTTTTCTTATTATCGGAGTCATTTCAATGGTCTTGATTACGCCAATGCCTCAAGAAAATTTCAACCAGAAATTCAGCAGTGTGGTCTCGCAATCGCGGATTGAGTCAGTTTAACAAGGTTCGCCATTTCTGTGGTAACGTGGTAATTATGTAAACAATGACTTTCCAGTTTGTAAAAATTGTCTTCTGAATTTAAGCTTTTGAAAGTTACGCTAAATTATGGTTCAGAAAAAGACAACATATAGGGAATTCTAAATTCAACAAACATCATCAAACCCTTCTCGATAATTTAATTGTCATTAGTTTATGTGTGTATCTTACAATGAATAACTGTAAATGTACTAAGTACTGTTGCAGGAAGAGACATCCAGCAATTGTTTTAACTTTATTGTTATATGACCAACATTTTAAGTCATCACATTTGGTCGATATTTCAATGAATATTTATAAATGTTAAACCGAAACTATTTAAAATAATCATTGCCATTTGTTGTACTGGAAGTAAGTGTGCTTACTGTGAAAAAAAAGCTACTCAATACGGTCAAAATAAGACATATTTTACATTATTGCATATTGCATTAATAAATACATTGCTTTTTATGCGAAATGAAGATATGTTTTTGATATAGTAGCTACATTTTTCTTAGTTTCACTTCATACCTCCAAAGACATTCAGCAAAAAAAAGTTTTTTTAATCCAAGGTATAATTTGGTATTCGCTTCCTGTGATAGTAATTTCCTCAAAAATGTATATGTCATTAGTAAATTGCGCCCTCACTCAACAATAAATAAAATGAGTGGTTGGTTGGTTGGTCAAACAATTGATGAGTCGCGTGTAGCTATTTATTAAACATGTTGTACATACATTGAAATAAGTACAGGAACCAATAATGCTGCAGGGTGTATTGGGAGGTTTTGAGGATGTTTGCACAGATTGAACGTAATATGCTATGTTTTATTTCAGGATACAGGCTGATATTTGGTGCATTCTTTGTTGTTCAATTATGGATACAATGTTTGTGGTGGATGGAAGATATTTTTATTGGCTGTTGTGTCATTGTTTAGACAATATGTAGTTGTAGGGGAACTGAACAAGATTTACAGTTAAAAACATAATTATTCATACCCCTACTGAAATTTCAATGTTTTGGGTTTTTCTGGAAAACGACAGGTGGATACAAAATATTGTGGCTTTAGTTGGATACCTTTACTTGAAAGGTAAAAATTCTGAATGGGTTTTGTACAACATCATTTGCATAACGAAAAGCATATTACTTTATTTGTATTCTGACTCACTAAAAATTTGTCATACTCTTTGTTAAAGCATGCCATTTGGCCATATCCATCTGATATGCAAATGCTTCAGACATTCTGCATGTTGTTTTGTTCACATGTAAAGTTGTGTAGGCCAGTCTGAATAATTTCCAAGGTGGTAAGTGAGTTCTGGAATGCCATTGTTCTAGAGTATAAAATCAAGTGCAATAATGCCAACAAAGATGGGAAAGGCTATAAAGCTATTTAAAAAATGTCAAAAAATATACTTTTGTTTTCGCTTTCGTTCTGACAACCTCGTATTTGTCTATATATCACGCCACACGTACATTAAATATGTCATTTGAAGCGTTAGTTATTAGTGATCTTTTTTCTGTTTTGAATTTTTTTTCTCGTAGATTTGTTTTACTTAAAGCTTAGAATAGTAGTAAAATGAATTTAAAAATGTACATAGCGAATGAAGCGAAAACATTAGGTGAAATGTGCTTTTTGTATCAAAACAGTTTATGATAGTTAATTAATATTAATATTAATAAAACTGAACAAGATTTTCCTTAATTATTTCTTGCAATAATTTTATTTGAATTGGGAGCAAACTGTGACACCAAATCTATACGTTGTATTGTTAAGCTTCTAAAATTAATTTTTAGAATGTTTTGAAACAGATTTAAATATAAAATATGGATTGTAAAATAAGAAAATGAATTATTGTCCTACAAATTAATTTGTATATCGCAACAGTCAAGTACTCACGATATTACTTGGGGTGGAGCATTTAATGCAGTTTTTGTTTTTGTTTTTTGTTTTTATTTGTGACAACTTCAAATAAAAAGACACTGATAATGCAAGGCTAGATCACCAACATCTCACAAATGTATCTTCTCATGCTAGAGTATGATAGTATATGGTTCAGTGACTAACTATTATTTTTTCAAATATTATAAACTTTTATTATTTGGAAAGGTTCTTCTGCATTAATGGAACATATACTTACCTATATTATCCACCATAAAGATACGACGGCCGTAACAAAATAGCGACACATATGAATATTGCAATGCAGTTCTGCAAAATACTACCAAATACAGTTACTATTCATGATGCAGTCAGGTTGTGCATGTTGGTTCTAAAATGACATCATTAACGACTATTAACAAATAAAAGAAATCTATCCAAGCAAGGCGGAGTGGAACTGTCTACAAATGGTCTACACAGCCAATACTTGAATCACATTTATAATTAATATATGTGCTTCCCAAGTACGTGAGTTCAGGGAAAGTGAATTACATTACAAATCAGATGTGTTATCTACATCTTGATGAAAAAATGACACGTCTGTTCTACAACGATGAAAAAGATATGTAGCATCTACCATAGCACAGTTCTTGTTCGACAAAAAATACATGAATGCGGTTAATATACAGAAATGGATGCTGTTGAAATTAAACCAGATTTATCAAAGTTTACAGTAGTTATAGTATACAAGACCAATACACAATATATCATTAAACATTACCAGAAAATTATTGAATGTACACTGTATCTTTGTGAACAACTTGGATACTTGCACAGCTGGGATATTCTTGGCGACATCAGAATAATACACTATCATAAATCAATCACAGCAATGTATGATGAATTATATTCAAACGAAAGTACTTCACATTTGGGAGAACGTGCCGTGGCTAGCTAGAGATATTTGAATGTTATGGTATATAATCAACATTATTTGCATATTGAAGAAAATCTGAATCAAATTGCATAAAACTGCAGTGTCTGTACACATTGAACACATCAACGATAATATTTATAATTCGAATACATAATGTAGATTTTTTATTACTACTAACTTACTGTTGTTTCTAGAACACTTACCGGAATGGAATTGCATACATTCCATATCTATGTTAAACAGTGGTCGCTTCTGAAGGATACACTGAACGTAAATAAATTGCAACACAGATATATAATGGATTGTATGCAAATCCATGTATTTCTATTCAATAGAAATACAGTGTGCAGTGTTGATATGGTATTGTACTGAAATAGCATATTATTTTACCGATGGAAATAAATATTTATATGCTAAGTGGATTATTTCAATTTCAGAACAGCATTAAGGTCATCGTAACCATGACAATTGAATAAAATTTCTACACAATAAAAAAATGTAAAATTTGTGTTTGAGGTCATTTGTACTATGGAAATCATCAATTGCAAATTAAATGATACCATGTTATTGTGATTATATCCTAATTACAATTCACTTTCATCTTTAATAAAATGCAATTAAATAGTTTCTGTGAGGACCATTGTTTTAGGTTAATACCAACATAAGGATAACCATAATAAATTAAATTAAACAGTCAGTATTACTATTGACGAAATTTTTCCGAAGCGAGTAATCATATGACTAATTTAGACTTTTTTCATTCTGATCAAAACGGATGACCATGAATCAAACAATACACCGGTAAAATTAGGCACCAGTAATGTTGTTTGTAGTTTACCATTTTTTCACCACTGTTTCTGATCACAAAATTGTTACCGGAACATTGTGTGCAGTTTCTGAGTACTAATAGCACTATATTTCATCAATATCCTTTAAATTCTTGGCACCATGTTCACTGAAATTATTTTTCTTTCTTTTTTAGAAAAAAGGAAGCCAGAACCTTGAGGTTGTATGTTATCTGGCATCTCTTAATCCAGAAAGTTATGGAATATTAAAGACAATTTTTGAAATGCATGAAAAGGGATGTCTAAAGAAACAAAAGCGTAAAAGTGACAATGAGTCAAATCCTGACATACAACCATATGTGTTCAGAACATTAGGATCATTTGACAATGAAACATCGACCTTATTACTAAAAGATGTAAAAGACGGAAATTTATCAATTCAGGAATTAAAAGAAGAGTCACAATCCTTTTATAAAATGTCACATGTACAAAAGGCATTTGTACAGTTAATGAATTTAAACTCATGGGATGAAGCTGTGGCAAAGTTCCCAACAGAAACAACGAGAAATGCCCTGGTTAGGTTTTCCTCTGAAAAATTTCGCCCAACTATACCAGACGTCTTTGTGAACTATTGCCAAAGAACTCTGTATTGATAATCTGTCAGACAGCAGAGACAACACCCCTGTCATTATTCATGGCATAACATTTTGTCAAAGCGTTTATTGTAATTGGAAACTCAATAGAGATGGTTCCTGAAGAACTCACTAAAATTACAAGTCATGTAACTGGTTTTGACCTTGTAATTTTAGACACACCACAGGTGAGCTGTTTTTTTTTATTCAAATGAAAGATTAGTCAAAATAGTTGTACATTATTATCCTATATTGAAGGTCACATTAGTTCACAGGTCACAAGACTTGTTCTGATCGCAGTAAAACCTTTAAATGTAAGAAATAACTAATAATTTGAATCAGTAAAATATCAAATAATAGAAATAAACAGTGACACAATATATATATTCGGAATTCTAACATGGCATTTATCAATTAGAAGAGTTGGATTATCACTAATTAAATCCATTTTGGTTGCATTAGGTGTTTTTTTAAAGTTTCTTGTGAAATGTATGTAAGCCTAAAGTGTTTTGATGCATACCTCAAAATGTAGCCATATCTGCAATAATAGAGCTTTCATGCAATTTAATATAAATGTTCTTTTTTTTTGAATTGCAGAATTGGCAAGAAAAAGACATGCAATCCTTTTTAGTGACAGTAAAAAATGTCAATATGACAGCACGTCTACCCAATTACTGTATGACCGTGTTATGTGAAATGGAAAATCTGCCCACTATAAATCTACAGCTAACTGCAGTTGGATGTATCAAAATTGACACGGCATTCTACTATGTGGAAGATGCAATATCAGCTAAGATTGTAGTTCTAAAAATCATTCATTACACAGTTGTGTATAGTTATGTAGTTGAATATTTATCAAATTAGCACTTATTAACCTGACTTTTAGTGCATGTTATTATGGCAGAAAAGAAAAAGTATGTGCACATACAAAGAGACAAAAATGCATTTTGACACATGCTTTGAAAAAAAGGCACCAGCTGTTAAGTGTCTTCTGGCATTACTGGATTTGGCAGCAATAAGTATGTACAAGAAAGGATGTGCAAAATTACGTGTGAAAATTCCTGATCTTAATATTAGCCTAGGTCTTATTCACTACATTTTGTTCTTATATAGTTTCCACCCCTGGTGGTGCTGTGAACACAATTTTTCATAACGCCTACATCGTACACTGATTCTGTACGAAAATATCATTGTTGTGTAACTCTTGAGAAAAACGATACAGCTAATAAACTTTGACTTTGTGTTTATTTTTTTCTCTCATAGATTCTGTTACACTGACAAACGCCATCCATCCAGTGGTTGTAGGGTATTGGGCAAGTAATGAGAAGATTAAAAGAACTAGCCTTAACGTCACTGATGAGTTACCAAGTAACAGGCACAACTTTCGGAAAACGGTAAAGCCTGTCTTGGATAAAGATGGAGATGGTGTCATTGTCAACAGCACCCAGAAGAATGTAGCACTATTTGAAAAAAATGATTGAAGTGTTTACATACCCAAACTAATGGGGTGCTTGATGCATGTTGTGGAACAGGTTAGTTAATGCACTACAATTACACCTGTTTCACAGAAATAATGTCTCATATTTTTAGTGATTCATAAACCGGGACAACATACTCTGTCATGCATTAATCAGACAGCACTTATAATATTCTGTATTTCATTAAATATATGTCGAAGGGAAATACATGATAGTTATCGGGATAATGTGTTTATACATGAGAATTAAATGCGACTGTAATGTTTAAATTTTGAGTTGGCATCGTCCGTTTCTATAGTACCACTGACCTCGATCAATTTACATGCTTGAGTACATTACAGTGCTTGTGCACGGATTTGTGTGAATGAAAATTATAAATCATTGTGACAGCAGTGTAATTTAAACAACTGTTTATGACAGAGATAATTTTCAACAAATATAAATACAAATGGATATTGTGAATAAACTGGAAAAACATATTTATTGTGAATGAAATTGACAATGAAAGTATGTTCAGATCTATCAATTATTCTAATAGAATACAATAACTAATGAAGAGGCAATGTGTATTATAAATTACACTCAAAATGCATTATGCATGTTTAAAAT